>NC_068424.1:9645499-9715499 GCF_023373465.1 Oncorhynchus keta
AGTCGGTGTGTTGAAGTGTGAGTCGGTGTGTTGGAGTGTGAGTCGGTGTGTTGGAGTGTGAGTCGGTGTGTTGGAGTGTGTGTCGGTGTGTTGGAGTGTGAGTCGGTGTGTTGGAGTGTGAGTCGGTGTGTTGGAGTGTGAGTCGGTGTGTTGGAGTGTGAGTCGGTGTGTTGAAGTGTGAGTCGGTGTGTTGGAGTGTGTGTCGGTGTGTTGGAGTGTGTGTCGGTGTGTTGGAGTGTGTGTCGGTGTGTTGGAGTGTGAGTCGGTGTGTTGGAGTGTGAGTCGGTGTGTTGGAGTGTGAGTCGGTGTGTTGGAGTGTGAGTCGGTGTGTTGGAGTGTGAGTCGGTGTGTTGGAGTGTGAGTCGGTGTGTTGGAGTGTGAGTCGGTGTGTTGGAGTGTGAGTCGGTGTGTTGGAGTGTGAGTCGGTGTGTTGGAGTGTGAGTCGGTGTGTTGAAGTGTGAGTCGGTGTGTTGGAGTGTGTGTCGGTGTGTTGGAGTGTGTGTCGGTGTGTTGGAGTGTGAGTCGGTGTGTTGGAGTGTGAGTAAGTGTGTCTGTCGGTTTGTGTGTGTGTAGGTGTGTGTCAGAGTGTGAGTCGGTGTGTTGGAGTGTGTGTCGGTGTGTTGGAGTGTGAGTAAGTGTGTGTGTCGGTTTGTGTGTGTGTAGGTGTGTGTCGGTGTGAGTGCCAGGTGTGTGTGTGTGTGCGTGCGTGCGTGCGTGCGTGCGTGCGTGCGTGTGTGTGTGTCGGTGTGTGTGTCGGTGTGTATGTATGTGTGTCTGTGTGTGTCTGTGTGTCTGTCTGTGCTTCGTAGATTCATTATCAGCAGCTTTTCCTTATCGTAGGTTCATTATCAGCAGCTTTAACACATTAAAATGAAAGACACCATACTACATTTGTTTGCCTGCATCATGTGGTTGCATGCTTTCTTGCATCTGTGTGTTTTGAGGTGGTTCTCACCTGTTTTTCCACAGTCACCAAACCTCCCCAGACATTCCTTATGGGCTCCAATACCACACTTGGAGCACAGGTACCCCTGGTTAAAGATGCCCCTGGAAGAGAGAAGACAGGGATAACCAGTGCTAGTGTTAGTGTGTATGTGTGTGTGTGTGTGTCTTTGTGTCTTTGTGCCTGTGTCTGTGTGTGTCTGTGCAGTGTCTGTGCGTTTGTGTGTCTGTCTGTGTCTCTCCTCGTCTCTTCTCATCTCATTTCCTCCTCTCTCCTCTCCTCCTCTCTCCTCTCCTTTCTCTTCTCCTCATCTTTCCTCATCCCTCCTCTCTTCTTCATCTCTCCTCTCTCCTCTCCTCTTCATCTCTCCTCTCCTCATCTTTCCTCCTCTCTCCTCTCCTCTCCTCTCCTCTCCTCTCCTCTCCTCTCCTCTCCTCATCTCTCCTCTTCTCTCCTCTCTCCTCATCTCTCAGCGTATCTCCTCATCTTACATCCTCTCCAGAATCTCCTCTCCTTAGAAAGACTCCAGCTCATCTCTCCTCATCTCTCCTCATCTCTCCTCTCCTCCTCACCTTGTGAAAACTCAGCGTATAGTGTATTTATTTTACATAACCGCTCCAGAATCTCCTGCTCATTAGAAAGACATAAAGCACAGCATCCCCATTCTGGGAGTCTGATTCTAACCACACACACACACACACAACACACACACACACACACACACACACACACACACACACACACACACACACACACACACACACACACACACACACACACACACACACACACACACACACACACACACACACACACACACACACACACCTACACCTACACACTACACCTACACCTACACACACACACACACACACACACACACACACACACACACACACACACACACACACACTACATGACATGTGAATGACAACAACCTGTGTCTACAAACAATGAGCATATATCTGGATCACACCAGGGCAGATGTGACAAAGACCCAGTAGATGAACCTGTATGACCCCTAACCTCCCATTCTGGGTGGATGACAGTCAGGGGCATTCCTAGAACATTGATTGGAACATGCAAGAGGACAACTATACTGTGTGACCCTGTACCTTAGCAGCATGTGGCAGTAGCAACAGGATGTGATTCTGTCAAAGGTGTGCATCTTGAACTCGTGGGAGTTACTGGTGCCGTTCTCTGGACGGATGTTGGATCTACAGGACAGAGAGAGGGAGAGAAAAGACGTGAGGAAACAAGACTAGAAAAGACAACGTATTTTTTCACTGTCACATTGTGAGGTAAGGTATCTGCAGTCATCCATACATCTATATTATTCCCATCAGTGGTAAAATAGTTGGTTCACAGAGTCCAATAGTGCCAGCTGACATCACTAAACAAAAACACCACCTGGTAGCAAGCCCGAGACAGACTTCCTGATTCTTAGGTCAAGTATATTCCTGAGTGTGTTGGACTGAAGTGCTATGACATCATCGGTCTAAATGTCTCTCCTCCTGCTCCTCAATGAGCTGAGCTGAAGTCGTGGGCACAGCAGGTGGCTAACATAAAACAGCAGCGCGTGACAAAACAGCAGTTTGGGATCAGTCCTTAGTCTCTCCAGGGAGCCAAGTGACTCAGTGATTGTGTGTCAAATAAACTGAAAGAGTGTCTCTCTTCCCTCTCTCTCTCTCTCTCTCTCTCTCTCTCTCTCTCTCCCCCTCTCTCTCTCTGTCTCTCTCTCTCTCTCTCTCTCTCTCTCTCTCTCTCTCTCTCTCTCTCTCTCTCTCTCTCTCTCTCTCTCTCTCTCTCTCTCTCTCTCTCTCTCTCTCTCTCTCTCTCTCTCTCTCTCTCTCTCTCTCTCTCTCTCTCTCAGGAAGGAGACGCGTTCTGTCTCCTAGAGATGAACGTACTTTGGTGCGAAAAGTGCAAATCAATCCCAGAACAACAGCAAAGGACCTTGTGAAGATGCTGGAGGAAACAGGTACAAAAGTATCTATATCCACAGTGAAACGAGTCCTATATCGACATAACCTGAAAGGCCGCTCAGCAAGGAAGAAGCCACTGCTCCAAAACCGCCATAAAAAAGCCAGACTACGGTTTGAAACTGCACATGGGGACAAAGATTGTACTTATTTGGAAAAATGTCCTCTGGTCTGAGGAAACAAAAATAGAACTGTTTGGTCATAATGAACATCGTTATGTTTGGAGGAAAAAGGGGGAGGCTTGCAAGCAGAGGAACACCATCCCAACTGTGAAGCACGGGGGTGGCAGCATCATGTTGTGGGGGTGCTTTGCTGCAGGAGGGACTGGTGTACTTCATAAAATAGATGGCTTCATGAGGTAGGAAAATTATGTGGATATATTGAAGAAACAACTCAAGACATCAGTCAGGAAGTTAAAGCTTGGTTGCAAATGGGTCTTCCAAATGGACAATGACCCCAAGAATACTTCCAAAGTTGTGGCAAAATGGCTTAAGGACAACAAAGTCAAGGCATTGGAGTGGCCATCACAAAGCCCTGACCTCAATCCTGTAGAACATTTGTGGGCAGAACTGAAAAAGCGTGTGCGAGCAAGGAGGCCTACAAACCTGACTCAGTTACAGCAGCTCTGTCAGCTCTGTCCCACTTAATGTGGGAAGCTTGTGGAAGGATACCCAAAACGATACCAAATACTAATTGAGAGCATGTAAACTTCTGACCCACTGGGAATGTGATGAAAAAACTAAAAGCTGAAATAAATCATTCTCTCTACTATTATTCTGACATTTCACATTCTTAAAATAAAGTAGTGATCCTAACTGACCTAAGACAGGGAATTTTTACTCGGATAAAATGTCAGGAATTGTGAAAAACTGAGTTTAAATGTAGTTGGCTAAGGTGTATGTAAACTTCCGACTTCAACCGTATGTATACTACCATTCAAAAGTTTGTGGGCACTTAGAAATGCCCTTGGTTTTGAAAGAAAAGCATTTTTTTCCCCATTATGATAACATCAAATTGATCAGAAATACAGTGTAGACATTGTAAATGTTGTAAATTACTTTTTGCTATAGCAGCTGCCCCCCTGCATTGTGTTGCTATAGCAGCTGCCCCCCCTGCATTGTGTTGCTATAGCAGCAGCCCCCTGCCCCCTGCATTGTGTCGCTATAGCAGCTGCCCCCCCTGCATTGTGTTGCTATAGCAGCTGCCCCCTGCTGTGTTGCTATAGCAGCTGCCCCCTGCTGTGTGTTGCTATAGCAGCTGCCCCCTGCTGTGTGTTGCTGTGTGTTGCCATAGCAGCTGCCCCCTGCTGTGTGTTGCTATAGCAGCTGCCCCCTGCTGTGTGTTGCTATAGCAGCTGCCCCTGCTGTGTGTTGCTATAGCAGCTGCCCCCTGTGTGTGCTATAGCAGCTGCCCCCCTGCTGTGTGTTGCTATAGCAGCTGCCCCCCTGCTGTGTGTTGCTATAGCAGCTGCCCCCCTGCTGTGTGTTGCTAGCAGCTGCCCCCTGCTGTGTGTTGCTATAGCAGCTGCCCCCCCCCCCCCTGCTGTGTGTTGCTATAGCAGCTGCCCCCTGCTGTGTGTTGCTATAGCAGCTGCCCCCCTGCTGTGTGTTGCTATAGCAGCTGCCCCCCTGCTGTGTGTTGCTATAGCAGCTGCCCCCTGCTGTGTGTTGCTATAGCAGCTGCCCCAGCTGCTGTGTGTTGCTATAGCAGCTGCCCCCACTGCCTATAGCAGCTGCTGTGTGTTGCTATAGCAGCTGCCCCCCTGCTGTGTGTTGCTATAGCAGCTGCCCCCCTGCTGTGTGTTGCTATAGCAGCTGCCCCCTGCTGTGTGTTGCTATAGCAGCTGCCCCCCTGTGTGTTGCTGTGTGCTGTGTGTTGCTATAGCAGCTGCCCCCTGCTGTGTGTTGCTATAGCAGCTGCCCCCCTGCTGTGTGTGTGCTATAGCAGCTGCCCCCTGTGTGTTGCTGTGTGTGTGTGTTGCTATAGCAGCTGCCCCCTGCTGTGTGTTGCTAGCAGCTGCCCCCTGCTGTGTGTTGCTGCAGCTGCCCCCCTGCTGTGTGTTGCTATAGCAGCTGCCCCCCATGCTGTGTGTTGCTATAGCAGCTGCCCCCTGCTGTGTGTTGCTATAGCAGCTGCCCCCTGCTGTGTGTTGCTATAGCAGCTGCCCCCCTGCTGTGTGTTGCTATAGCAGCTGCCCCCTGCTGTGTGTTGCTGCTGTGTGTGTGTTGCTATAGCAGCTGCCCCCTGCTGTGTGTTGCTATAGCAGCTGCCCCCTGCTGTGTGTTGCTATAGCAGCTGCCCCCTGCTGTGTGTTGCTATAGCAGCTGCCCCCTGCTGTGTGTTGCTATAGCAGCTGCCCCCCCTGCTGTGTGTTGCTATAGCAGCTGCCCCCCTGCTGTGTGTTGCTATAGCAGCTGCCCCCACCTGCTGTGTGTTGCTATAGCAGCTGCCCCCCTGCTGTGTGTTGCTATAGCAGCTGCCCCCCTGCTGTGTGTTGCTATAGCAGCTGCCCCCTGCTGTGTGTTGCTATAGCAGCTGCCCCCCTGCTGTGTGTTGCTATAGCAGCTGCCCCCTGCTGTGTGTTGCTGTGTGCTGTGTGTTGCTATAGCAGCTGCCCCCTGCTGTGTGTTGCTATAGCAGCTGCCCCCCTGCTGTGTGTTGCTATAGCAGCTGCCCCCCTGCTGTGTGTTGCTATAGCAGCTGCCCCCTGCTGTGTGTTGCAGCTGCCCCCTGTGTGTGTTGCTATAGCAGCTGCCCCCTGCTGTGTGTTGCTATAGCAGCTGCCCCCCTGCTGTGTGTTGCTATAGCAGCTGCCCCCCTGCTGTGTGTTGCTATAGCAGCTGCCCCCCCCCTGCTGTGTGTGTTGCTGTGTAGCAGCTGCCCCCACCTGCTGTGTGTTGCTATAGCAGCTGCCCCCCCTGCTGTGTGTTGCTATAGCAGCTGCCCCTGCTGTGTGTGTGCTATAGCAGCTGCCCCCCTGCTGTGTGTTGCCCCCCTGCTGTGTGTTGCTATAGCAGCTGCCCCCCTGCTGTGTGTTGCTATAGCAGCTGCCCCCTGCTGTGTGTTGCTATAGCAGCTGCCCCCCCTGCTGTGTGTTGCTATAGCAGCTGCCCCCTGCTGTGTGTTGCTATAGCAGCTGCCCCCCCTGCTGTGTGTTGCTATAGCAGCTGCCCCCCCTGCTGTGTGTTGCTATAGCAGCTGCCCCCACCTGCTGTGTGTTGCTATAGCAGCTGCCCCCCCTGCTGTGTGTTGCTATAGCAGCTGCCCCCCCTGCTGTGTGTTGCTATAGCAGCTGCCCCCCCTGCTGTGTGTTGCTATAGCAGCTGCCCCCACCTGCTGTGTGTTGCTATAGCAGCTGCTGTGTGTTGCCAGCTGCCCCCCTGCTGTGTGTTGCTATAGCAGCTGCCCCCTGCTGTGTGTTGCTATAGCAGCTGTCCCCCCTGCTGTGTGTTGCTATAGCAGCTGCCCCCTGCTGTGTGTTGCTATAGCAGCTGCCCCCTCCCCAGCTGCCCCCACCTGTGTGTTGCTATAGCAGCTGCCCCCCTGCTGTGTGTTGCTATAGCAGCTGTCCCTGTGTGTTGCCAGCTGCTGTGTGTTGCTATAGCAGCTGCCCCCCTGCTGTGTGTTGCTATAGCAGCTGCCCCCTGCTGTGTGTTGCTATAGCAGCTGCCCCCTGCTGTGTGTTGCTATAGCAGCTGCCCCCCCCTGCTGTGTGTTGCTATAGCAGCTGCCCCCCTGCTGTGTGTTGCTATAGCAGCTGCCCCCCCTGCTGTGTGTTGCTATAGCAGCTGCCCCCCTGCTGTGTGTTGCTATAGCAGCTGCCCCCTGTGTGTTGCCCCTGCTGTGTGTTGCTATGTATAGCAGCTGCCCCCTGCTGTGTGTTGCTATAGCAGCTGCCCCCCTGCTGTGTGTTGCCATAGCAGCTGCCCCCCCTGCTGTGTGTTGCTATAGCAGCTGCCCCCCCTGCTGTGTGTTGCTATAGCAGCTGCCCCCTGCTGTGTGTTGCCAGCTGCCCCCTGCTGTGTGTTGCTAGCAGCTGCCCCCCCCTGCTGTGTGTTGCTATAGCAGCTGCCCCCTGCTGTGTGTTGCTATAGCAGCTGCCCCCTGCTGTGTGTTGCTATAGCAGCTGCCCCCCTGCTGTGTGTTGCTATAGCAGCTGCCCCCACCTGCTGTGTGTGCCCCCTGCTGTGTGTTGCTATAGCAGCTGCCCCCTGCTGTGTGTGCTCCCCCTGCTGTGTGTTGCTATAGCAGCTGCCCCCCTGCTGTGTGTTGCTATAAGTAGCAGCTGCCCCCCCACTGCTGTGTGTTTTGTTATAGCAGCTGCCCCCTGCTGTGTACACAGGTGGTGTGTTGCTATAGCAGCTGCCCCCCTGCAAATGACTGTGTTGCTACCAGCTGCCCCCTGCTGTGTGTTGCTATAGCAGCTGCCCCCTGCTGTGTGTTACACTGCCCCCTGCTGTGTGTTCAGCAATGTCCCCTGCTGTGTGTTGCTATAGCAGCTGTCCCCCCTGCTGTGTGTTACTATAGCACTTGCCCCCTGCTGTGTGACAGCTGCCCCCTGCTTGTGTTGCTATAGCAGCTGCCCCCCAGTCCAGTGTGTTGGGGTTTAGCAGCTGCCCCCCTGCTGTGTGTTGAACCAGTAGCAGCTGCCCCCTGCTGTGTGTTGCTATAGCAGCTGCCCCCTGCTGTGTGTTGCTAAATAGCAGCTGTCCCCACCTGCTGTGTGTTGCTATAGCAGCTGCCCCCCCCCCCCCTGCTGTGTGTCCTCCTCCTCCTCTCTAAGATAAGTAAGATAAGTACAGTATGACACGTTCCCCTCTCCCCTACTAGCATTACCAGGTGTGTTTGTGTTTGGCTGATGACACGTACCTGTTAGTACACAGGTGGGAGTGAAGTCCTCAGCAAATGACTGAAAGAGACCACATAGGACTTGGCAGGGACAATAGTCCTATGGCCAACTGTGCACTTAGTTCAGTCAATGGCTGACTTGTTAAAACTCATTCTGAGTAAGAGCCACTATTCAGCCTCTTTGTCAAGACATTGTTACATCTCCAGCCTATTGCAGAGATTCAGTCCAGTCCAGTAATATACTGGGGTTTATCGAAGTTTACGCCACCGGTGATTCATTTGAACCAGTAAGCATCCCCTTAATATTTAAATAGATTATACATCCCCTTTATATTTAAATAGATTATACATCCCCTTTATATTTAAATAGATTATACATCCCCTTAACATTTACATAGTTCATACATCCCCTTAATATTTAAATAGATCATACATCCCCTTAATATTTAAATAGATTATACATCCCCTTTATATTTAAATAGATTATACATCCCCTTAACATTTACATAGTTCATACATCCCCTTAATATTTAAATAGATTATACATCCCCTTTATATTTAAATAGATTATACATCCCCTTTATATTTAAATAGATTATACATCCCCTTTATATTTAAATAGATTATACATCCCCTTTATATTTAAATAGTTCATACATCCCCTTTATATTTAAATAGTTCATACATCCCCTTAATATTTAAATAGATTATACATCCCCTTTATATTTAAATATATTATACATCCCCTTTATATTTAAATAGTTCATACATCCCCTTTATATTTAAATAGATTATACATCCCCTTTATATTTAAATAGTTCATACATCCCCTTTATATTTAAATAGATTATACATCCCCTTTATATTGAAATAGATTATACATCCCCTTTATATTTAAATAGATTATACATCCCCTTAATATTTAAATAGATTATACATCCTCTTTATATTTAAATAGACTATACATCCCCTTTATATTTAAATAGTTCATACATCCCCTTTATATTTAAATATATTATACATCCCATTTATATTTAAATAGTTCATACACCCCCTTAATATTTAAATAGTTCATACATCCCCTTTATATTTAAATAAATTGTACATCCCCTTTATATTTAAATAGTTCATACATCCCCTTTATATTTAAATAGATTATACATCCCCTTTATATTTAAATAGACTATACATCCCCTTTATATTTAAATAGTTCATACATCCCCTTTATATTTAAATAGATTATACATCCCCTTAATATTTAAATAGATTATACATCCCCTTTATATTTAAATAGATTATACATCCCCTTTATATTTAAATAGATTATACATCCCCTTTATATTTAAATAGATTATTCATCCCCTTTATATTTAAATAGTTCATACATCCCCTTTATATTTACATAGATTATACATCCCCTTTATATTTAAATAGATTATACATCCCCTTTATATTTAAATTGATTATACATCCCCTTTATATTTAAATAGATTATACATCCCCTTTATATTTAAATAGATTATACATCCCCTTTGTATTTAAATAGATTATACATCCCCTTTATATTTAAATAGACTATACATCCCCTTTATATTTAAATAGTTCATACATCCCCTTTATATTTAAATAGATTATACATCCCCTTTATATTTAAATAGATTATACATCCCCTTAATATTTAAATAGATTATACATCCCCTTTATATTTAAATAGATTATACATCCCCTTTATATTTAAATAGTTCATACATCCTCTTTATATTTAAATAGATTATACATCCCCTTTATATTTAAATAGATTATACATCCCCTTTATATTTAAATAGATTATACATCCCCTTTATATTTAAATAGATTATACATCCCCTTTATATTTAAATAGATTATACATCCCCTTTATACTTAAATAGACTATACATCCCCTTTATATTTAAATAGATTATACATCCCCTTTATATTTAAATAGACTATACATCCTCTTTATATTTAAATAGATTATACATCCCCTTAATATTTAAATAGATTATACATCCTCTTTATATTTAAATAGATTATACATCCCCTTAATATTTAAATAGATTATACATCCCCTTAATATTTAAATAGATTATACATCCCCTTAATATTTAAATAGATTATACATCCCCTTTATATTTAAATACATCCTCTTGTGGCGGTCATTAATCACATTCTGTACAGACCTGAAGAGTGACCCATCAGTACTGTGGTGGTCATTAATCACACTCTGTACAGACAGTAGAAGACACACACTATATGTCTCTCTCACAGAACACTCACAACACTCACATGGCTACAGGAGTGAGGCAGAGGTGAGACATGGGACAGAAGACTCACATGGCCATGCCAAACTGCTCCAGCCACTTCTTCCTCAGCTCCTTGGTCTTGAAGAAGAACTCGAAGCCGCTCTGCCCCTGGTCGTGTGCTAGGTAGAGCCCATAGGACCACTACAACAGAGGGATGAGAATGTCAACTAGAAAGAGACAGATAGAGGGGGTCATCAAGCGGTAGAAGATGGGAGTGAACATAGAAAGAGAGAGAGTGGGGTACACAGGGGTAGAGAGAGAGAGCACAGAGAGGACAGAGAGAGAGGACAGAGAAAGAGAGGACAGAGGAAGAGGACAGAGCGTGAGAGAGAGGACAGAGAAAGAACAGAGAGAGAGAGGGAGGACAGAGAGAGAGGACACAGAGAGAGAGAGGACAGAGAGAAAGAGAGGACAGAGAGAGAGAACAGAGAGAACAGAGAGAGAGAGGACAGGGAGAGAGAGAAGACAGAGAGAGAGGACAGAGAGAGAGAGGATAGAGTGAGAGAGAGATAACAGAGAGAGAGGACAGGGAGAGAGAGGACAGAGAGAGAGAGAGAACAGAGAGAGAGGACAGAGTGAGAGAGAAGACAGAGAGAGAGGACAGAGTGAGAGAGAGAGAGAGAGAGGACAGATAGAGGACAGAGAGAGAGAACAGAGAGAGGACAGAGAGAAAGAAAGAGAGAGACATTTCAAATGTCTATCCTTTTGGAACTTCTGTGAGTGTAATGTTTACTGTTAATTTGTATTGTTTATTTCAATTTTGTATATTATCTACTTCACTTGCATTTGGCAATGTTAACATATGTCTCCCATGCCAATAAAGCCCTTAAATTTAATTGAGAGAGAACGAGAGAAAGAGAGAGTTCCCAGAGTTCTCCTGGCCAGGTGTCTATGTAGCCCCAGACAACGAGGCGGACAAGACACTTCAGGACTTAATCACTAACGATTAGCCACTTCAAAGACTAGCCATTACTCCAGCCTCTGTGATAACAACCTGCTTCAACCACCTCTCCTTGTTAATACTCAGAGAGGAAGTTGTCTTGAAAAATATAACTCTGACCCAAATGTCGGCACAATAAACAAGTGGTAATATTGTGTGTTCTGCTGTATTAGGCCTCTGTAGCCTACATGTACTGTACTGCTCAGTGCTCAGGGAAGCTGTATCCTACATGTACTGTACTGCTCAGTGCACAGGGAAGCTGTATCCTACATGTACTGTACTGCTCAGTGCTCAGGGAAGCTGTAGCCTACATGTACTGTACTGCTCAGTGCACAGGGAAGCTGTGGCCTACATGTACTGTACTGCTCAGTGCACAGGGAAGCTGTAGCCTACATGTACTGTACTGCTCAGTGCACAGGGAAGCTGTATCCTACATGTACTGTACTGCTCAGTGCACAGGGAAGCTGTGGCCTACATGTACTGTACTGCCCAGTGCTCAGGGAAGCTGTAGCCTACATGTACTGTACTGCTCAGTGCTCAGGGAAGCTGTATCCTACATGTACTGTACTGCTCAGTGCTCAGGGAAGCTGTAGCCTACATGTACTGTACTGCTCAGTGCACAGGGAAGCTGTATCCTACATGTACTGTACTGCTCAGTGCTCAGGGAAGCTGTATCCTACATGTACTGTACTGTACTGCAGTGCACAGGGAAGCTGTATCCTACATGTACTGTACTGCTCAGTGCTCAGGGAAGCTGTATCCTACATGTACTGTACTGCTCAGTGCACAGGGAAGCTGTGGTACTGTACTGCTCAGTGCATGTACCTACATGTACTGCTGCAGTGCTCAGGGAAGCTGTAGCCTACATGTACTGTACTGCTCAGTGCACAGGGAAGCTGTACTGCCAGTACATGTACTGTACTGCTCAGTGCTCAGGGAAGCTGTAGCCTACATGTACTGTACTGCTCAGTGCTCAGGAAGCTGTGGGGAAGCCTACATGTACTGTACTGCTCAGTGCACAGGGAAGCTGTATCCTACATGTACTGTACTGCTCAGTGCTCAGGGAAGCTGTATCCTACATGTACTGTACTGCTCAGTGCTCAGGAAGCTGTGTACCTACATGTACTGTACTGCTCAGTGCACAGGGAAGCTGTATCCTACATGTACTGTACTGCTCAGTGCTCAGGGAAGCTGTATCCTACATGTACTGTACTGCTCAGTGCTCAGGGAAGCTGTGGCCTACATGTACTGTACTGCTCAGTGCTCAGGGAAGCTGTGGCCTACATGTACTGTACTGCTCAGTGCTCAGGGAAGCTGTAGCCTACATGTACTGTACTGCTCAGTGCTCAGGGAAGCTGTGGCCTACATGTACTGTACTGCTCAGTGCACAGGGAAGCTGTATCCTACATGTACTGTACTGCTCAGTGCACAGGGAAGCTGTGGCCTACATGTACTGTACTGCTCAGTGCTCAGGGAAGCTGTAGCCTACATGTACTGTACTGCTCAGTGCTCAGGGAAGCTGTGGCCTACATGTACTGTACTGCTCAGTGCACAGGGAAGCTGTATCCTACATGTACTGTACTGCTCAGTGCTCAGGGAAGCTGTATCCTACATGTACTGTACTGCTCAGTGCACAGGGAAGCTGTAGCCTACATGTACTGTACTGCTCAGTGCACAGGGAAGCTGTATCCTACATGTACTGTACTGCTCAGTGCTCAGGGAAGCTGTATCCTACATGTACTGTACTGCTCAGTGCTCAGGGAAGCTGTATCCTACATGTACTGTACTGCTCAGTGCACAGGGAAGCTGTATCCTACATGTACTGTACTGCTTAGTGCACAGGGAAGCTGTAGCCTACATGTACTGTACTGCTCAGTGCACAGGGAAGCTGTAGCCTACATGTACTGTACTGCTCAGTGCTCAGGGAAGCTGTATCCTACATGTACTGTACTGCTCAGTGCTCAGGGAAGCTGTATCCTACATGTACTGTACTGCTCAGTGCTCAGGGAAGCTGTATCCTACATGTACTGTACTGCTCAGTGCTCAGGGAAGCTGTATCCTACATGTACTGTACTGCTCAGTGCTCAGGGAAGCTGTATCCTACATGTACTGTACTGCTCAGTGCACAGGGAAGCTGTATCCTACATGTACTGTACTGCTCAGTGCACAGGGAAGCTGTATCCTACATGTACTGTACTGCTCAGTGCTCAGGGAAGCTGTATCCTACATGTACTGTACTGCTCAGTGCACAGGGAAGCTGTATCCTACATGTACTGTACTGCTCAGTGCTCAGGGAAGCTGTATCCTACATGTACTGTACTGCTCAGGGAAGCTGTAGTGTACACAGCACAGGAAGCTGTATCCTACATGTACTGTACTGCTCAGTGCACAGGGAAGCTGTATCCTACATGTACTGTACTGCTCAGTGCTCAGGCACAGGGAAGCTGTATCCTACATGTACTGTACTGCTCAGTGCTCAGGGAAGCTGTATCCTACATGTACTGTACTGCTCAGTGCTCAGGGAAGCTGTATCCTACATGTACTGTACTGCTCAGTGCTCAGTGCACAGGGAAGCTGTATCCTACATGTACTGTACTGCTCAGTGCACAGGGAAGCTGTATCCTACATGTACTGTACTGCTCAGTGCACAGGGAAGCTGTATCCTACATGTACTGTACTGCTCAGTGCACAGGGAAGCTGTATCCTACATGTACTGTACTGCTCAGTGCTCAGGGAAGCTGTATCCTACATGTACTGTACTGCTCAGTGCACAGGGAAGCTGTATCCTACATGTACTGTACTGCTCAGTGCACAGGGAAGCTGTATCCTACATGTACTGTACTGCTCAGTGCACAGGGAAGCTGTATCCTACATGTACTGTACTGCTCAGTGCTCAGGGAAGCTGTATCCTACATGTACTGTACTGCTCAGTGCTCAGGGAAGCTGTGGCCTACATGTACTGTACTGCTCAGTGCACAGGGAAGCTGTATCCTACATGTACTGTACTGCTCAGTGCTCAGGGAAGCTGTATCCTACATGTACTGTACTGCTCAGTGCTCAGGGAAGCTGTGGCCTACATGTACTGTACTGCTCAGTGCACAGGGAAGCTGTATCCTACATGTACTGTACTGCTCAGTGCTCAGGGAAGCTGTATCCTACATGTACTGTACTGCTCAGTGCTCAGGGGAAGCTGTATCCTACATGTACTGTACTGCTCAGTGCACAGGGAAGCTGTATCCTACATGTACTGTACTGCTCAGTGCACAGGGAAGCTGTATCCTACATGTACTGTACTGCTCAGTGCACAGGGAAGCTGTATCCTACATGTACTGTACTGCTCAGTGCTCAGGGAAGCTGTATCCTACATGTACTGTACTGCTCAGTGCTCAGGGAAGCTGTATCCTACATGTACTGTACTGCTCAGTGCTCAGGGAAGCTGTATCCTACATGTACTGTACTGCTCAGTGCTCAGGGAAGCTGTATCCTACATGTACTGTACTGCTCAGTGCTCAGGGAAGCTGTATCCTACATGTACTGTACTGCTCAGTGCACAGGGAAGCTGTATCCTACATGTACTGTACTGCTCAGTGCACAGGGAAGCTGTATCCTACATGTACTGTACTGCTCAGTGCTCAGGGAAGCTGTATCCTACATGTACTGTACTGCTCAGTGCACAGGGAAGCTGTATCCTACATGTACTGTACTGCTCAGTGCTCAGGGAAGCTGTATCCTACATGTACTGTACTGCTCAGTGCTCAGTGCACAGGGAAGCTGTATCCTACATGTACTGTACTGCTCAGTGCACAGGGAAGCTGTATCCTACATGTACTGTACTGCTCAGTGCTCAGGGAAGCTGTATCCTACATGTACTGTACTGCTCAGTGCTCAGGGAAGCTGTATCCTACATGTACTGTACTGCTCAGTGCTCAGGGAAGCTGTATCCTACATGTACTGTACTGCTCAGTGCTCAGTGCACAGGGAAGCTGTATCCTACATGTACTGTACTGCTCAGTGCACAGGGAAGCTGTATCCTACATGTACTGTACTGCTCAGTGCACAGGGAAGCTGTATCCTACATGTACTGTACTGCTCAGTGCACAGGGAAGCTGTATCCTACATGTACTGTACTGCTCAGTGCTCAGGGAAGCTGTATCCTACATGTACTGTACTGCTCAGTGCACAGGGAAGCTGTGGCCTACATGTACTGTACTGCTCAGTGCTCAGGGAAGCTGTAGCCTACATGTACTGTACTGCTCAGTGCACAGGGAAGCTGTTGCCTACATGTACTGTACTGCTCAGTGCTCAGGGAAGCTGTAGCCTACATGTACTGTACTGCTCAGTGCTCAGGGAAGCTGTGGCCTACATGTACTTTACTACTGCTCAGTGCACAGGGAAGCTGTATCCTACATGTACTGTACTGCTCAGTGCACAGGGAAGCTGTATCCTACATGTACTGTACTGCTCAGTGCACAGGGAAGCTGTATCCTACATGTACTGTACTGCTCAGTGCTCAGGAAGCTGTATCCTACATGTACTGTACTGCTCAATGCACAGGGAAGCTGTATCCTACATGTACTGTACTGCTCAGTGCTCAGGGAAGCTGTAGCCTACATGTACTGTACTGCTCAGTGCTCAGGGAAGCTGTATCCTACATGTACTGTACTGCTCAGTGCTCAGGGAAGCTGTATCCTACATGTACTGTACTGCTCAGTGCACAGGGAAGCTGTATCCTACATGTACTGTACTGCTCAGTGCTCAGGGAAGCTGTATCCTACATGTACTGTACTGCTCAGTGCTCAGGGAAGCTGTATCCTACATGTACTGTACTGCTCAGTGCACGGGGAAGCTGTGCTCATAAAACAATAAAACAGACTTTAAAAAGGGCAATCTGGGATTTAAACAACAACAAATGAATGCGTCAAGTCCAGATTTCCCCTTTAAAGTGGCCTTTAGGTTATAGTCCCATTCATCACTCAGAGCTCAGAGGTATAGTGGTCAGGGTAAGCCGCCAGCTAATCAGATAAGAGAAAGAGAGCCTCTTGGCCAATCACACAGGGTGTGTAGGGGGGTAGATGAAGGGGTGTGTGAAAACAGGTACAGTATAAACCAGCTTATCTGGATGAGTAGGTCTCTAGAGTTATAGGATAGACAATGGTCTTAAAGTAACAGGAACGAAGCATGTTGCTGATGGTCTTAAAGTAACAGCATGTTGCTGATGGTCTTAAAGTAACAGGAACGATGCATGTTGCTGATGGTCTTAAAGTAACAGCATGTTGCTGATGGTCTTAAAGTAACAGCATGTTGCTGATGGTCTTAAAGTAACAGCATGTTGCTGATGGTCTTAAAGTAACAGCATGTTGCTGATGGTCTTAAAGTAACAGCATGTTGCTGATGGTCTTAAAGTAACAGGAACGAAGCATGTTGCTGATGGTCTTAAAGTAACAGCATGTTGCTGATGGTCTTAAAGTAACAGGAACGATGCATGTTGCTGATGGTCTTAAAGTAACAGCATGTTGCTGATGGTCTTAAAGTAACAGCATGTTGCTGATGGTCTTAAAGTAACAGCATGTTGCTGATGGTCTTAAAGTAACAGCATGTTGCTGATGGTCTTAAAGTAACAGCATGTTGCTGATGGTCTTAAAGTAACAGCATGTTGCTGATGGTCTTAAAGTAACAGCATGTTGCTGATGGTCTTAAAGTAACAGCATGTTGCTGATGGTCTTAAAGTAACAGCATGTTGCTGATGGTCTTAAAGTAACAGGAACGATGCATGTTGCTGATGGTCTTAAAGTAACAGCATGTTGCTGATGGTCTTAAAGTAACAGCATGTTGCTGATGGTCTTAAAGTAACAGCATGTTGCTGATGGTCTTAAAGTAACAGCATGTTGCTGATGGTCTTAAAGTAACAGCATGTTGCTGATGGTCTTAAAGTAACAGGAACGAAGCATGTTGCTGATGGTCTTAAAGTAACAGCATGTTGCTGATGGTCTTAAAGTAACAGCATGTTGCTGATGGTCTTAAAGTAACAGCATGTTGCTGATGGTCTTAAAGTAACAGGAACGATGCATGTTGCTGATGGTCTTAAAGTAACAGCATGTTGCTGATGGTCTTAAAGTAAAAAGCATGTTGCTGATGGTCTTAAAGTAACAGCATGTTGCTGATGGTCTTAAAGTAACAGCATGTTGCTGATGGTCTTAAAGTAACAGGAACGATGCATGTTGCTGATGGTCTTAAAGTAACAGCATGTTGCTGATGGTCTTAAAGTAACAGCATGTTGCTGATGGTCTTAAAGTAACAGGAACGATGCATGTTGCTGATGGTCTTAAAGTAACAGCATGTTGCTGATGGTCTTAAAGTAACAGCATGTTGCTGATGGTCTTAAAGTAACAGCATGTTGCTGATGGTCTTAAAGTAACAGCATGTTGCTGATGGTCTTAAAGTAACAGCATGGTCTTAAAGTTGCTGATGGTCTTAAAGTAACAGCATGTTGCTGATGGTCTTAAAGTAACAGCATGTTGCTGATGGTCTTAAAGTAACAGCATGTTGCTGATGGTCTTAAAGTAACAGCATGTTGCTGATGGTCTTAAAGTAACAGCATGTTGCTGATGGTCTTAAAGTAACAGCATGTTGCTGATGGTCTTAAAGTAACAGGAACGATGCATGTTGCTGATGGTCTTAAAGTAACAGCATGTTGCTGATGGTCTTAAAGTAACAGCATGTTGCTGATGGTCTTAAAGTAACAGCATGTTGCTGATGGTCTTAAAGTAACAGCATGTTGCTGATGGTCTTAAAGTAACAGCATGTTGCTGATGGTCTTAAAGTAACAGCATGTTGCTGATGGTCTTAAAGTAACAGCATGTTGCTGATGGTCTTAAAGTAACAGCATGTTGCTGATGGTCTTAAAGTAACAGCATGTTGCTGATGGTCTTAAAGTAACAGCATGTTGCTGATGGTCTTAAAGTAACAGCATGTTGCTGATGGTCTTAAAGTAACAGCATGTTGCTGATGGTCTTAAAGTAACAGCATGTTGCTGATGGTCTTAAAGTAACAGGAACGATGCATGTTGCTGATGGTCTTAAAGTAACAGCATGTTGCTGATGGTCTTAAAGTAACAGCATGTTGCTGATGGTCTTAAAGTAACAGCATGTTGCTGATGGTCTTAAAGTAACAGCATGTTGCTGATGGTCTTAAAGTAACAGGAACGATGCATGTTGCTGAGATTTTATAAATATTGTCTTATTTTTTTAAACAAATGAGAGCTATTATAATAAGGCAAAATGATGATTATCTCCGGCAACCAATTCTACAATGTATCATTATCCAGAAAGGTGGATATCATACATCAGGTGCTTGTTGTTGCTGTGTGTGTGTGTGTGTGTGTGTGTGTGTGTGTGTGTGTGTGTGTGTGTGTGTGTGTGTGTGTGTGTGTGTGTGTGTGTGTGTGTGTGTGTGTGTGTGTGTGTGTGTGTGCGCGCGTGCTTGTGTTTTATAATAAGTTGATGTGTGTGTGTGTGTGTGTGTGTGTGTGTGTGTGTGTGTGTGTGTGTGTGTGTGTGTGTGTGTGTGTGTGTGTGTGTGTGTGTGTGTGTGTGTGTGTGTGTGTGTGTGTGTGTGTGTGTGTGTGTGTGTGTGTGTGTGTGTGTTTGTGTTCGTACCATCAGGCACAAGGAGATGTTTAATAAAAACACCATCTGGAGCGAAAAATCAAGCTGTTCCATCCTTCAAACTGACACAATTATCTAATGAATCAACGTGGCCAATCTGAATACGTGTCTGAGTGGCTTTTAGTCAAACACCTCCTAAAAGTGACTAAATAAAAGTATAGCACGACCCCGTCTGGACAGTACCGTCTGAGCTACAACAAACACTTCCCTTAAACATAATCATTAAAGTGGGAATAAATTGAAGAATGATAAAAAGCTATAATTTTATTATGTCTCTGTCATGAATACACACACACACACACACACACACACACACACACACACACACACACACACACACACACACACACACACACACACACACACACACACACACACACACACACACACACACACACACACACACACACACACACACACACACACACACACACACACACCTTTCTGGTCTCCTTGTCTGACGTGGGGTTGTTAGTGATCTTGAAGTGATACAGGGTGATCACCTCCTTCATCTCGTAGTTGTCTCCTCTCCTCTTACAGAGGATCACAGCAGCATCGAACAGGAAGATGTGCCTGTCAGGGGGGGAAAATCACAGAGGTAGAAAGATTTTATGTTGTTGTTGTTGTTGTTGTTGACAGGACTATTTCACAGTGCTTTATTCCCCCAAATACACAACGTTTCCTCTTCACAGTCTTGGTCAGATGAGATAATAATAATACTACTAATAATAATAATAACTATCTTTGTATGGTGCTTTTCAATGCAGGTAACAAAGAGCTTCACGTCACAAATTAATAAAAGAAAAGTACTGACAAAAACAAAACAAACAAAAACAGGAGGAAGGAAAATGAAACCACATATCGAATTAAAATCATACATTGAAGTCATACATTAAAAACGTCTTGATAAAAGTGTTTCTTCAGCAGGGATTTAAAAAGAGACACTGAATCTACAAGGAGGTGGAATGACGGACACCATTCTGTGAGCTAACAGGATTTAAAAAGAGACACTCAATCTACAAGGAGGAGAAATGACGGACACCATTCTGTGAGCTAACAGGATTTAAAAAGAGACACTGAATCTACAAGGAGGAGAAATGACGGACACCATTCTGTGAGCTAACAGGATTTAAAAAGAGACACTGAATCTACAAGGAGGAGAAATGACGGACACCATTCTGTGAGCTAACAGGATTTAAAAAGAGACACTCAATCTACAAGGAGGAGAAATGACGGACACCATTCTGTGAGCTAACAGGATTTAAAAAGAGACACTGAATCTACAAGGAGGAGAAATGACGGACACCATTCTGTGAGCTAACAGGATTTAAAAAGAGACACTGAATCTACAAGGAGGAGAAATGACGGACACCATTCTGTGAGCTAACAGGATTTAAAAAGAGACACTGAATCTACAAGGAGGAGAAATGACGGACACCATTCTGTGAGCTAACAGGATTTAAAAAGAGACACTCAATCTACAAGGAGGAGAAATGACGGACACCATTCTGTGAGCTAACAGGATTTAAAAAGAGACACTGAATCTACAAGGAGGAGAAATGACGGACACCATTCTGTGAGCTAACAGGATTTAAAAAGAGACACTGAATCTACAAGGAGGAGAAATGACGGACACCATTCTGTGAGCTAACAGGATTTAAAAAGAGACACTGAATCTACAAGGAGGAGAAATGACGGACACCATTCTGTGAGCTAACAGGATTTAAAAAGAGACACTGAATGTTCAAGCCCTGATCAGTGACTCTAATTAGCTATTTTTGTTATATGATAAATGCAGGACCGGACAACCTGCTTTACATGCTGCTCGAGGTTCAAGTCATGGTCACAGAAGACACCAATGTTTCTGGCAACAGGCTTTACATTGGGTTCTAGCGAGGTGGTTGACAAATAAAACAACCTCTGATTTCTAATCATTGAGCTGGAGACAAAAAGAAGATCATTTGGTTCCCGTGGTAACCCTCTTCGCAATGCTATTATCAGAGCATTTGGTTCCCATGGTAACCCTCTTCGCAATGATATTGTCAGAGCATTTGGTTCCCATGGTAACCCTCTTCACAACGATATTATCAGAGCATTTGGTTCCCATGGTAACCCTCTTCACAACGATATTATCAGAGCATTTGGTTCCCATGGTAACCCTCTTCACAACACTATTATCAGTGCATTTGGTTCCCATGGTAACCCTCTTCACAACACTATTATCAGTGCATTTGGTTCCCATGGTAACCCTCTTCACAACACTATTATCAGAGCATTTGGTTCCCATGGTAACCCTCTTCACAACACTATTATCAGAGCATTTGGTTCCCATGGTAACCCTCTTCACAACACTATTAGCAGAGCATTTGGTTCCCATGGTAACCCTCTTCACAACACTATTATCAGCGCATTTCTAATGCCCAATGAGTTATTGTTTTAAATGTATTTAAATAGGCAGGTCAGTTAAGAACAAATGATTATGCATAATGCACTAGAATAGTTTCTCATAAACATCTATAACTGCATTCACAAAGCATTATGAGCAGCAGATGCAATGTAGCAGACACGCACACACACACACACACACACACACACACACACACACACACACACACACACACACACACACACACACACACACACACACACACAGACCAGACACACACAGACACACACGCACACACACACACGCACACACACACACACACACACACACACACAGACAGACACAGACACACACACACAGACACACACACACACACACACACACACACACACACACACACACACACACATACACACAGACACACACACACACACACACACACACACACACACACAGACACACACACACACACATAGACCAGACAGACACACAAACAGACCAGACACACACACACACACAGACCAGACAGACACACACACAGACCAGACAGACACACACACACAGACCAGACAGACACACACACACACACAGGACAGACACACACACACACACAGACCAGACAGACACACACACAGACCAGACAGACACACACACACAGACCAGACAGACACACACACCACACCAGACAGACACACACACACACACAGACCAGACAGACACACACACACAGACCAGACAGACACACACACACAGACCAGACAGACACACACACACACACACAGACAGACACACACACACACACAGACCAGACAGACACACACAAGACCAGACAGACACACACACACAGACCAGACAGACACACACACACAGACCAGACAGACACACACACACACACACAGACCAGACAGACACACACACACAAACACACACACAGACCAGACAGACACACACACACACAGACCAGACAGACATCTCACCGGTCCTGTTTGGCACGTTTGTCGCCTGAGGCGAAGCGTACCTCTCCATCTCCTTTCGGTCTGCCATACACACTGAGAGACTGATTCTGGAAAAGGGGGGGGACAGAGGTTACACTCAAAACCCAAACTATCCCTCACAACGGCTTTCTTATCAAGATGAATTGCTTACAAGGTTTTCAATGGATTTCTGATACTGGGCTATGTCTCTTAGGGTTTCGTTGTCTCTCTTCACTTCATTGATGTACTGGGCCAGGTCCTACAGTACACAACACAAAACAACAAACATCAAGAGTCAACATTCCAGATGGGTGCATTTTGACAGACTGTACATTCCAGATGGGTGCATTTTGACAGACTGTACATTCCAGATGGGTGCATTTTGACAGACTGTACATTCCAGATGGGTGCATTTTGACAGACTGTACATTCCAGATGGGTGCATTTTGACAGACTGTACATTCCAGATGGTTACATTTTGACAGACTGTACATTCCCTTTGGGTGCATTTTGACAGACTGTAGATTCCAGATGGGTGCATTTTGACAAACTGTACATTCAAGATGGTTGAATTTTAACAGACAAGTGAGTGTTTTCTAATGCTCTTCCATACAGTAGCCTAGGTAATAGGTGTCACGTCCCTGACCTTAGAGAGCCTTTTTATGTCTCCATTTGGTTTGGTCAGGGTGTGACTAGGGTGGGCATTCTATGTTCTGTTTTCTATGTTTTTGTATTTCTATGTTTTGTTCGGGTATAGTTCTCAATCAGGGACAGCTGTCTATCATTGTCTCTGATTGGGAACCATACTTAGGTAGCCTTTTTCTGCTCCGCCCACAACCGTAAGGCTCTCCAGAGGGTAGTGAGGTTTGCTCCACCCACAACCACAAGGCTCTCCAGAGGGTAGTGAGGTCTTCTCCACCCACAACCACAAGGCTCTCCAGAGGGTGGTGAGGTCTGCTCCACCCACAACCACAAGGTTCTCCAGAGGGTAGTGAGGTCTGCTCCACCCACAACCGCAAGGCTCTCCAGAGGGTGGTGAGGTCTGCTCCACCCACAACCACAAGGCTCTCCAGAGGGTGGTGAGGTCTGCTCCACCCACAACCACAAGGCTCTCCAGAGGGTGGTGAGGTCTGCTCCACCCACAACCACAAGGCTCTCCAGAGGGTGGTGAGGTCTGCTCCACCCACAACCACAAGGCTCTCCAGAGGGTGGTGAGGTCTGCTCCGGCCACAACCGCAAGGCTCTCCAGAGGGTGGTGAGGTCTGCTCCGCCCACAACCACAAGGCTCTCCAGAGGGTAGTGAGGTCTGCTCTGTCCACAACCACAAGGCTCTCCAGAGGGTAGTGAGGTCTGCTCTGTCCACAACCACAAGGCTCTCCAGAGGGTAGTGAGGTCTGCTCTGGCCACAACCACAAGGCTCTCCAGAGGGTAGTGAGGTCTACTCCGCCCACAACCGTAAGGCTCTCCAGAGGGTAGTGAGGTCTGCACAACGCATCACCGGGGGCAAACTAACTGTCCTCCAGGACACCTACACCACCCGATGTCACAGGAAGGCTAAAAAGATTATCAAGGACAACAACCACCCGAGCCACTGCCTGTTCACCCCGCTATCATCCAGAAGGCGAGGTCAGTACAGGTGCATCAAAGCTGGGACCGAGAGACTGAAAAACAGCTTCTATCTCAAGGCCATCAGACTGTTAAACAGCCACCACTAACATTGAGTGGCTGCTGCCAACATACTGACTCAACTCCAGCCACTTTAATAATGAAAAATGCATGTAATAAATGTATCACTAACCCCTTTAAACAATGCCACTTCATATAATGTTTACATACCCTACATTACTCACATCATATGTATATACTGTACTCTATACCATCTACTGCATCTTGCCTATGCTGTTCGGTCATCGCTCATCCATATATTTATATGTACATATTCTGAATCATTCCTTTACACTTGTGTGTATAAGGTAGTTGTTGTGAAAGTGTTAGATTACTTGTTAGATATTACTGCATGGTCGGAACTAGAAGCACAAGCATTTCGCTACACTCGCATTAACATCTGCTAACCATTTGTATGTGACCAATACAATTTGATTTGATTTACATACATAACTAACTATATACAGTAATACATATATCACTACAGTAATACACACATTACTGACTATATACAGTAATACATACATAACTAACTATATACAGAAATACATATATAACTACAGTAATACAAACATGACTAACTATATACAGCAATACATACATATCTATATACAGTAAAATATATATAACTAACTAAATACAGTAATATACATAACTATATACAGTGAAACATACATAACTAACTATATACAGTAATACATATATAAATAACTATATACAGTAATACATACATAACTATATACAGTAATACATACATAACTACCGTCATACATACATAACTAACTATATACAGTAATACATATATAACTATTATATACAGTAATACATATAGAACTAACTAAATACAGTAATACATACATAACTAACTATACACAGTAATACATATAGAACTAACTATATACAGTAATATATATATATATATATATATATATATATATATATATATATATATATATATATATATATATACTAACTATATACAGTAATACATATATAACTGACTATATACAGTAATACATATATAACTAACTATATACAGTAATACATATATAACTGACTATATACAGTAATACATACATAACTGACTATATACAGTAATACATATATAACTATATACAGTAATACATACACAACTACAGTAATACATATATAACTATATACAGTAACACATACATAACTATATACAGTAATACATACATAACTATATACAGTAATACATACTTAACTATATACAGTAATACATACATAACTACAATAATACATATATAACTATTATATACAGTAATACATATATAACTAACTAAATACAGTAATACATATATAACTAACTATATACAGTAATACATATATAACTATATACAGTAATACATACATAACTATATACAGTAATACATATATAACTATATACAGTAATACATACACAACTACAGTAATACATACACAACTACAGACATATATAACTACTATATACAGTAATACATATATAACTAACTAAATACAGTAATGCATATATAACTAACTATATACAGTAATACATAATTAACTAACTATATACAGTAATACATAACTAACTATATACAGTAATACATACTTAACTAACTATATACAGTAATACATAACTAATTATATACAGTAATACATACTTAACTATATACAGTAATACATACATAACTACAATAATACATATATAACCAACTATATACAGTAAGAAATACATACATAACTATATACAGTAATACATATATAACTGACTATATAAAGTAATACATACATAACTGACTATATACAGTAATACATATATAACTAACTATATACAGCAATACATACATAACTATATACAGTAATACATACATAACTATATACAGTAATACATACATAATTACAGTAATACATATATAACTAACTATATAGAGTAATACATACATAATTACAGTAATACATATATAACTACTATATACAGTAATACATACATAACTATATACAGTAATACATATATAACTACAGTAATACATATATAACTAACTATATAGAGTAATAGATACATAACTACGGTAATACATATATAACTACAGTAATACATATATAACTAACTATATAGATAGAGTAATACATACATAACTACAGTAATACATACGCAACTACAGTAATACATACACAACTACAGTAATACATATATAACTACAGTAATACATATATAACTATTATATACAGTAATACATATATAACTACTATATACAGTAATACATATAGTACTAATATATACAGTAATACATACATAACTGCAGTAATACATATATAACTATTATATACAGTAATACATATATAACTACTATATACAGCAATACATATATTACTACTATATACAGTAATACATACATAACTACAGTAATACATTCATAACTACAGTTATACATATATAACTACTATATACAGTAATACATATATAACTACTATATACAGTAATATATGTATAACTACAGTAATACGTACATAACTAACTATATAGAGTAACTAGAGACTGTCTGGCTTGAGTCACTAATACATAACCTGAAGACTGAGATAGTAGATGTAAGCTACTCACTAATGTAGCTGGTGTGCTTGCCTGTGTGTCTGTGTGTCTGATACCTGCAGAACCTGTGTGCCAATCTCCTCACATGTGTGTGAGTGTGTGTGTGTGTGTGTGTGCATGCGTGCGTGCGTGCTTGTGTGTGTGCATGCGTGCGTGTGTGTGTGTGTGTGTGCATGCGTGCGTGTGTGTGCGTGCGCGTGTGCGTGTGTGTGTGCATGCGTGCGTGCGTGTGTGTGCATGCGTGTGTGTGTGCGTGCGTGCTGCGCGTGTGTGTGTGCATGCGTGCGTTTGTGTGCGTGTGTGCGTGCATGCGTGCGTGCGTGCGTGCGTGTGTGTGTGTGTGTGTGTGCGTGTGTGTGTGTGCGTGCGTGTGTGTGTGTGTCTAAGTGTGTGTGGTTCAGGTGAGCAGAGTAACAACTCATACCTTTATGGCATCCAGGGCCATCCGCAAATTGCTCTTGTCACCCGCGTCGTGAGTGTGTTTCACTAATTCCTGTTGTTGGATCAAAACACAAGAACAATAAGTGAGTGACAAGTCTTCATACAGTATTTATTCTGTTTTCACCAGCTAGATAATTAGCCATACAGAGCCCTGACAGGAGTCCTGAGAGAAGCCCAGACAGGAGTCCTGAGAGAAGCCCTGACAGGAGTCCTGAGAGAAGCCCTGACAGGAGTCCTGAGAGAAGCCCAGACAGGAGTCCTGAGAGAAGCCCTGACAGGAGTCCTGAGAGAAGCCCAGACAGGAGTCCTGAGAGAAGCCCTGACAGGAGTCCTGAGAGAAGCCCTGACAGGAGTCCTGAGAGAAGCCCTGACAGGAGTCCTGAGAGAAGCCCTGACAGGAGTCCTGAGAGAAGCCCTGACAGGAGTCCTGAGAGAAGCCCTGACAGGAGTCCTGAGAGAAGCCCTGACAGGAGTCCTGAGAGAAGCCCTGACAGGAGTCCTGAGAGAAGCCCAGACAGGAGTCCTGAGAGAAGCCCAGACAGGAGTCCTGAGAGAAGCCCTGACAGGAGTCCTGAGAGAAGCCCAGACAGGAGTCCTGAGAGCCCTGACAGGAGTCCCTCCTGACAGGAGTCCTGAGAGAAGCCCTGACAGGAGTCCTGAGAGAAGCCCAGACAGGAGTCCTGAGAGAAGCCCTGACAGGAGTCCTGAGAGAAGCCCAGACAGGAGTCCTGAGAGAAGCCCTGACAGGAGTCCTGAGAGAAGCCCTGACAGGAGTCCTGAGAGAAGCCCAGACAGGAGTCCTGAGAGAAGCCCAGACAGGAGTCCTGAGAGAAGCCCTGACAGGAGTCCTGAGAGAAGCCCAGACAGGAGTCCTGAGAGAAGCCCAGACAGGAGTCCTGACAGGAGTCCTGAGAGAAGCCCTGACAGGAGTCCTGAGAGAAGCCCAAACAGGAGTGACAGGAGTCCTGAGAGAAGCCCTGACAGGAGTCCTGAGAGAAGCCAGGAGTCCTGACAGGAGTCCTGAGAGAAGCCCTGACAGGAGTCCTCCTGAGAGAAGCCCTGACAGGAGTCCTGAGAGAAGCCCTGACAGGAGTCCTGAGTCTGAGAGAAGCCCAGACAGGAGTCCTGAGAGAAGCCCAGACAGGAGTCCTGAGAGAAGCCCAGAAAGGAGTGACAGGAGTCCTGAGAGAAGCCCAGACAGGAGTCCTGACAGGAGTCCTGAGAGAAGCCCTGACAGGAGTCCTGAGAGAAGCCCAGACAGGAGTCCTGAGAGAAGCCCAGACAGGAGTCCTGAGAGAAGCCCTGACAGACAGAGTCCTGAGAGAAGCCCTGACAGGAGTCCTGAGAGAAGCCCTGACAGGAGTCCTGAGAGAAGCCAGGAGTCATGAGAGAAGCTGACAGGAGTCCTGAGAGAAGCCCTGACAGGAGTCCTGAGAGAAGCCCAGGAGTCCTGACAGACAGGAGTCCTGAGAGAAGCCCAGACAGGAGTCCCCTGACAGAGTCCTGAAGCCCAGGAGTCCTGACAGGAGTCCTGAGAGAAGCCCAGACAGGAGTCCTGAGAGAAGCCCTGACAGGAGTCCTGACAGGAGTCATGAGAGAAGCCCTGACAGGAGTCCTTGAGAGAAGCCCAGACAGGAGTCCTGAGAGAAGCCCAGACAGGAGTCCTGACAGGAGTCCTGAGAGAAGCCCAGACAGGAGTACTGAGAGAAGCTCTGAGAGAAGCCCAGACAGAAACCCAGACAGGAGTCCTGAGAGAAGCCCAGACAGGAGTCCTGAGAGAAGCCCAGACAGGAGTCCTGAGAGAAGCCCTGACAGGAGTCCTGAGAGAAGCCCAGACAGGAGTCCTGAGAGAAGCCCTGACAGGAGTCCTGAGAGAAGCCCAGACAGGAGTCCTGAGAGAAGCCCAGACAGGAGTCCTGAGAGAAGCCCTGACAGGAGTCCTGAGAGAAGCCCTGACAGGAGTCCTGAGAGAAGCCCAGACAGGAGTGACAGGAGTCCTGAGAGAAGCCCCTGACAGGGAGTCCTGAGAGAAGCCCTGACAGGAGTCCTGAGAGAAGCCCTGACAGGAGTCCTGAGAGAAGACAGCCCCCAGACAGGAGTCCTGAGAGCCCTGACAGGAGCCCTGACAGGAGTCCTGAGAGAAGCCCAGACAGGAGTCCTGAGAGAAGCCCAGACAGGAGTCCTGAGAGAAGCCCAGACAGGAGTCCTGAGAGAAGCCCAGACAGGAGTCCTGAGAGAAGCCCAGAGAGGAGTCCTGAGAGAAGCCCAGACAGGAGTCCTGAGAGAAGCCCAGACAGGAGTCCTGAGAGAAGCCCAGACAGGAGTCCTGAGAGAAGCCCAGACAGGAGTCCTGAGAGAAGCCCAGACAGGAGTCCTGAGAGAAGCCCTGACAGGAGTCCTGAGAGAAGCCCTGACAGGAGTCCTGAGAGAAGCCCAGACAGGAGTCATGAGAGAAGCCCTGACAGGAGTCCTTGAGAGAAGCCCAGGCAGGAGTCCTGAGAGAAGCCCAGACAGGAGTCATGAGAGAAGCCCTGACAGGAGTCCTTGAGAGCAGCCCAGACAGGAGTCCTTGAGAGAAGCCCAGACAGGAGTCCTGAGAGAAGCTCTGAGAGAAGCCCAGACAGGAGTCCTGAGAGAAGCCCAGACAGGAGTCTTGAGAGAAGCTCTGACAGGAGTCCTGAGAGAAGCTCTGAGAGAAGCTCTGACAGGAGTCCTGAGAGAAGCTCTGACAGGAGTCCTGAGAGAAGCTCTGAGAGAAGCTCTGACAGAAGTCCTGAGAGAAGACCAGACAGGAGTCCTGAGAGAAGCTCTGAGAGAAGCCCAGACAGGAGTCCTGAGAGACGCTCTGACAGGAGTCCTGAGAGAAGCTCTGAGAGAAGCTCTGACAGGAGTCCTGAGAGAAGCTCTGACAGGAGTGAGCAAAACAGAGATGACAGGTAGGCATTAGGCATTCTCTCTTCTCTCTCTACCTGACAGTTCAGCTACAGATCAACATCATAGACACACAGTGTTAACCAAGGTTCTACCATGCTATAAATGTGCTGCGTTTATCAGGTGATGTTGTGTTGTTTGACATTTATGAGATGTTTCTTCTCATTTAATACCTCAGAAATAGAGAAATAAACAAGGACAACCAAAGAAGGTGATCACTAATGGGCACCCGGCTCCACAAGGGGGCAAAAGGGGGCTTAGTAGCCCCCTCAGTTGAAATTTGTGCTCCCTCAGTTTTCGTTTAATATCCTTATATAAAACAAATAGCTCAAAATGTTTTTAAAAATTATCGAGTGGCAGGTTGCCGCAAAATCTGAATCTCCGCTGCACTGTGTCAGCACAATGGACAGAGCAGGTAGCGGAATGTGTAGGGGGGTTATGGTAAGCCACTGGTTAGGTATGACCCTTTCGGGCCTCCATAAAAAGCTGGAAAAACACTTATCTGTAGTCGGCTAAGTGAATACTGTAATGTTCAGTTTCGTTTATATACAGTGCCTTGTGAAAGTATTCGGCCTCCTTGAACTTTGCAACCTTTTGCCACATTTCAGGTTTCAAACATGAAGATATAAAACTGTATTTTTTTGTGAAGAATCAACAACAAGTGGGACACCATCATGAAGTGGAACGACATTTATTGGATGTTTCAAACTTTTTTAACAAATCAAAAACTGAAAAATTGGGTGTGCAAAATTATTCAGCCCCCTTAAGTTAATAGTTTGTAGCGCCACCTTTTGCTGCGATTACAGCTGAAAGTCGCTTGGGGTATGTCTCTATCAGTTTTGCACATCGAGAGACTGAAATGTTTTCCCATTCCTTCTTGCAAAACAGCTCAAGCTCAGTGAGGTTGGATGGAGAGCATTTGTGAACAGCAGTTTTCAGTTCTTTCCACAGATTCTCTATTGGATTGAGGTCTGGACTTTGACATGGCCATTCTAACACCTGGATATGTTTATTTTTGAACCATTCCATTGTAGATTTGTGCTTTATGTTTTGGATCATTGTCATGTTGGAAGACAAATCTCCGTCCCAGTCTCAGGTCTTTTGCAGACTCCATCAGGTTTTCTTCCAGAATGGTCCTGTATTTGGCTCCATCCATCTTCCCATCAATTTTAACCATCTTCCCTGTCCCTGCTGAAGAAAAGCAGGCCCAAACCATGATGCTGCCACCACCATGTTTGACAGTGGGGATGGTGTGTTCAGGGTGATGAGCTGTGTTGCTTTTACGATAAACATAACGTTTTGCATTGTTGCCAAAAAGTTCAATTTTGGTTTCATCTGACCAGAGCACCTTCTTCCACATGTTTGGTGTGTCTCCCAGGTGGCTTGTGGTAAACTTTAAACAACACTTTTTATGGATATCTTCAAGAAATGGCTTTCTTCTTGCCACTCTTCCATAAAGGCCGGATGTTTAAAGCTTGGGAAATCTTTTTGTGTCCAAATCCGGCTTTAAACTTCTTCACAACAGTATCTCGGACCTGCCTGGTGTGTTCCTTGTTCTTCATGATGCTCTCTGCGCTTTTAACGGACCTCTGAGACTATCGCAGTGCAGGTGCATTTATACGGAGACTTGATTACACACAGGTGGATTGTATTTATCATCATTAGTCATTTAGGTCAACATTGGATCATTCAGAGATCCTCACTGAACTTCTGGAGAGAGTTTGCTGCACTGAATGTAAAGGGGCTGAATCATTTTGCACGCCCAATTTTTCAGTTTTTGATTTGTTAAAAAAGTTTGAAATATCCAATAAATGTCGTTCCACTTCATGATTGTGTCCCACTTGTTGTTGATTCTTCACAAAAAATACAGTTTTCTTTCTTTATGTTTGAAGCCTGAAATGTGGCAAAAGGTCGCAAAGTTCAAGGGTGCCGAATACTTTCGCAAGGCACTGTATGTTACCCCCCTTGCCATTGATTTTCATTGCTGCGCAGATGATACACAACTTTACATTTCTGTGTCACCAGAGGATTTCAGCTCTACGGATGCATTAATATACTGTATTACCTAGGTGTCTGGCTAGACTGCAAACTCTCCTTCCAGACTCATATCAAACATCTCCAATACAAAATCAAATCTAGAGTCGGCTTTCTATTTCGCAACAAAGCCTCCTTCACTCACGCCGCCAAACTTACCCTAGTAAAACTGACTATCCTACCGATCCTCGACTTTGTCGATGTCATCTACAAAATAGCCTCCAACACTCTACTCAGCAAACTGGATGCAGTTTATCACAGTGCCATCCGTTTTGTTGCTAAATCACCTCACACCACCCACCACTGCGACCTGTATGCTCTAGTCGGCTGGCCCTCGCTACATGCAAATGAGAACTTGTTCTCAACTAGCCTACCTGGTTAAATAAAGGTGAAATAAAAAAATAAAAAATAAAAAAGTGATTTAAATACATGAATGGCTCACAACTTCCTTCAGCTAAATCAAGACAAGACAGAGGTACTTATTGTTGGAGCCAAAGCACAGAGACATAATCTAGCCGCAAGGGCAATAAACAGACAATAAATATATAAAATACCAGGTGAAAACATGGCAGCTAATCTGTCACTGCCATGATGGGTATCAGAAATTGGTTTCGCCAAAGTACCCAAACAAAACCAAAAGGAGAAGGAGAGCGATGAGCAGCAGAAGCAGCATTAAACCACAGAAGCCGCCGCCAAGCCCAGTAGTGATGATGCTGCCAAACTCCAGCTAGCTCTGTGTGCAGAGGCTATCCACCCTTCTACCACCGCCTCCAGTATAATGGCTCAACAGCCCGAAACCACCTCCAACTGTTCCTGATGATCTTGAAACAGAGGAGCCAGCCCAGGTTAGCTTAGATTCCTACCCTAGCCGCAGGTTCTGTCCGAAAACATTTATTTAATTGCAACTGGTTAATTATATTTTTTTTTAATTACATTTATGTTTTTAAACTGCATCTTCTGGCAACTGGGGCTTCCTTGGAGATGCTAAGCCCACACCGGATACAGACCAGAAACAGCTGCACTGCCCTGGATCCAGAGGTTCCAGCGTCTTACGATTTGGGATTGGATCCGGATGTACCTGCGTTCGTCATCCTCTGTTCTGTCTCTCAAGCTGGTGGCTTCTACTTTGGGTTCAGATCCTAAGAGCACCCATCCTCATCAGACCATGAGGCTGTCTTAGACTCCGGCCCAATCGTCCTCCACAATGGATACTACAGCTTGCTAGGGTGCTATCCTGGAGCAAGAGTACAGGACATTACAAGGCTGCTTCCGAACATTCTACCACAGATGGCGGGGAACTGACGCTGTCGTAGTCCATGTGGGGTCAAACGGCATCAGGAAGACCAGCTCGGAAGCTCTGAAAATATATTAAACTAGGTAAGTCAGATAAGACAAATTCTTATTTACAATGATGGCTTACCGGGGAACAGTGGGTTAATTGCCTTGTTGAAAGGAAGAACGACAGATTTTTACCTTGTCAGCTTGGGGATGTGATCCAGCAACCTTTTGGTTACTGGCCAGACGCTCTACCAACTAAGCTACCTGCCGCCCCAAGAACTGATTCTAGCAATGTAAGATTCCAAAAAGTGGCCAATGATTTCAGTTCCAGAACCATCATTGGGACCCGGGTGTGAAAGATCTTGCAGGCTACTGGCATTACACATCTGTCTACAAGACTACTGTAGCTCTGTTGGAATCACTTTTATAGATAACTTCGATACCTTCTGGAAACAGAATATTTTTTTTTACAGGAATGACTCCACCCAAATCATCTTGGCTTTTCAAGGCTGCATTGAGACAATGACTTATCATTGAGCCCCAAGAACAGCTCAGTTAATCCCTTCCATTGTGTTGCTGAGTTGTCAAAATGCTACAGCGAATGTATATTATTCCAGGGGCAGATACAATGAAAGTAACTTAATGTATGTCCCTTGACTACCCTGAATACCTGTGTTGATCCTACAGCTATTGTATGCAGTAATTATGTGCCTATGTACCAGAGTTAAACTGTTATACTGAGGCAGTGTGCACTAGGAGGAAGTCCACTGTGTGCAGCTCACCGTGCACTATCAGCTCCAATATAAATAACATTAGCATGTTTACTTCCGATAAGCATCTCAGTAAAGTAATAAAACACAATCAAGATTCCCATAAAAGTGCTAAAAATAGCCCACATTAACATATGTAGCCAACGAAACAAGGGTCATGAAATCAATAACTTGCTAGTAACAGATGACAATGATATTCTGACTACAGTGGTAGCAATACATCGTTATAAAATCTAAAGTAAAGACAGAAATGCCAATGGGAGCGGTCTATATTCAGAACCACATTCATTTAAAGCTTAGAGGGGATCTCATGTTAAATACTGTTGAAGTAATATTGCTACAGGTTCATCTGCCTCACCTAAAGCCCATTCTTGTGGGAAGCTGGGTTACTAACTCAACACTTAACAAAGAGCTGTAGTTAGTTTCAGAATGGGTGGCAAGAAATAAGTTAGTTCAAAATATGTCAAATCATTCCATAATAAAGGGCTGTTCTGCCTTCATAACAACACTATCAACAAGGTAGGTCCTACAGCTCTTAGTTTTGTCATTCCTGCGCTATAGTTTAGTCGTGTGGTCAGGTGCCACAAAGAGAGAGTCCTGAAAATGGTCTAGGGCACTGCATTGCAGTGCTAGCTGTGCCACCAGAGACTCTGGGTTCGCGCCCAGGCTCTGTCACAGCCGGCCGTGACCAGGAGGTCCGTGGGGCAACGCACAATTGGCCTAGTGTCGTCCGGGTTAGGGAGGGCTTGGCCGGTAGGGATATCCTTGTCTCATCGCGCACCAGCGACTCCTGTGGCGGGCCTACCACACACATCTATACTACCCCACACACATTTATTCTACCACACACATCTATGCTACCACACACCTGGAAATTACATTCCAACCAACACCATAATCTTGAATAGGACATAAAAAGGTGGGATTCCATGAAGGTGTGTGTGTGTGTGTGTGTGTGTGTGTGTGTGTGTGTGTGTGTGTGTGTGTGTGTGTGTGTGTGTGTGTGTGTGTGTGTGTGTGTGTGTGTGTGTGTGTGTGTGTGTGTGTGTGTGTGTGTGTGTTTAATTGCTTTCCTGTCGCTGGCTTGGCGTAAACAAGACATCTAGGCCGTCTGTCTGTCCTTGTGGTGGAGGATAAGGAAGGTTACCATGCATGTCCTTCACACACACACACAGCCAGGCCCAATTAAATGACTTACTTCCCCTCTCCTTCAGTCCCCTCCCGCTGGGTCGTATGCGTCAGCCTAGCACTCCTCAAATCCCAGGTGTCACTCAAGCTGAATCTGGCCATTACTATCACAAGCAACGTGACAGGACCCTATTTTTCATCCTCTGCTCCTAACACCCACCCACACAGGGACTGTACATAGTACAGGCTTACTGATGGATTCCAGTTCTAGTGAGTTTAGGGAACAGAAAGACATTAATGGAGAGGAACGAGAGTAAAGAGTGGAAGAGAGACGGAGAGAGAGAGAAAGACAAAGGGAAAGAGGGAGAGCATTCTGACACTACTGGCATATTGATGGATTCTGGTTAGAGTGAGTTGGGGACTGAGCCAGAGACTTTCTTCCCTGATCTCCCCCCTCCATCTCCCTCCATCCCAACCTTACCTCCTTCCTGCCCCAGGAGCATGCTCTCTCCAGTGGAGCGGATCAGGGGCCTGTCACATGCCCGGTCCCCAGGGAAGTGAGAGGAGTGAAGCGGGACGACGATGAGGGAAGTGAGGAGAGGACCTGACCACCAGTCACGCATGTCAACCCCCTAGATGGGTACACACAAACCCACACCTTTTTAACTAGCCCCTGACTGCTAACCTGTCCGCTCACGCAGTAGTGATGTCTGCGAGAGCTGCAGGAGTCAGGGCAGGAGGGCTGATTGACTGACTATAGTGGTGACGTCTAGGAGAGCTGCAGGAGTCGTATCACATTATTCAAACACACTACTCTCTTAGAAAAATGGCTTCAAAAGGGTTCTTCGGTTTTCCCTAATAGGAGAACCCTTTGAATATCCCTTCTGGGTTCCATGTAGAACCATTTCCACAGAGGGAACTAAAAATGTTTTTTCTCAAAAGGGTTATCCAATGGGGACAACCGAATAACCCTCTTAGGTTCCAGGTAGAACCTTTCTGGGTTCTTTTCTCAAAAGGGTTCCAATGGGGACAACCGAATAACCCTTTTAGGTTCCAGGTAGAACCTTTCTGGGTTCTTTCCTCAAAAGGGTTCCAATGGGGACAACCGAAAAACCCTTTTAGGTTCTAGAGAGCACCTTTCTTCCTAAGAGCATATTGTGAGTGTCATTATAGCTAGTGTGATAATGTGTTCCTCCTGCCTGTGTGTGTGACAGTGAGAAAGCTGTGGAGGAGGAAGAGGATCTGTATGACTGTGTCTACGATGGGGAAGATGGTGGTGAGATCTGGTGATGAAGGCTGAGGCTGTTCCTCTTCCTCTGGTTAGTTCTCTCTCTCTCTCTCTCTCTCTCTCTCTCTCTCTCTCTCACTCTGTCTTTCTCTCTCTCTCTCAAGTGGAATTTGTAAAAGGCAAATAAACAATCAGAAATTAACGGTAAACATTAAACTCACTAAAGTTTTAAAAGAACATGGACATTTTGAATGTTATATTATTGGCTATGTACAGTGTTGTAACAATGTGCAAGTAGTTGAAGTATGAAAGGGAGAATAAATAAACCTATGAAGTCTCAGTGGTCAGTATTCTGCCACTGTGTACTCTCTGTTTAGGGCCAAATAGCATTCTAGTTTGCTATGGTTTTTTGTTAATGCTTTCCAATGTGTCAAGTGATTATATTTCTTGTTTTCTCATGATTTGGTTGGGTCTAATTGTGTTGCTGTCCTGGGGCTCTGTCAGGTCTGTTTGTGTCTGTGAACAGAGCCCCAGTACCAGCTTGCTGAGTGGCCTCATACGATATTTTGTAAAAAATACTATTTTACATTTGCTCAGTATATTGTTTTCACTGAGGAAATGTACGAGTCTGCTGTTAGTGATAATGCAGAGGATTTTCCCAAGGTTGCTGTTGACGCATATCCCACGGTAGTTATTGGGGTCGAATTTGTCTCCACTTTTGTGAATTATGGTTAATTTTTGTAGGTTGTCTGTTTGAAATATTTAGATTTGATAAGGAAGCTGAGAAAAAAAATATTGGGACAGTGACATTTACATTACAAATGGGTTGTTATTTTTGCTCTGTACCCTAACACTTTGGATTTTATATTATACTATGAGGTTCAAGTGAAGACAGTCAGCTTAAATTGTTGGGTATTTTCATTCATAGCTAGTGAACAGTTTAGAAATTACAGCACTTTTTTTCTACCTAAATCCCATTTTGTACCTAATTCCCAATTGTACCATTTTAGGGACTAGAAGTATTTGGACATATTAAATGATCTGTGTAATAAAGTAAGTCAAAAGTTTAGTATTTTGTCCCATATTACTAGAACACAATGATTACATCAAGCGTGTGACTCTACAGACTTATTGGATGCATTTGCTGTTTGTGTTGGTTGTGTTTTTTTATTTTGTGTCCAATATACATTTATGGTAAATAATGTATATTGTCATTTTGGAGTCACTTTTATTGTAAATAAGAATATATCACGTTTCTAAACAATTGTACATTAATGTGAATGACTATAGATGAATGAATTGTGAGTAATGATAAGTGAGAAAATGACAGATGCCCAAATATCATACCCCCAAGACAAGCTAACCTCTCACCATTAGAATAACAGGGAAGGTTTGCATGTTTTTTGTGGTGGTGGTGGTGGGGGGGGTGATATTTGTGCAAATCACTTGTGACTGCCCCAATACTTTTGTAACTCACTGTTTAAGCCAGTTACTATAATTCACTTTCCTTCCATCTATAGCATTCCTTAATAATATGGTGTACCTACTGTAGGAGACCCCTCAAAGCCTGCCATTGACTATGTACAGACCCAGCATACGACAGAGCTGCAGGAGTTGTGACCCGAGCCTGCCATTGACTATGTACAGACCCAGCATACCACAGAGCTGCAGGAGTTGTGACCCGAGCCTGCCATTGACTATGTACAGACCCAGCATACGACAGAGCCGCAGGAGTTGTGACCCGAGCCTGCCATTGACTATGTACAGACCCAGCATACCACAGAGCTGCAGGAGTTGTGACCCGAGCCTGCCATTGACTATGTACAGACCCAGCATACGACAGAGCCTCAGGAGTTGTGACCCGAGCCTGCCATTGACTATGTACAGACCCAGCATACCACAGAGCTGCAGGAGTTGTGACCCGAGCCTGCCATTGACTATGTACAGACCCAGCATACCACAGAGCTGCAGGAGTTGTGACCCGAGCCTGCCATTGACTATGTACAGACCCAGCATACCACAGAGCTGCAGGAGTTGTGACCCGAGCCTGCCATTGACTATGTACAGACCCAGCATACCACAGAGCTGCAGGAGTTGTGACCCGAGCCTGCCATTGACTATGTACAGACCCAGCATACCACAGAGCTGCAGGAGTTGTGACCCCCGAGCCTGCCATTGACTATGTACAGACCCAGCATACCACAGAGCTGCAGGAGTTGTGACCCGAGCCTGCCATTGACTATGTACAGACCTGCAGGAGTTGTGACCCGAGCCTGCCATTGACTATGTACAGAGCCTCAGGAGTTGTGACCCGAGCCTGCCATTGACTATGTACAGACCCAGCATACCACAGAGCTGCAGGAGTTGTGACCCGAGCCTGCCATTGACTATGTACAGACCCAGCATACCACAGAGCTGCAGGAGTTGTGACCCGAGCCTGCCATTGACTATGTACAGACCCAGCATACCACAGAGCCTCAGGAGTTGTGACCCGAGCCTGCCATTGACTATGTACAGACCCAGCATACCACAGAGCTGCAGGAGTTGTGACCCGAGCCTGCCATTGACTATGTACAGACCCAGCATACCACAGAGCTGCAGGAGTTGTGACCCGAGCCTGCCATTGACTATGTACAGACCCAGCATACCACAGAGCTGCAGGAGTTGTGACCCGAGCCTGCCATTGACTATGTACAGACCCAGCATACGACAGAGCTGCAGGAGTTGTGACCCGAGCCTGCCATTGACTATGTACAGACCCAGCATACCACAGAGCCTCAGGAGTTGTGACCCGAGCCTGCCATTGACTATGTACAGACCCAGCATACCACAGAGCCTCAGGAGTTGTGACCCATACCTGAGCCTGCCATTGACTATGTACAGACCCAGCATACGACAGAGCTGCAGGAGTTGTGACCCGAGCCTGCCATTGACTATGTACAGACCCAGCATACCACAGAGCTGCAGGAGTTGTGACCCGAGCCTGCCATTGACTATGTACAGACCCAGCATGACGACAGAGCCTCAGGAGTTGTGACCCGAGCCTGCCATTGACTATGTACAGACCCAGCATACCACAGAGCTGCAGGAGTTGTGACCCGAGCCTGCCATTGACTATGTACAGACCCAGCATATCAAGACAGAGCCTCAGGAGTTGTGACCCGAGCCTGCCAATGACTATGTACAGACCCAGCATACGACAGAGCTGCAGGGAGTTGTGACCTGCGAGCCTGCCATTGACTATGTACAGACCCAGCAAAAGCCACGACAGAGCCTCAGGAGTTGTGACCCGAGCCTGCCATTGACTATGTACAGACCCAGCATACGACAGAGCTGCAGGAGTTGTGACCCGAGCCTGCCATTGACTATGTACAGACCCAGCATACCACAGAGCCTCAGGAGTTGTGACCTGGGATGGTACCATCGGTTTGTGTCGAACTTCTCCCAGGTGGTCAGAACCCCTCAAACCAGCCTGCCATTGACTATGTACAGACCCAGCATACCACAGAGCTGCAGGAGTTGTGACCCGAGCCTGCCATTGACTATGTACAGACCCAGCATACCACAGAGCTGCAGGAGTTGTGACCCGAGCCTGCCATTGACTATGTACAGACCTACAGCCATCATTGATACGACAGAGCTGCAGGAGTTGTGACCCGAGCCTGCCATTGACTATGTACAGACCCAGCATACCACAGAGCTGCAGGAGTTGTGACCCGAGCCTGCCATTGACTATGTACAGACCCAGCATACCACAGAGCCTCAGGAGTTGTGACCTGAGCCTGCCATTGACTATGTACAGACCCAGCATACCACAGAGCTGCAGGAGTTGTGACCCGAGCCTGCCATTGACTATGTACAGACCCAGCATACCACAGAGCTGCAGGAGTTGTGACCCGAGCCTGCCATTGACTATGTACAGACCCAGCATACGACAGAGCCTCAGGAGTTGTGACCCGAGCCTGCCATTGACTATGTACAGACCCAGCATACGACAGAGCCTCAGGAGTTGTGACCCGAGCCTGCCATTGACTATGTACAGACCCAGCATACCACAGAGCTGCAGGAGTTGTGACCCGAGCCTGCCATTGACTATGTACAGACCCAGCATACCACAGAGCTGCAGGAGTTGTGACCCGAGCCTGCCATTGACTATGTACAGACCCAGCATACCACAGAGCCTCAGGAGTTGTGACCCGAGCCTGCCATTGACTATGTACAGACCCAGCATACCACAGAGCTGCAGGAGTTGTGACCCGAGCCTGCCATTGACTATGTACAGACCCAGCATACCACAGAGCTGCAGGAGTTGTGACCCGAGCCTGCCATTGACTATGTACAGACCCAGCATACGACAGAGCTGCAGGAGTTGTGACCCGAGCCTGCCATTGACTATGTACAGACCCAGCATACCACAGAGCTGCAGGAGTTGTGACCCGAGCCTGCCATTGACTATGTACAGACCCAGCATACCACAGAGCCTCAGGAGTTGTGACCTGAGCCTGCCATTGACTATGTACAGACCCAGCATACCACAGAGCTGCAGGAGTTGTGACCCGAGCCTGCCATTGACTATGTACAGACCCAGCATACCACAGAGCTGCAGGAGTTGTGACCCGAGCCTGCCATTGACTATGTACAGACCCAGCATACGACAGAGCCTCAGGAGTTGTGACCCGAGCCTGCCATTGACTATGTACAGACCCAGCATACGACAGAGCCTCAGGAGTTGTGACCCGAGCCTGCCATGACCCAGACCCAGCCTGGAGTTGTGACCATTGACTATGTACAGACCCAGCATACCACAGAGCTGCAGGAGTTGTGACCCGAGCCTGCCATTGACTATGTACAGACCCAGCATACCACAGAGCTGCAGGAGTTGTGACCCGAGCCTGCCATTGACTATGTACAGACCCAGCATACCACAGAGCCTCAGGAGTTGTGACCCGAGCCTGCCATTGACTATGTACAGACCCAGCATACCACAGAGCTGCAGGAGTTGTGACCCGAGCCTGCCATTGACTATGTACAGACCCAGCATACCACAGAGCTGCAGGAGTTGTGACCCGAGCCTGCCATTGACTATGTACAGACCCAGCATACGACAGAGCTGCAGGAGTTGTGACCCGAGCCTGCCATTGACTATGTACAGACCCAGCATACCACAGAGCCTCAGGAGTTGTGACCCGAGCCTGCCATTGACTATGTACAGACCCAGCATACGACAGAGCCTCAGGAGTTGTGACCCGAGCCTGCCATTGACTATGTACAGACCCAGCATACCACAGAGCTGCAGGAGTTGTGACCCGAGCCTGCCATTGACTATGTACAGACCCAGCATACGACAGAGCCTCAGGAGTTGTGACCCGAGCCTGCCATTGACTATGTACAGACCCAGCATACCACAGAGCTGCAGGAGTTGTGACCCGAGCCTGCCATTGACTATGTACAGACCCAGCATACGACAGAGCCTCAGGAGTTGTGACCCGAGCCTGCCAATGACTATGTACAGACCCAGCATACGACAGAGCTGCAGGAGTTGTGACCCGAGCCTGCCATTGACTATGTACAGACCCAGCATACGACAGAGCCTCAGGAGTTGTGACCCGAGCCTGCCATTGACTATGTACAGACCCAGCATACCACAGAGCCGCAGGAGTTGTGACCCGAGCCTGCCATTGACTATGTACAGACCCAGCATACGACAGAGCTGCAGGAGTTGTGACCCGAGCCTGCCATTGACTATGTACAGACCCAGCATACGACAGAGCCGCAGGAGTTGTGACCCGTTTCTGTTGCTTGTTTTATGGTAGTTGTAGCCTCAGTCTGTTTTTCTCTCACATTATTTTCTTTCTACCATACATGTAAAAGGTCGGGACACACATTAAGGCGGGCAGAGTAGGTCCGTGATCAAAACATGGATGGGTGAGCCTCCACTGCTGATAGTCAGTGTTGCAGGTTTAGTCCTGCTACTGAGGTAACCGTTGAATGGAGCTCATTCCCAGTTCTCTGAGGAGATCTTACCTGTAGAAGAAGGGGATACTTTAGTACCCGCTGCATCGGGACAACCAGCAGATCTCTCAGCGTAAACTTGCCATGGTTGGCTCTCTTTGCACATTCCTGAAAACAAAAAACACAAATTAATTGAATGCAGTTCAATTGACTGATTGATAAGCCACTCTGGATAATGTAAAATGATAAGAATGTAAAATACATGATTAATGCACAGAATGTGAACTGTCACTGCATTGTAATAAAAAGCACATACACTACCATTTAAACGTTTGGACACACCAACTCATTCAAAGGTTTTTCTTTATTTTCACTATTTTCTACATTGTAGAATAATAGTGAAGACATCAAACCTATGAAATAACACATATGGTATCATGTAGTAACCAAAAAAGTGTTAAACAAGTCTAAATATATTTTATTATTTGAGATTCTTCAAAGGAGCCACTCTTTGCCATGATGACAGCTTTGCACACTCTTGGCATTCTCTCAACCAGCTTCACCTGGAATGCTTTTCCAACAATCTTGAAGGAGTTCACACATATGCTGAGCCCTTGTTAGCTGCTTTTCCTTCACTCTGCAGTCCAACTCATCCCAAACTATCTCATTTGGGTTGAGTTCAGGTGATTGTGGATGCCAGGTCTTCTGATGCAGCACTCCAATCATTCTCCTTGGTCAAATAGCCCTTACACAGCCTGGAGGTGTGTTGGGTCATTTTCCTGTTGAAAATAATGCTGTGGTAGCCATGCTGCTTAAGTGTGCCTTGAATTCTAAATAAATCACAGACAGTGTCACCAGCAAAGCACCCCCACACCATTACACCACCTCCTCCATGCTTCACAGTGGGAAACACACATGCCGAGATCATCCATTCACCTACTCTGCATCTCACAAAGTGAGAATATGGACTCATCAGACCAATGGACAGATTTCCACCGGTCTAATGTCCATTGCTCGTGTTTCTTGGCCCAAGCAAGTCTCTTCTTATTATTGGTGTCCTTTAGTAGTGGTTTCTTTGCAGCAATTCGACCATGAAGGCCTGATTCACACAGTCTCTTCTGAACAGTTGATGTTGAGATGTGTCTGTTACTTGAACACTGTGAAGCATTGATTTGCGCTGCAATCTGAGTCTGGTAACTCTAATGAACTTATCCTCTGCAGCAGAGGTAACTCTGGGTCTTCCTTTCCTGTGTCGGTTCTCATGAGAGCCAGTTTCATCATAGTGCTTGATTGTTTTTGCGACTGCACTTGAACAAACTTTCAAAGTTCTTGAAATGTTGACATTCATGTCTTAAAGAGTGAGGAGTACCTCAAATAAATAACACACTCACACAATGATTAACACACAGGACGAGACCTGTAATCATCTGCGCAATCCACAAGGGCACGAAAGCCCAAAACACACAGCACAGGTACTCACACGCACCAATAGACATTGTAACAATAATCAACCATGATGAACAAAGGGAACATATATACAAATACAATCAGTGGGAATAGGGGCCAGGTGTGGGAATAGGGGCCAGGTGTGGGAATAGGGGCCAGGTGTGGGAATAGGGGCCAGGTTTTTTTATTTTTTTATTTTTTTATTTTACCTTTATTTAACCAGGCAAGTCAGTTAAGAACATATTCTTATTTTCAATGACAGCCTGGGAACAGTGGGTTAACTGCCTGTTCAGGGGCAGAACGACAGATTTGTACCTTGTCAGCTCGGGGTTTGAACCGCAACCTTCCGGTTACTAGTCCAACGCTCTAACCACTAGGCTACGCTGCCGCCCCAAAGTGTGTGGGAATAGGGGCCAGATGTGGGAATAGGGGCCAGGTGTGGGAATAGGGGCCAGGTGTGGGAATAGGGGACAGGTGTGGGAATAGGGGCCAGGTGTGGGAATAGGGGCCAGGTGTGGGAATAGGGGCCAGGTGTGGGAATAGGGGCCAGGTGTGGGAATAGGGGCCAGGTGTGGGAATAGGGGACAGGTGTGCGCAATGAAAGTTCCAGAGGGATCCGTGACATAAAGTAATGATGGACTGTCATTTCTCTTTGCTTAATTGAACTGTTCCTGTCATAATATGCTATTGGTATTTTACCAAATAGAGCTGTCTTCTGTACACCACCCGTACCTTGTCACAACACAACTGATCGGCTCAAACGTATTAAGCAGGAAAGAAATTCACATTTAACAAGGCACACCTGTTTATTGAAATGCATTCCAGGTGACTACCTCATGAATCTGGTTGAGAGTATGCTAAGAGTGTGCAAAGCTGTCCTCAAGGCAAAGGGTGGCTACTTTGAAGAATCTAAAATCTAAAAAATATTTTGATTTGTTTAACACTTTTTTGGTTACTACATGATACCATAAGTGTTATTTCATAGTTTTGAGGTCTTCACTATTATTCTACAATGTAGAAAATAGTCAAAATAAAGAAAAACCGTGGAATGAGTAGGTGTGTCCAAACTTTTGACTGGTACTGTATTTTTTAAGAGAATAAACCCAAATGAAATACAGTACAATGCAGTTGGTAATGCTAAACACTAGATGGCGCTATCTGGCCACTGATTTAGATTGATGATGACAGTTCATAAAGGACTTTACCTCCAGCTTCATTCGGACATCTTCCCTGGCTTTGCAGATGACATCCAAAGCAATGATGGCCGTTTCTACATGGCTACAGTATTTCCCATATATTAGCAACCTGGAACAGAGAGAGAGAGACGGAGTGAGTGAGTGAGTGAGTGAGTGAGTGAGTGGGGTGAGTGAGTGAGTGAGTGAGTGAGTGAGTGAGTGAGTGAGTCAGTCAGTCAGTCAGTCAGTCAGGTCAGTCAGTCAGTCAGTCAGTCAGTCAGTCAGTCAGTCAGTCAGTCAGTCAGTCAGTCAGTCAGTAGACAGACAGACAGACGAACGCAGGTGTGGGACAGGGACAGACAGACAGGGGACAACGAGGACAGACAGACAGACAGAGGACAGACAGACAGACAGACAGACAGACAGACAGACAGACAGACAGACAGACAGACAGACAGACAGACAGACAGACAGACAGACAGACAGACAGACAGACAGACGACAGACAGACAGACAGACAGACAGACAGACAGACAGACAGACAGACAGACAGACAGACAGACAGACAGACAGACAGACAGACAGACAGACAGACAGACAGACAGACAGACAGACAGACAGACAGACAGACAGACAGACAGACAGACAGACAGACAGAGGGGGTAAGGTGGGAGAGAGAATGAGGAACGAGAGAACAAGAGAATGAGACAGAAAACTGAGACTTAAAGTTGAGTTGTACTGTACCTCTCTTTGTAGTTAATGAAGATCTGGTAGAGGTTCTGGGCACTTCTATGGCAGACAGATTCTTGTATCGCCACATTCAGAGTCTTGTGAACTTTAACCAGAGCCTGAAACACGTCAATGATAGACACAGTGAGGCTGGGATTCACAGCAAAGAGGACTAGACAGCCGACGATGCAGCTTTTAAAGTTTGCAGAGGTTGGATTCATGGTAAACGCTATGCATGCCGGCTCAATCGTAAATGACCTTGAAAAGTAAAGTTCAAAACGCTGCGCTATAGCCTAAAGACTCCATACGATTTGGAACTACAGGTTTGGATTGAATCCCAGTCTAAAGACCCATACGACTTGGAACTACAGGTTTGGATTGAATCCCAGCCTAAAGACCCATACGACTTGGAACTACAGGTTTGGATTGAATCCCAGCCTAAAGACCCATACGACTTGGGACTACAGGTTTGGATTGAATCCCAGCCTAAAGACCCATAAAAATACTTGGGACGACAGGTTTGGATTGAATCCCAGCCTAAAGACCCATACGACTTGGAACTACAGGTTTGGATTGAATCCCAGCCTAAAGACCCATACGACTTGGAACTACAGGTTTGGATTGAATCCCAGCCTAAAGACCCATACGATTTGGGACTACAGGTTTGGATTGAATCCCAGCCTAAAGACCCATACGACTTGGGATGACAGGCTTGGATTGAATCCCAGCCTAAAGACCCATACGATTTGGGACTACAGGTTTGGATTGAATCCCAGCCTAAAGACCCATACGACTTGGGATGACAGGTTTGGATTGAATCCCAGCCTAAAGACCCATACAACTTGGGATGACAGGTTTGGATTGAATCCCAGCCTAAAGACTCCATACGATTTGGGACGACAGGTTTGGATTGAATCTCAGCCTAAAGACCCATACGACTTGGAACTACAGGTTTGGATTGAATCCCAGCCTAAAGACCCATACGACTTGGGACTACAGGTTTGGATTGAATCCCAGCCTAAAGACCCATAACTTGGGATGACAGGTTTGGATTGACTCCCAGCCTAAAGACCCATACGACTTGGAACTACAGGTTTGGATTGAATCCCAGCCTAAAGACCCATACGACTTGGGACTACAGGTTTGGATTGAATCCCAGCCTAAAGACCCATACGACTTGGAACTACAGGTTTGGATTGAATCCCAGCCTAAAGACCCATACGACTTGGGACGACAGGTTTGGATTGAATCCCAGCCTAAAGACCCATACGACTTGGGACTACAGGTTTGGATTGAATCCCAGCCTAAAGACCCATACGACTTGGGACTACAGGTTTGGATTGAATCCCAGCCTAAAGACCCATACGACTTGGGACTACAGGTTTGGATTGAATCCCAGCCTAAAGACTCCATACGACTTGGAACTACAGGTTTGGATTGAATCCCAGCCTAAAGACCCATACGACTTGGAACTACAGGTTTGGATTGAATCCCAGCCTAAAGACCCATGACTTGGAACTACAGGTTTGGATTGAATCCCAGCCTAAAGACCCATACGACTTGGGACGACAGGTTTGGATTGAATCCCAGCCTAAAGACCCATACGACTTGGGACGACAGGTTTGGATTGAATCCCAGCCTAAAGACCCATACGACTTGGGACGACAGGTTTGGATTGAATCCCAGCCTAAAGACCCATACGACTTGGGACGACAGGTTTGGATTGAATCCCAGCCTAAAGACTACTGAGTCCATACGACTTGGAACTACAGGTTTGGATTGAATCCCAGCCTAAAGACCCATACGACTTGGAACTACAGGTTTGGATTGAATCCCAGCCTAAAGACCCATACGACTTGGAACTACAGGTTTGGATTGAATCCCAGCCTAAAGACCCATACGACTTGGGATGACAGGTTTGGATTGAATCCCAGCCTAAAGACCCATACGATTTGGGACTACAGGTTTGGATTGAATCCCAGCCTAAAGACCCATACGACTTGGGATGACAGGTTTGGATTGAATCCCAGCCTAAAGACCCATACGATTTGGGACTACAGGTTTGGATTGAATCAGCCTAAAGACCCATACGACTTGGGATGACAGGTTTGGATTGAATCCCAGCCTAAAGACCCATACGATTTGGGACTACAGGTTTGGATTGAATCCCAGCCTAAAGACCCATACGACTTGGGATGACAGGTTTGGATTGAATCCCAGCCTAAAGACCCATACGATTTGGGACTACAGGTTTGGATTGAATCCCAGCCTAAAGACCCATACGACTTGGGATGACAGGTTTGGATTGAATCCCAGCCTAAAGACCCATACGACTTGGAACTACAGGTTTGGATTGAATCCCAGCCTAAAGACCCATACGACTTGGGACTACAGGTTTGGATTGAATCCCAGCCTAAAGACCCATACGACTTGGGATGACAGGTTTGGATTGAATCCCAGCCTAAAGACCCATACGATTTGGGACTACAGGTTTGGATTGAATCCCAGCCTAAAGACCCATACGACTTGGGATGACAGGTTTGGATTGAATCCCAGCCTAAAGACCCATACGACTTGGGACTACAGGTTTGGATTGAATCCCAGCCTAAAGACCCATACGACTTGGGACTACAGGTTTGGATTGAATCCCAGCCTAAAGACCCATACGACTTGGAACTACAGGTTTGGATTGAATCCCAGCCTAAAGACCCATACGACTTGGGACTACAGGTTTGGATTGAATCCCAGCCTAAAGACCCATACGACTTGGGACGACAGGTTTGGATTGAATCCCAGCCTAAAGACCCATACGACTTGGAACTACAGGTTTGGATTGAATCCCAGCCTAAAGACCCATACGACTTGGAACTACAGGTTTGGATTGAATCCCAGCCTAAAGACTCCGTAACTTGGGATGACAGGTTTGGATTGAATCCCAGCCTAAAGACTCCATACGACTAGGGACTACAGGTTTGGATTGAATCCCAGCCTAAAGACCCATACGATTTGGAACTACAGGTTTGGATTGAATCCCAGCCTAAAGACCCATACGATTTGGAACTACAGGTTTGGATTGAATCCCAGCCTAAAGACCCATACGACTTGGAACTACAGGTTTGGATTGAATCCCAGCCTAAAGACCCATACGACTTGGGACTACAGGTTTGGATTGAATCCCAGCCTAAAGACCCATACGACTTGGGACGACAGGTTTGGATTGAATCCCAGCCTAAAGACCCATACGACTTGGGATGACAGGTTTGGATTGAATCCCAGCCTAAAGACTCCATACGACTTGGAACTACAGGTTTGGATTGAATCCCAGCCTAAAGACCCATACGACTTGGAACTACAGGTTTGGATTGAATCCCAGCCTAAAGACCCATACGACTTGGAACTACAGGTTTGGATTGAATCCCAGCCTAAAGACCCATACGACTTGGGACTACAGGTTTGGATTGAATCCCAGCCTAAAGACCCATACTTGGGACGACAGGTTTGGATTGAATCCCAGCCTAAAGACTTTGGGACTACAGGTTTGGATTGAATCCCAGCCTAAAGACTCCATACGACTTGGAACTACAGGTTTGGATTGAATCCCAGCCTAAAGACCCATACGACTTGGAACTACAGGTTTGGATTGAATCCCAGCCTAAAGACCCATACGACTTGGAACTACAGGTTTGGATTGAATCCCAGCCTAAAGACCCATACGACTTGGGACGACAGGTTTGGATTGAATCCCAGCCTAAAGACCCATACGACTTGGGACTACAGGTTTGGATTGAATCCCAGCCTAAAGACCCATACGACTTGGGATGACAGGTTTGGATTGAATCCCAGCCTAAAGACCCATACGATTTGGGACTACAGGTTTGGATTGAATCCCAGCCTAAAGACCCATACGACTTGGGATGACAGGTTTGGATTGAATCCCAGCCTAAAGACCCATACGATTTGGGACTACAGGTTTGGATTGAATCCCAGCCTAAAGACCCATACGACTTGGGATGACAGGTTTGGATTGAATCCCAGCCTAAAGACCCATACGATTTGGGACTACAGGTTTGGATTGAATCCCAGCCTAAAGACCCATACGACTTGGGATGACAGGTTTGGATTGAATCCCAGGTTTTAGGATTTTGAAATCCCAGCCTAAAGACTCCATACGATTTGGGACTACAGGTTTGGATTGAATCCCAGCCTAAAGACTCCATACGATTTGGGACTACAGGTTTGGATTGAATCCCAGCCTAAAGACCCATACGACTTGGGACTACAGGTTTGGATTGAATCCCAGCCTAAAGACCCATACGACTTGGGACTACAGGTTTGGATTGAATCCCAGCCTAAAGACCCATACGACTTGGAACTACAGGTTTGGATTGAATCCCAGCCTAAAGACCCATACGACTTGGGATGACAGGTTTGGATTGAATCCCAGCCTAAAGACCCATACGACTTGGAACTACAGGTTTGGATTGAATCCCAGCCTAAAGACCCATACGACTTGGGACTACAGGTTTGGATTGAATCCCAGCCTAAAGACCCATACGACTTGGAACTACAGGTTTGGATTGAATCCCAGCCTAAAGACCCATACGACTTGGGATGACAGGTTTGGATTGAATCCCAGCCTAAAGACCCATACAACTTGGGATGACAGGTTTGGATTGAATCCCAGCCTAAAGACTCCATACGACTTGGGACTACAGGTTTGGATTGAATCCCAGCCTAAAGACTCCATACGACTTGGGATGACAGGTTTGGATTGAATCCCAGCCTAAAGACCCATACGACTTGGAACTACAGGTTTGGATTGAATCCCAGCCTAAAGAACCATACGACTTGGGATGACAGGTTTGGATTGAATCCCAGCCTAAAGACCCATACGACTTGGAACTACAGGTTTGGATTGAATCCCAGCCTAAAGACCCATACGACTTGGGATGACAGGTTTGGATTGAATCCCAGCCTAAAGACCCATACAACTTGGGATGACAGGTTTGGATTGAATCCCAGCCTAAAGACCCATACAACTTGGGATGACAGGTTTGGATTGAATCCCAGCCTAAAGACCCATACGACTTGGGATGACAGGTTTGGATTGAATCCCAGCCTAAAGACCCATACAACTTGGGATGACAGGTTTGGATTGAATCCCAGCCTAAAGACTCCATACGACTTGGAACTACAGGTTTGGATTGAATCCCAGCCTAAAGACCCATACGACTTGGGATGACAGGTTTGGATTGAATCCCAGCCTAAAGACCCATACGACTTGGGACTACAGGTTTGGATTGAATCCCAGCCTAAAGACCCATACGACTTGGAACTACAGGTTTGGATTGAATCCCAGCCTAAAGACCCATACGACTTGGAACTACAGGTTTGGATTGAATCCCAGCCTAAAGACCCATACGACTTGGAACTACAGGTTTGGATTGAATCCCAGCCTAAAGACTCCATACGACTTGGAACTACAGGTTTGGATTGAATCCCAGCCTAAAGACTCCATACGACTTGGGACTACAGGTTTGGATTGAATCCCAGCCTAAAGACCCATACGACTTGGGATGACAGGTTTGGATTGAATCCCAGCCTAAAGACCCCATACGACTTGGGATGACAGGTTTGGATTGAATCCCAGCCTAAAGACCCCATACAACCCATACAACAAGTCTTACTAAGAAACAGAAAACCCTGTGCGCAGCAGTGTATCTAAAACCAGGTGCTGGTAAACAACTTGTATCCAACAATACTAGAAAAGACAACCGGTTTTTACACCTGTTTTAGGTTGAACTAGCTCTCCATCTCTACCATCTCTACCCACTCCCGAGTGGCGCAGCGGTCTATGGCAATGCATCTCAGTGCTAGAAGCGTCACTACAGACCCTGGTTTGATTCCAGGCTGTATCACAACCAGCCGTGATTGGGAGTTCCATAGGACAGCGCACAAATGGCGCAGCGTCGTCCGGGTTAGGATTTGGACGGGGTAGGCCGTCATTGTAAATAAGAATTTGTTCTTAAGTGACTTGCATAGTTACTGTGGGTAATTGGGGTTTCTGTCCTGTAGCTTACCGGAATGTTGACAAACACTTTCTCCATCTCCTCCGAGGACAGGAAGGTGGTAAGAGGTGCCATAAAATACTGGATGGGAAAAACAGAGAGTTAGAAAAAGAACTCCACTAAAACAGGAGAGGAAGGAAAGCAGTTTCTGGAAAATAACAGGCACAACATACAGTGGGGAACAGTACCTCCCCTATCTCTCTGGTGTTACTGCCAAATACCTCCCCTATCTCTCTGGTGTTACTGCCAAATACCTCCCCTTTCACACTGTATACTCACAATCCAATTAATACCGAACTATTACACTTCATGACGTTGTATAAAATAGTCCCTTTTCATCATAGGTAGATACTTTTGAACTATGACAGACAAAATGAGAAAAAAATGAATGACATATTGTAGGATTTTTTATGAATTTATTTACAGGCCTCAGTGACGTCTGTTGAGGGGAGAACTTGCAAATGTTGGCTGACTAAATACTTTGTTGTTGTAATGTACGTGATTTATCAGAACAGTCCTAAAGCTGGAATCCTTAATAGTGAAGCTGCCACGTCCATTCAATCCCAAACTAAACCATTCACGATATTACAACAACAAAGTAGTTACTGGAAACATTTAAACACGTTTCTTCCCTCAACAGACGTCACTGCACGTGTGACAGAATAGCAGAATATGTCATCAAATTCCCCTACTGAGGATTCAAAAGTATCTGCCTACATAAAGGGACTATTTTATACAACGTCATGAAGTGTAATAGTTCGGTATTAATTGGATTGTGAGTATACAGTGTGAAAGGGGAGGTATTTGGCAGTAACACCAGAGAGATAGGGGAGAATTTGGCAGTAACACCAGAGAGATAGGGGAGGTACTGTACTTGGTACTGTACTTGGCATTAACACCAGAGAGATAGGGGATGTACTGTACTTGGCAGTAACACCAGAGAGATAGGGGAGGTACTGTATTTGGCAGTAACACCAGAGAGATAGGGGATGTACTGTACTTGGCAGTAACACCAGAGAGATAGGGGAGGTACTGTATTTGGCAGTAACACCAGAGAGATAGGGGAGGTACTGTATTTGGCAGGAATACCAGAGAGATAGGGGAGGTACTGTACTTAGCAGGAACACCAGAGAGATAGGGAGGTACTGTATTTGGCAGGAATACCAGAGCGATAGGGGAGGTACTGTATTTGGCAGGAATACCAGAGAGATAGGGAGATACTGTACTTGGTACTGTACTTGGCATTAACACCAGAGAGATAGGGGAGGTACTGTATTTGGCAGGAATACCAGAGAGATGGGGAGGTACTGTATTTGGCAGGAATACCAGAGAGATAGGGGAGGTACTTTATTTGGCAGGAATACCAGAGAGATAGGGGAGGTACTGTATTTGGCAGTCTACCAGAGAGATGGGGGAGGTACTGTATTTGGCAGAATACCAGAGAGATAGGGGAGGTACTGTGTACTTGGCAGGAATACCAGAGAGATAGGGGAGGTACTGTATTTGGCAGTAACACCAGAGAGATAGGGGAGGTACTGTATTTGGCAGGAATACCAGAGAGATGGGGGAGGTACTGTATTTGGCAGGAATACCAGAGAGATAGGGGAGGTACTGTATTTGGCAGGAATACCAGAGAGATAGGGGAGGTACAGTATATGGCAGTAATACCAGAGAGATAGGGGAGGTACAGTATATGGCAGGAATACCAGAGAGATAGGGGAGGTACTGTATTTGGCAGTAATACCAGAGAGATAGGGGAGGTACTGTATTTGGCAGTAATACCAGAGAGATAGGGGAGGTACTGTATTTGGCAGTAATACCAGAGAGATAGGGGAGGTACTGTATTTGGCAGTAATACCAGAGAGATAGGGGAGGTACTGTATTTGGCAGGAATACCAGAGAGATAGGGGAGGTACTGTATTTGGCAGGAATACCAGAGAGATAGGGGAGGTACAGTATATGGCAGTAATACCTTCTCTATGGAGTCCAGAGTCTCTGTGTACTTCTCCTCAGTCTGCTTGATCTCTGTCAGACAGAAGCTCCTGATGTCAGTCTCTACCTGCTTCTGGAAGCAGACACACACACACACACACACACACACACACACGCGCGCGCACGCACGCACACACGCACACACGCACGCACACACACACACACACACACACACACACACACACACACACACACACACACACACACACACACACACACACACACACACACACACACACACACACACACACACACACACACACACACACACACACACATACAGACACACATACACACACACATACAACACAGCTGTCTAAGCAGAGCCTTCAGCATTAAATCATGGACACCATATGTGGGGTGTTTGACCTCCTGAGTAAGGGCACACAGAACTCCAACCAAAAACCACTAACAGTAGGTGTCACTCATAACACTGGAGTAGACAGCAGCTTAAGGTTGAGGTGAGAGAAGGAGATATATATTATATTTTTTATTTATATATATATATATATAAAAAGATGAGAGAGAGAGAGAACGAGAGAAAGAATGAGAGAGAGAACAAGAGAGAGAAAGAAACAGAGAGAGCGAGAGAGAGAAAGAGAGAGAGAACGAGAGAGAGAATGAGAGAGAGAACGAGAGAGAGAAAGAACAGAGAGAAAGAAACAGAGAGAGAGATAGAGAGAGAGAGAGAGAGAGAGATATACAGAGAGAGAGAGAGATACAGAGAGAGAGAGAGAGAGATACAGAGAGAGAAGAGAGAGGAGAGAGAGATACAGAGAGAGAGAGAGAGATACGGAGAGAGAAGAGACAGAGAGAGATACAGAGAGAGAGATACACAGAGAGAAGAGAGAGTGAGAGAGAGAGAACGAGAGAAAGAATGAGAGAGAGAACGAGAGAGAGAAAGAAACAGAGAGAGAAACAGAGAGAGAGATAAGAGAGAGAGAGAGATACAGAGAGAGAGAGAGATACCGAGAGATACAGAGAGAGAAGAGTGAGGAGAGAGAGATAAGAGAGAGAGAGAGAGAGAGAGAGAGAGAGAGAGAGAGAGAGAGAGAGAGAGAGAGAGAGAGAGAGAGAGAGAGAGAGAGAGAGAGAGAGAGAGAGAGAGAGAGTAAGAGAGAGAGAGAGAGAGAGAGAGAGAGAGAGAGAGAGAGAGAGAGAGAGAGAGAGAGAGAGAGAGAGAGAGAGAGAGAGAGAGAGAGAGAGAGAGAGAGAGAGAGAGAAAGAGAGAGAACTAACCAGAGGAAGAGGAACAGCCTCAGCCTTCATCAGATCTTCGTAGATCTCACCACCATCTTCATCATCGTAGACACAGTCATACAGATCCTCTTCATCCTCCACAGCTTTCTCACTGTCACACACACAGGCAGGAGGAACACATTATCACACTAGCTATAATGACACTCACACCCCTCATTTGTCAAGAGGCACAAGACAGGAGAGATCATGAGGATAGACCGTACAAAACACTGTTGAAAATGCGTCTGTTTTTGGCTGAAAAGACATTGAACATTTGTATTTTATTTGAAAACATTTTGAAAATGTGTCTGTTTTTGGTTAAAAAGTCATTGAAAATGGGTATTTCGTTTGAAAAAACGTTGACAATTTGTCTTTTTTGGTTGAAAAGATGTTGAATATGTGTATTTTTGGTTGAAAACGTCTTGTGCTCACTGGGAACCCAGAGGTAAGGAAAGACGTACTCAATCAGATCCACCAGATGGCTATAGATGTCTTCGTCTTCTTCTAGACTCTCCTCTGAAGGAAAAGGCCTTTTGGAAAGAATAGCACAAAATCAGTAACGGTTAGAAACACAACACATTACGATTTAGAAATTAGAATAAACACCAAAACTTACTTTATACCAGTTTGTTCTGAAATCGTTGTGCTGGACAGTTTGGACAATGTGTCCATAACCTGCAATGAAAATGAATGGAAACGTTTTAGACTTGGTTTAATAATGTAATGAGTAAATTAGTGTTGTACTTCTGTTGTTTAGTCAATAGAGGGCAGTGTTGCTCAATAGTAGATTATTACAGTACGAGACCTGTGGAAGAGGTGGTCAATTATTTGAGTGATTAAATGACTTTCCAACATAATCCATACGGTTAAGAAAATGTTTTCTATTGCATAATTAATAGAAAGTAGTAACAATATTCATCATAATATTTTTTCTCTCATTTCAGACCAAAAGGCAGTGACTTTGTCAGCTGCTACAGAATCACACAGTGTTCATAGGATGTCATCAATACCAATACAATAGGGAATTATCAGAGAGTCCAGTCTGGCATCAATCACTATCCATAGAATAATCCATAACATTCAGTATTAAAGGGACATTCAGTATTAAAGGGATACTTTGGGATTTTGGCATTAAGGCCCTTTTTTAAAATCTACTTCCCCAATGTCAGATGAATTTGTGGATACCATTTTTATTTATCTGTGTCTAGCAGATACCCATAGACTTCCAGTCCTTTGCGCTAACGCTAGTTAGCATTGGCCTGCGAAACTACCTCTTACTTTTCACACTGTACGCAAAGACATAACATTGTATCCACGAGTTGATCTGACTCTGGGGAGGTAGATAAAAGGGCCAACATCCTGACGTATCCCTTTAAGACTAGTCATCATCAACCCCCAGCTTGAGTGTCAAAACAGAACACTGGAGACCATGTGTAAAACAGAAAGGGGAAATATATACAGATGCTGTACATTCTCTTAATCCCTCTAAATTGAGTATGAACTTTCGTGATCATACATTTCCCCATTACACTCCCTAATTGTATTCAATTTTTTCTTAACCTTTATTTAAACTTTAACTATGCAAGTCAGATGACCCGGATAGAGAATTCATGGAAGTGAATCATGGGTACAATAATGACTAGATAAAAACATAAAGCAATGAAAGAAACATCCAAATTTGACCAAATGTAACGAACCAACCAAAGTGGTCGGAGAATAAAATCAATGATTGTATCTTTAAAACTTAATTTAGTCGTGTTCGGTTCTGTGAGTGGATGAACACTTGATTGACAAGCATGACGTAACGGCATGTAATTTCACGCTGAAGTGGTCAGTAATGACCTCTGTCCTTGACCGGATAGACTGAGAGTCTTTCTAACAGCATGCTAATGAGCCAAAATACCACTTTATACAACCCACTTTAACAGACATGTACTTATAGGGGCTTCCTATGTCCTGTTAACTCATATGTTGTAGTTCTTATAGGGGCTTCATATGTCCTGTTAACTCATATGTTGTAGTTCTTATAGGGGCTTCCTATGTCCTGTTAACTCATATGTTGTAGTTCTTATAGGGGCTTCCGATGTCCTGTTCACTCATATGTTGTAGTTCTTATAGGGGCTTCCGATGTCCTGTTAACTCATATGTTGTAGTTCTTATAGGGGCTTCCTATGTCCTGTTAACTCATATGTTGTAGTTCTTATAGGGGCTTCCGATGTCCTGTTAACTCATATGTTGTAGTTCTTATAGGGGCTTCCTATGTCCTGTTCACTCATATGTTGTAGTTCTTATAGGGGCTTCCTATGTCCTGTTCACTCATATGTTGTAGTTCTTATAGGGGCTTCATATGTCCTGTTAACTCATATGTTGTAGTTCTTATAGGGGCTTCCTATGTCCTGTTAACTCATATGTTGTAGTTCTTATAGGGGCTTCCTATGTCCTGTTAACTCATATGTTGTAGTTCTTATAGGGGCTTCCTATGTCCTGTTCACTCATATGTTGTAGTTCTTATAGGGGCTTCCTATGTCCTGTTAACTCATATGTTGTAGTTCTTATAGGGGCTTCCGATGTCCTGTTCACTCATATGTTGTAGTTCTTATAGTGGCTTCATGTGTCCTGTTCACTCATATGTTGTAGCTCTTATAGGGGCTTCCGATGTCCTGTTCACTCATATGATGTAGTTCTTATAGGGGCTTCATATGTCCTGTTAACTCATATGTTGTAGTTCTTATAGGGGCTTCCTATGTCCTGTTAACTCATATGTTGTAGTTCTTATAGGGGCTTCCGATGTCCTGTTAACTCATATGTTGTAGTTCTTATAGGGCTTCCTATGTCCTGTTAACTCATATGTTGTAGTTCTTATAGGGGCTTCATGTGTCCTGTTAACTCATATGTTGTAGTTCTTATAGGGGCTTCATGTGTCCTGTTAACTCATATGTTGTAGTTCTTATAGTGGCTTCATGTGTCCTGTTAACTCATATGTTGTAGTTCTTATAGGGGCTTCCGATGTCCTGTTCACTCATATGTTGTAGTTCTTATAGTGGCTTCATGTGTCCTGTTAACTCATATGTTGTAGTTCTTATAGGGGCTTCCTATGTCCTGTTAACTCATATGTTGTAGTTCTTATAGGGGCTTCCTATGTCCTGTTAACTCATATGTTGTAGTTCTTATAGGGGCTTCCGATGTCCTGTTCACTCATATGTTGTAGTTCTTATAGGGGCTTCCGATGTCCTGTTCACTCATATGTTGTAGTTCTTATAGGGGCTTCCTATGTCCTGTTCACTCATATGTTGTAGTTCTTATAGGGGCTTCCTATGTCCTGTTAACTCATATGTTGTAGTTCTTATAGGGGCTTCCTATGTCCTGTTCACTCATATGTTGTAGTTCTTATAGGGGCTTCCTATGTCCTGTTAACTCATATGTTGTAGTTCTTATAGGGGCTTCCGATGTCCTGTTAACTCATATGATGTAGTTCTTATAGTGGCTTCCGATGTCCTGTTAACTCATATGTTGTAGTTCTTATAGTGGCTTCCTATGTCCTGTTAACTCATATGTTGTAGTTCTTATAGTGGCTTCCTATGTCCTGTTAACTCATATGTTGTAGTTCTTATAGGGGCTTCCTATGTCCTGTTAACTCATATGTTGTAGTTCTTATAGGGGCTTCCTATGTCCTGTTCACTCATATGTTGTAGTTCTTATAGGGGCTTCCTATGTCCTGTTAACTCATATGTTGTAGTTCTTATAGTGGCTTCCTATGTCCTGTTAACTCATATGTTGTAGTTCTTATAGGGGCTTCCTTTGTCCTGTTAACTCATATGTTGTAGTTCTTATAGTGGCTTCATGTGTCCTGTTCACTCATATGTTGTAGCTCTTATAGGGGCTTTCTATGTCCTGTTCACTCATATGTTGTAGTTCTTATAGGGGCTTCCGATGTCCTGTTCACTCATATGTTGTAGTTCTTATAGGGGCTTCCGATGTCCTGTTCACTCATATGTTGTAGTTCTTATAGGGGCTTCCTATGTCCTGTTAACTCATATGTTGTAGTTCTTATAGGGGCTTCATATGTCCTGTTAACTCATATGTTGTAGTTCTTATAGGGGCTTCCTATGTCCTGTTAACTCATATGTTGTAGTTCTTATAGGGGCTTCATGTGTCCTGTTAACTCATATGTTGTAGTTCTTATAGGGGCTTCCTATGTCCTGTTCACTCATATGTTAGTGATGGCTGTTTAGCAGTCTGATGGCATTGAGATAGAAGCAAATTCAGTGTTTCGGTCCCAGCTTTGATGCACCTTAATGACCTCGCCTTCTGGATGACAGCGGGGTGAACAGGCAGTGGCTCCGGTGGTTGTTGTTCTTGATTATCTTTTTGGCCTTCTGGTTATGTAGGTGGTATGGAGGGTAGGCAGTTTGCCCCCGGTGATGGTGGTGCGGTCTGCACAACGCCTCTGGAGAGCCCTGTGGTTGAGGGCGGTGCATTTTCCGTACCAGGCTGTGATACAGCCCGACAGAATGCTCTCGATTGTGCATCTGCAAAAGTTTGACAGGATTTTGGGTGACAAGCCAAATTCCTTCAGCCTCCTGAGGTTGAAGAGGTACTGTTGCACCTTCTTAACCACGCTATCTGTGTGGCTGGACCATTTCAGTTTGTCTGTGATGTGTACGCAGAGGAACTTAAAACTTTCCACCCTCTCCACTGCTAACCCTTCATTGTGGGGGGTGCTCCCTCTGCTGTTTCCTGAAGTCCACGATCATCTCCTTTGTTTTGTTGACGTTCAGTGAGAGGTTGTTTTCCTGACACCACACTCCGAGTGCCCTCACCTCCTCCCTATAGGCTGTCTGGTCATTGTTGGTGATCAAGCCCACTACCGTTTTGTCGTAGTGGGCATGCAAACATGATGATTGAGTTGGAGGTGTGCATGGCCACGCAGTCGTGGGTGAACAGGGAGTACAGGAGGGGGCTGAGCTGGCCTCGTGGGGCCCTAGTGTTGAGTATCAGTGAAATGGAGATGTTGTTTCCTACATTCACCACCTGGGGGCGGCCCGTCAGAAAGTCCAGGACCCAGTTGCACAAGGAGGGGTTGAGACCCAGGGCCTCCAGCTTGATGAAGAGCTTGGAGGGTTCTATGGTGTTGAATTCTGAGCTGTAGTCAATGAACAGCATTCTTACATGGGTATTCCTCTCATCCAAATGGGATAGGGCGGTGTGCAGTGTGATGGCGATTGCGTCATCTGTGGACCTATTGGGGCGGTATGCAAACTGAAGGGGGTCTAGGGTGGCCGTTAAGGTCGTGGTGATATGATCCTTGACTAGTCTCTCAAAGCACTTCATGAAGACAGAAGTGAGCGCTACGGGCGGTAGTCATTTAGTTCAGTTACCTTTGCCTTCTTGGGTTGGAACAATGGTAGCAATCTTGAAGCATATGGGGACAACAGACTGGGTTAGGAAGCAATTAAATTTGTCTGTAAACACACCAGCCAGCTGGTCTGCGCATGCTCTGAGGACGCTGCTAGGGATGCCGTCTAGGCCAGCAGCCTTGTTAACATGTTTATATGTTTGACTCACGTCAGCCACTGAGCAGGAGATATGGAGGGACGCAGTCTTTGTTAGCGAGCCACGACGGTGGCACTGTTTTATCCTCAAAGCGGGCAAAGAAGGTGTTTAGTTTGTCTGAAAGCATGACGTCGGTATCTGTGAAGTGGCTGTTTAAGTTTTTGCTCTTTCAGTTTTTCACGAATGCCGCCATCCATCCACAGTTTCTGGTTAGGGTAGGTTTTAACGCGTCAGCACTCACCGAGTCAGCAGATAGAGCAATGTCGTTCTCTGAGGCCGATCGGAACATATTCCAGTCCGTCTGATCAAAACAATCTTGGAGCGTGGCTTCCGATTGGTCAGACCAGCCTTTTGAATGGTTCTCGTCACTGGTACATCCTGTTTGAGTTTCTGCCTATAAGACGGTATGAGCAAGATGGCGTCGGGGTCGGACTTGCCGAAGGGAGGGCAGGGGAGGGCTTTGTATGCATGGCGGAAGTTAGAGTAGCAGTGGTCAAGAGTATTGGCCCTGCGTGTCGTGTAATCAATATGCTGATCAAATTTAGGTAACATCGATCTCAAATTTGCTTTGTTAAAATGCCCAGCTACAACAAATGCAGCCTCCGGGTATATAGTTTCCAGTTTACATAGAGTCAAGTGAAGTTCCTTGAGGGCCGTCTTGGTGTTCGCTTGAGGGGGAATGTACACAGCTGTGACTATAACTGACGAGAATTCTCTCGGTAGGTAGAATGGCATTTGATTGTAAGGAACTCTAGGTTACTTGAGCAGAAGGACTTTTGTTCCTGTATGTTGTTACGATCGCACCATGAGTTGTTAATCATAAAGCATACATCCCCGCCCTTCCTCTTCCCAGAGAGGTGTTTATCTCTGTCGATTCCGACAACATATCCCGAGAGAGCCATGTTTCTGTGAAACAGAGAATGTTACAATCTCTGATGTCTCTCTGGAAGGAAACCCCTGCTCGAATTTCGTCTACCTGGTTGTCAAAAGACTAGACGTTGGCGAGTAGTATACTCGGGAGCTGTGAGCAATGTGCCCTTTTACAAAGCTTGACCAGAAGACCGCACCGTCTGCCCCTTCTGCGTCGCCATTGTTTTCAGTCAGCTGCTGGGATTAGATCCATTGTCCTGGGTGGTGGTCTGAAGAGAGGACCTGCTTCGGAAAGTCGTATTCCTGGTCGTAATGTTGGTAAGTTGACATTGCTCTTACATCCATTAGTTCCTCCCGGCTGTATGTAATAAGACTTAAGATTTCCTGGGGTAACAATGTCCTTCTGTAGCTCAGTTGGTAGAGCATGGCGCTTGTAACGCCAGGGTAGTGGGTTTGATCCCCAGGACCACCCATACGTAGAATGTATGCACACATGACTGTAAGTCGCTTTGGATAAAAGCGTCTGCTAAATGGCATATATATATAAATAATACATTTAAAAAAAAAAAATACTGCATAGTTTCCTAAGAACGCGAAGCGAGGCGACCATCTCTGCCGGCGCCATCTTAACCTGACAGTGGCTTCCTATGGCATAACATGTAGAAATGTCCTGTTAACTCATATGTTGTAGTTCCTTCCTATTTCTCTGTAGATGAACTATTGGCCTGTAAACACAGACACACACACGGACACACACATTTAGCCCCAAGCCCTCAGCTCTCACTGATCAATACTGATCACACCAGCTCATCTAGAAGTCCCCACCCCCAGCCAGGCTACTAATAAATCACATTGGACACACACACACACACACACACACACACACACACACACACACACACACACACACACACACACACACACACACACACACACACACATACATACATACACACACACACACACACACACACACACACACACACACACACACACACACACACACACACACACACACACACACACACACACACACACAGGATAGTGGTTGGTGGCCATGTGATTTATACTGTTTCACAGCTAGACAAGAGCCATCCTGTAGATACAACATGTTGAACTCTCCACTGGGTGAGGTGAAGTGTAATCTGAGTTAACCCCTCTCCACTGGGTGAGGTGAAGTGTAATCTGAGTTAACCCCTCTCCACTGGGTGAGGTGAAGTGTAATCTGAGTTAACCCCTCTCCACTGGGTTAGATGAAGTGTAATCTGAGTTAACACCTCTCCACTGGGTGCGGTGAAGCATAATCTGAGTTAACACCTCTCCACTGGGTGAGGTGAAGCATAATCTGAGTTAACCCCTCTCCACTGGGTGAGGTGAAGTGTAATCTGAGTTAATCCCTCTCCACTGGGTTAGATGAAGTGTAATCTCCCCTCTCCACTGGGTGAGGTGAAGTGTAATCTGAGTTAACCCCTCTCCACTGGGTTAGATGAAGTGTAATCTGAGTTAACACCTCTCCACTGGGTGCGGTGAAGTGTAATCTGAGTTAACCCCTCTCCACTGGGTGAGGTGAAGTGTAATCTGAGTTAATCCCTCTCCACTGGGTTAGATGAAGTGTAATCTGAGTTAACACCTCTCCACTGGGTGCGGTGAAGTGTAATCTGAGTTAACCCCTCTCCACTGGGTGAGGTGAAGTGTAATCTGAGTTAATCCCTCTCCACTGGGTGAGGTGAAGTGTAATCTGAGTTAATCTCTCTCCACTGGGTTAGATGAAGTGCAATCTGAGTTAACTAAAGAAGAACTAAAATGTCTGTAGTGACAGACTCATGTAATCTGCAGTAAGGGAAACAGACTCATGTAATCTGCAGTAAGGGAAACAGACTCATTTAATCTGCAGTAAGGGAAACAGACTCATTTAATCTGCAGTAAGGAAAACAGACTCATGTAATCTGCAGTAAGGGAAACAGACTCATTTAATCTGCAGTAAGGAAAACAGACTCATGTAATCTGCAGTAAGGAAACAGACTCATGTAATCTGCAGTAAGGGAAACAGACTCATTTAATCTGCAGTAAGGAAAACAGACTCATGTAATCTGCAGTAAGGAAAACAGACTCATTTAATCTGCAGTAAGGAAAACAGACTCATGTAATCTGCAGTAAGGGAAACAGACTCATTTAATCTGCAGTAAGGAAAACAGACTCATGTAATCTGCAGTAAGGGAAACAGACTCATTTAATCTGCAGTAAGGAAAACAGACTCATGTAATCTGCAGTAAGGGAAACAGACTCATGTAATCTGCAGTAAGGGAAACAGACTCATGTAATCTGCAGTAAGGGAAACAGACTCATGTAATCTGCAGTAAGGGAAACAGACTCATGTAATCTGCAGTAAGGGAAACAGACTCATGTAATCTGCAGTAGGGAAACAGACTCATGTAATCTGCAGTAAGGGAAACAGACTCATGTAATCTGCAGTAGGGAAACAGACTCATGTAATCTGCAGTAAGGGAAACAGACTCATGTAATCTGCAGTAAGGAAACAGACTCATGTAATCTGCAGTAAGGGAAACAGACTCATGTAATCTGCAGTAAGGGAAACAGACTCATGTAATCTGCAGTAAGGGAAACAGACTCATGTAATCTGCAGTAAGGGAAACAGACTCATGTAATCTGCAGTAGGGAAACCGACTCATGTAATCTGCAGTAAGGAAAAACAGACTCATGTAATCTGCAGTAAGGGAAACAGACTCATGTAATCTGCAGTAAGGAAAACAGACTCATGTAATCTGCAGTAAGGAAAACCGACTCATGTAATCTACAGTAGGAAAACAGACTCATGTAATCTGCAGTAAGGCAAAACAGACTCATGTAATCTGCAGTAAGGAAAACAGACTCATTTAATCTGCAGTAAAGAAAACAGACTCATGTAATCTGCAGTAAGGAAACAGACTCATTTAATCTGCAGTAAGGAAACAGACTCATGTAATCTGCAGTAAGGAAAACAGACTCATTTAATCTGCAGTAAAGAAAACAGACTCATGTAATCTGCAGTAAGGAAACAGACTCATGTAATCTGCAGTAAGGAAAACAGACTCATGTAATCTGCAGTAAGGAAAACAGACTCATGTAATCTGCAGTAGGGAAACAGACTCATGTAATCTGCAGTAGGGAAACACTCATGTAATCTGCAGTAAGGAAAACAGACTCATGTAATATGCAGTAAGGGAAACAGACTCACAATCTGCTAGTAAGGAAAACAGACTCATGCATTGGTCAGACTCATTTAATCTGCAGAAAACAGACTCATGTAATCTGCAGTAAGGGAAACAGACTCATGTAATCTGCAGTAGAAAACAGACTCATGCAATCTGCAGTAAGGGAAACAGACAAATGTAATCTGCAGTAAGGGAAACAGACTCATTTAATCTGCAGTAAGGGAAACAGACTCATGTAATCTGCAGTAGGGGAAACAGACTCATGTAATCTGCAGTAGGGAAACAGACTCATGTAATCTGCAAAAAACAGACTCATGTAATCTGACTAAAACAGACCAGCTGTAATCTGCAGTAGGGAAACAGACTCATGTAATCTGCAGTAAGGGAAACAGACTCATGTAATCTGCGTGGAAAACAGTTTTAATCTGCGTAAATTAAACAGACTGTGTAATCTGTGTAAGTGAAACAGACTCATTTAATCTGCAGTAAGGAAAACAGACTGATGTAATCTGCAGTGAAACAGACTCATTTAATCTGCAGAAAAAACAGACTGTAATCCAATAAAAAACAGACTCATGTAATCTGCTAAGGAAAACAGACTCATGTAATCTGCATTCAGGGAAAAACATAGACATTAAAGTCTTACAATCCCCTTTTGCCACTTAGAAGACCCCGTCAATATCCCAATACACGCTAGTAGGGAAATAGCATTGGTCAGTTCTAGTTACAGAAAAGGGCTCACTTCATTGAACCCAAGACTGACTCCAGCACAGCACATATTATTACTTTATATTTTAAGCAATTAAACCCAAAACCCTTTGACTAAAACTCCAGCTGTTTGTGTACTTACCGTGCACGTGAGTTTGCATATTAGTGTGATTTTTCATACTGATGCTGTCCCATTCCATCCCCAGAAACTGCCCAATGAAAATACGATTGGCTAGGAACTGAACTATTGTGGCCAATCAGTTCACACCTCATTATTGCCATAATACCTCATTAGCCAATAGGGGTGTTTGGATAAATGGCCAGATATTACAGGTCACTCATGTAGAGCGCTTCGACTGCCACACACATATTATATTTATATTTTAAGCATTTAGTAGATGCTTTTATCCAGCCTGACTTACAGTAGTGAGTGCATACAATTTTCATACTGGTCCCATGTAGGAATCAAAACCATAACCTGATGTTGCAGGCACTATGCTTTACCAACTGAGCCTCAATGGAGCCTCTCCCTCACAGGCATTATGCTTTACCAACTGAGCCTCAATGGAGCCTCTCCCTCACAGGCACTATGCTTTACCAACTGAGCCTCAATGGAGCCTCTCCCTCACAAGCACTATGCTTTACCAACTGAGCCTCAATGGAGCCTCTCCCTCACAAGCACTATGCTTTACCAACTGAGCCTCAATGGAGCCTCTCCCTCACAAGCACTATGCTTTACCAACTGAGCCTCAATGGAGCCTCTCCCTCACAAGCACTATGCTTTACCAACTGATCCTCAATGGAGCCTCTCCCTCACAAGCACTATGCTTTACCAACTGAGCCTCAATGGACCCCCTCCCTCACTCTTCTATTGTCTATTTCTCTCCCTATCTATAACTTTTTCACTAATTTACTATTCCTCTCTCTTTCCCCAGCCCTTCTCCATTCTCGATTGTGTCAAATCAAAAGTTTATTTGTCATGTGTGCCGAATACAACAGGTGAAGTAGACCTTACAGTGAAATGCGTACTTACAGGCTCTAACCAATAATGCAAAAATTGTGTTAGGTGAACAATAGGTAAGTAAAGAAATAAAACAACAGTAAAAAGACAGGCTATATACAGTAGCAAGGCTTGAAAAGTAGCGAGGCTACATACAGACACTGGTTAGTCAGGCTGATTGAGGTAGTATGTCCATGTAGATATGGTTAAAGTGACTATGCATATATGATGAACAGAGAGTAGCAGTAGCGTAAAAGAGGGGTAGGCGGGTGGTGGGTGGTGGGACACAATGCAGATAGCCTGGTTAGCCAATGTGCAGGAGCACTGGTTGGTCGGCCCAATTGAGGTAATATGTACATGAATGTATAGTTAAAGTGACTATGCATATAAGATAAACAGAGAGTAGCAGCACGGTAAAAGATGCAAATAGTCCGGGTACCCATTTGGTTACCTGTTCAGGAGTCTTATGGCTTGGGGTAGAAACTGTTGAGAAGCCTTTTTGTCCTAGACTTGGCACTCCGGTACCGCTTGCCATGCGGTAGTAGAGTTAACCCCTCTATGACTGGGGTGGCTGGGGTCTTTGACAATTTGTAGGGCCTTCCTCTGACACCGCCTGGTGTAGAGGTCCTGGATGGCAGGCAGCTTTGCCCCAATGATGTACTGGGCCGTACGCACTACCCTCTGAAGTGCCTTGCGGTCGGAGACCGAGCAATTGCCGTACCAGGCAGTGATGCAACCGGTCAGGATGCTCTCGATGTTGCAGATGTAGAACCTTTTGAGGATCTCAGGACCCATGCCAAATCCTTTTAGTTTCCTGAGGGGGAATAGGATTTGTCGTGCCCTCTTCACCACTGTCTTGGTGTGTTTGGACCATTCTAGTTTGTTGTTGATGTGGACACCAAGGAACTTGAAACTCTCAACCTGCTCCACTACAGCCTCGTCGATGAGAATGGGGACGTGCTCGGTGCTCCTTTTCCTGTAGTCCACAATAATCTCCTTAGTCTTGGTTACGTTGAGGGATAGGTTGTTATTCTGGCACCACCAGGCAGGTCTCTGACCTCCTCCATATAGGCTGTCTCATCGTTGTCGGTGATCAGGCCTACCACTGTTGTGTCGTCAGCTAAATTAATTATGGTGTTGGAGTCATGCCTGGCCATGCAGTCGTGGGTGAACAGGGAGTACAGGAGGGGACTGAGCACGCACCCCTGGGGAGCTCCAGTGTTGAGCATCAGCGTGGCAGATGTGTTGCTACCTATCCTCACCACCTGGGTGAGGAAGTCAGGAAGTCCAGGATCCAGTTGCAGAGGAAGGTGTTTAGTCCCAGGTTCCTTAGCTTAGTGATGAGCTTTGAGGGCACTATGGTGTTGAACGCTGAGCTGTACTCAATGATCAGCATTCTCACATAGGTGTTCATTTTGTCCAGGTGGGAAAGGGCAGTGTGGAGTGCAATAGAGATGGCATCATCTTTGGATCTGTTTGGGCGGTATGCAAATTGTAGTGGGTCTAGGGGTTCTGGGATAATGGTGTTGATGTGAGCCATTACCAGCCTTTCAAAGCAATTCGTGGCTACGGACGTGAGTGCCACGGGTCTGTAGTCATTTAGGCAGGTTGCCTTTGTGTTCTTAGGCACAGGGACTATGGTGGTCTACTTGAAACATGTTGGTATTACAGACTCAATCAGGGACATGTTGAAAATGTCAGTGAAGACACCTGCCAGTTGGTCAGCACATTCCCAGAGCACACATCCTGGTAATCCATCTGGCCAAGCAGCCTTGTGAATGTTGACCTGTTTAAAGGTCTTACTCACGTTGGCTACGGAGAGCGTGATCACACAGTCGTCCGGAACAGCAGATGCTCTCATGTATGCCTCAGTGTTGCTTGCCTCGAATCGAGCATAGAAGTGATTTAGCTCGCCTGGTACTCTGTAATAGTTTGCAAGCCCTGCCACATCCAACGAGTGTCGGAGCCAGTGTAGTATGATTCAATCTTAGCCCTGTACTGACGCTTTGCCTGTTTGATGGTTCGTCGCAGGGCATAGCGGGATTTCTTGTAAGCTTCCGGGTTAGAGTCAGGCACCTTGAAAGCGGCAGCTCTACCCTTTAGTGCGAATGTTGCCTGTAATCCTTGGCTTCTGGTTGGGGTATGTACATACAGTCACTGTGGGGACGAAGTCCATAATGCACTTATTGATAAAGCCAGTGACTGATGTGGTGTATTCCTCAATGTCATCGGAAGAATCCCGGAACATGTTCCAGTCTGTGATAGCAAAACAGTCCTGTAATTTAGCATCTGCTTCATCTGACCATTTTTTTATAGACCGCGTCACAGGTACTTCCTGCTTTTAATTTTTGCTTATAAGCAGGAATCAGGAGGATAGAGTTGTGGTCGGATTTACCAAATTGAGGGCAGGGGAGAGCTCAGTACGTATCTCTGTGTGTGGAGTACAGGTGATCTAGAATTTTTTTTTCCCTCTGGTTTTACATTTAACATGTTGATAGAGATTTGGTAGAACTGATTTAAGTTTCCCTGCATTAAAGTCTCCGGCTACTAGGAGTGTCGCCTGAGTGGTTTCCTGTTTGCTTATTTCCTTATACAGCTGGCTGAGTGCGGTCTTAGTGCCGGCATCTGTCTGTGGTGGTAAATAAACAGCCACGAAAAGTATAGCTGAGAACTCTCTAGGCAAGTAGTGTGGCCTGCAATTTATCACAATATACTCTACTTCAGACAAGCAAAATCTAGATGCTTCCTTAGATTTCGTGCACCAGCTGTTGTTTACAAATATGCACAGACCACCCCCCTGGTGTTACCGGAGTGTGCTGTTCTATGCTGCCAGTGCAGCCTATATCCCGCTAGCTGAATATCCATGTCGTCATTCAGCCACGATTCCGTGAAACATAGGATATTACAGTTTTGATGTCCCGTTGGTAGAATATTTGTGATCATACCTCGTTTAGTTTATTGCACGTTGGCGAGTAATATTGACGGTAATGGCAGCTTTCCTAGTTGCCTTCTGCGGGTCTGGACTAGGCATCCGGCTCTTCTTCCTCAGCGTCGCTTCCTCTTGCAAATAACGGGGATGTCGGTCCTGTGGGGTGTTTGGAGAATGTCTTGTGCACCGTCTTTGCTGTAGAAAAGATCTTTGTCTAATCCGAGGTGAGTGATCACTGTCCTGATATCCAGAAGCTCATTGTCTAACCCGAGGTGAGTGATCGCTGTCCTTATATCCAGAAGCTCTTTGTCTAATCCGAGGTGAGTGATCGCTGTCCTTATATCCAGAAGCTCTTTGTCTAATCCGAGGTGAGTGATCACTGTCCTGATATCCAGAAGCTCTTTGTCTAATCCGAGGTGAGTGATCACTGTCCTGATATCCAGAAGCTCTTTGTCTAATCCGAGGTGAGTGATCGCTGTCCTGACATCCAGAAGCTCTTTGTCTAATCCGAGATGAGTGATCGCTGTCCTGATATCCAGAAGCTCTTTGTCTAATCCGAGGTGAGTGATCGCTGTCCTGATATCCAGAAGCTCTTTGTCTAATCCGAGGTGAGTGATCACTGTCCTGATATCCAGAAGCTCTTTGTCTAATCCGAGGTGAGTGATCGCTGTCCTGACATCCAGAAGCTCTTTGTCTAATCCGAGATGAGTGATCGCTGTCCTGATATCCAGAAGCTCTTTGTCTAATCCGAGGTGAGTGATCGCTGTCCTGATATCCAGAAGCTCTTTGTCTAATCCGAGGTGAGTGATCACTGTCCTGATATCCAGAAGCTCTTTGTCTAATCCGAGGTGAGTGATCGCTGTCCTGACATCCAGAAGCTCTTTTTTTGCCGTAAGATACGGTGGCAGAAACATTATGTACAAAAGAAGTTACGAATAACGCAAAAAAAAAGCACATAATAGGACAATTGGTTGGATGCCTGTAAAACTAAAACTGCTGCCATTTCTTCCGCCGCCATTTTT
>NC_068424.1:9720499-9755499 GCF_023373465.1 Oncorhynchus keta
GTTATCACAGTCAAGGTGCCTGGACTCTACTGTCAGCTTCAGTGTTATCACAGTCAAGGTGCCTGGACTCTACTGTCAGCTTCAGTGTTATCACAGTCAAGGTGCCTGGACTCTACTGTCAGCTTCAGTGTTATCACAGTCAAGGTGCCTGGACTCTACTGTCAGCTTCAGTGTTATCACAGTCAAGGTGCCTGGACTCTACTGTCAGCTTCAGTGTTATCACAGTCAAGGTGCCTGGACTCTACTGTCAGCTTCAGTGTTATCACAGTCAAGGTGCCTGGACTCTACTGTCAGCTTCAGTGTTATCACAGTCAAGGTGCCTGGACTCTACTGTCAGCTTCAGTGTTATCACAGTCAAGGTGCCTGGACTCTACTGTCAGCTTCAGTGTTATCACAGTCAAGGTGCCTGGACTCTACTGTCAGCTTCAGTGTTATCACAGTCAAGGTGCCTGGACTCTACTGTCAGCTTCAGTGTTATCACAGTCAAGGTGCCTGGACTCTACTGTCAGCTTCAGTGTTATCACAGTCAAGGTGCCTGGACTCTACTGTCAGCTTCAGTGTTATCACAGTCAAGGTGCCTGGACTCTACTGTCAGCTTCAGTGTTATCACAGTCAAGGTGCCTGGACTCTACTGTCAGCTTCAGTGTTATCACAGTCAAGGTGCCTGGACTCTACTGCCAGCTTCAGTGTTATCACAGTCAAGGTGCCTGGACTCTACTGTCAGCTTCAGTGTTATCACAGTCAAGGTGCCTGGACTCTACTGTCAGCTTCAGTGTTATCACAGTCAAGGTGCCTGGACTCTACTGTCAGCTTCAGTGTTATCACAGTCAAGGTGCCTGGACTCTACTGTCAGCTTCAGTGTTATCACAGTCAAGGTGCCTGGACTCTACTGTCAGCTTCAGTGTTATCACAGTCAAGGTGCCTGGACTCTACTGTCAGCTTCAGTGTTATCACAGTCAAGGTGCCTGGACTCTACTGTCCAGCTTCAGTGTTATCACAGTCAAGGTGCCTGGACTCTACTGTCAGCTTCAGTGTTATCACAGTCAAGGTGCCTGGACTCTACTGTCAGCTTCAGTGTTATCACAGTCAAGGTGCCTGGACTCTACTGTCAGCTTCAGCTTCAGTGTTATCACAGTCAAGGTGCCTGGACAAGGTGCCTGGACTCTACTGTCAGCTTCAGTGTTATCACAGTCAAGGTGCCTGGACTCTACTGTCAGCTTCAGTGTTATCACAGTCAAGGTGCCTGGACTCTACTGTCAGCTTCAGTGTTATCACAGTCAAGGTGCCTGGACTCTACTGTCAGCTTCAGTGTTATCACAGTCAAGGTGCCTGGACTCTACTGCCAGCTTCAGTGTTATCACAGTCAAGGTGCCTGGACTCTACTGTCAGCTTCAGTGTTATCACAGTCAAGGTGCCTGGACTCTACTGTCAGCTTCAGTGTTATCACAGTCAAGGTGCCTGGACTCTACTGTCAGCTTCAGTGTTATCACAGTCAAGGTGCCTGGACTCTACTGTCAGCTTCAGTGTTATCACAGTCAAGGTGCCTGGACTCTACTGTCAGCTTCAGTGTTATCACAGTCAAGGTGCCTGGACTCTACTGTCAGCTTCAGTGTTATCACAGTCAAGGTGCCTGGACTCTACTGCCAGCTTCAGTGTTATCACAGTCAAGGTGCCTGGACTCTACTGTCAGCTTCAGTGTTATCACAGTCAAGGTGCCTGGACTCTACTGTCAGCTTCAGTGTTATCACAGTCAATCACAGTGCCTGGACTCTACTGTCAGCTTCAGTGTTATCACAGTCAAGGTGCCTGGACTCTACTGTCAGCTTCAGTGTTATCACAGTCAAGGTGCCTGGACTCTACTGTCAGCTTCAGTGTTATGGACTCTACTGTCAGCTTCAGTGTTATCACAGTCAAGTGCCTGGACTCTACTGTCAGCTTCAGTGTTATCACAGTCAAGGTGCCTGGACTCTACTGTCAGCTTCAGTGTTATCACAGTCAAGGTGCCTGGACTCTACTGTCAGCTTCAGTGTTATCACAGTCAAGGTGCCTGGACTCTACTGCCAGCTTCAGTGTTATCACAGTCAAGGTGCCTGGACTCTACTGTCAGCTTCAGTGTTATCACAGTCAAGGTGCCTGGACTCTACTGTCAGCTTCAGTGTTATCACAGTCAAGGTGCCTGGACTCTACTGTCAGCTTCAGTCAGTGTTATCACAGTCAAGGTGCCTGGACTCTACTGTCAGCTTCAGTGTTATCACAGTCAAGGTGCCTGGACTCTACTGTCAGCTTCAGTGTTATCACAGTCAAGGTGCCTGGACTCTACTGTGTGTTATCACAGTCAAGGTGCCTGGACTCTACTGTCAGCTTCAGTGTTATCACAGTCAAGGTGCCTGGACTCTACTGTCAGCTTCAGTGTTATCACAGTCAAGGTGCCTGGACTCTACTGTCAGCTTCAGTGTTATCACAGTCAAGGTGCCTGGACTCTACTGTCAGCTTCAGTGTTATCACAGTCAAGGTGCCTGGACTCTACTGTCAGCTTCAGTGTTATCACAGTCAAGGTGCCTGGACTCTACTGTCAGCTTCAGTGTTATCACAGTCAAGGTGCCTGGACTCTACTGTCAGTGTTCAGTGTTATCACAGTCAGTGTTATCACAGGTGCCTGGACTCTACTGTCAGCTTCAGTGTTATCACAGTCAAGGTGCCTGGACTCTACTGTCAGCTTCAGTGTTATCACAGTCAAGGTGCCTGGACTCTACTGTCAGCTTCAGTGTTATCACAGTCAAGGTGCCTGGACTCTACTGTCAGCTTCAGTGTTATCACAGTCAAGGTGCCTGGACTCTACTGTCAGCTTCAGTGTTATCACAGTCAAGGTGCCTGGACTCTACTGTCAGCTTCAGTGTTATCACAGTCAAGGTGCCTGGACTCTACTGTCAGCTTCAGTGTTATCACAGTCAAGGTGCCTGGACTCTACTGTCAGCTTCAGTGTTATCACAGTCAAGGTGCCTGGACTCTACTGTCAGCTTCAGTGTTATCACAGTCAAGGTGCCTGGACTCTACTGTCAGCTTCAGTGTTATCACAGTCAAGGTGCCTGGACTCTACTGTCAGCTTCAGTGTTATCACAGTCAAGGTGCCTGGACTCTACTGTCAGCTTCAGTGTTATCACAGTCAAGGTGCCTGGACTCTACTGTCAGCTTCAGTGTTATCACAGTCAAGGTGCCTGGACTCTACTGTCAGCTTCAGTGTTATCACAGTCAAGGTGCCTGGACTCTACTGTCAGCTTCAGTGTTATCACAGTCAAGGTGCCTGGACTCTACTGTCAGCTTCAGTGTTATCACAGTCAAGGTGCCTGGACTCTACTGTCAGCTTCAGTGTTATCACAGTCAAGGTGCCTGGACTCTACTGTCAGCTTCAGTGTTATCACAGTCAAGGTGCCTGGACTCTACTGTCAGCTTCAGTGTTATCACAGTCAAGGTGCCTGGACTCTACTGTCAGCTTCAGTGTTATCACAGTCAAGGTGCCTGGACTCTACTGTCAGCTTCAGTGTTATCACAGTCAAGGTGCCTGGACTCTACTGTCAGCTTCAGTGTTATCACAGTCAAGGTGCCTGGACTCTAGCTTCAGTGTTATCAGTCAAGGTGCCTGGACAGTGCTTCAGTGTTATCACAGTCAAGGTGCCTGGACTCTACTGTCAGCTTCAGTGTTATCACAGTCAAGGTGCCTGGACTCTACTGTCAGCTTCAGTGTTATCACAGTCAAGGTGCCTGGACTCTACTGTCAGCTTCAGTGTTATCACAGTCAAGGTGCCTGGACTCTACTGTCAGCTTCAGTGTTATCACAGTCAAGGTGCCTGGACTCTACTGTCAGCTTCAGTGTTATCACAGTCAAGGTGCCTGGACTCTACTGTCAGCTTCAGTGTTATCACAGTCAAGGTGCCTGGACTCTACTGTCAGCTTCAGTGTTATCACAGTCAAGGTGCCTGGACTCTACTGTCAGCTTCAGTGTTATCACAGTCAAGGTGCCTGGACTCTACTGTCAGCTTCAGTGTTATCACAGTCAAGGTGCCTGGACTCTACTGTCAGCTTCAGTGTTATCACAGTCAAGGTGCCTGGACTCTACTGTCAGCTTCAGTGTTATCACAGTCAAGGTGCCTGGTGCCTGGACTCTACTGTCAGCTTCAGTGTTATCACAGTCAAGGTGCCTGGACTCTACTGTCAGCTTCAGTGTTATCACAGTCAAGGTGCCTGGACTCTACTGTCAGCTTCAGTGTTATCACAGTCAAGGTGCCTGGACTCTACTGTCAGCTTCAGTGTTATCACAGTCAAGGTGCCTGGACTCTACTGTCAGCTTCAGTGTTATCACAGTCAAGGTGCCTGGACTCTGCCTGGACTGTCAGCTTCAGTGTTATCACAGTCAAGGTGCCTGGACTCTACTGTCAGCTTCAGTGTTATCACAGTCAAGGTGCCTGGACTCTACTGTCAGCTTCAGTGTTATCACAGTCAAGGTGCCTGGACTCTACTGTCAGCTTCAGTGTTATCACAGTCAAGGTGCCTGGACTCTACTGTCAGCTTCAGTGTTATCACAGTCAAGGTGCCTGGACTCTACTGTCAGCTTCAGTGTTATCACAGTCAAGGTGCCTGGACTCTACTGTCAGCTTGGACAGTGTTATCACAGTCAAGGTGCCTGGACTCTACTGTCAGTCAGCTTCAGTGTTATCACAGTCAAGGTGCCTGGACTCTACTGTCAGCTTCAGTGTTATCATCACAGTCAAGGTGCCTGGACTCTACTGTCAGCTTCAGTGTTATCACAGTCAAGGTGCCTGGACTCTACTGTCAGCTTCAGTGTTATCACAGTCAAGGTGCCTGGACTCTACTGTCAGCTTCAGTGTTATCACAGTCAAGGTGCCTGGACTCTACTGCCAGCTTCAGTGTTATCACAGTCAAGGTGCCTGGACTCTACTGTCAGCTTCAGTGTTATCACAGTCAAGGTGCCTGGACTCTACTGTCAGCTTCAGTGTTATCACAGTCAAGGTGCCTGGACTCTACTGTCAGCTTCAGTGTTATCACAGTCAAGGTGCCTGGACTCTACTGTCAGCTTCAGTGTTATCACAGTCAAGGTGCCTGGACTCTACTGTCAGCTTCAGTGTTATCACAGTCAAGGTGCCTGGACTCTACTGTCAGCTTCAGTGTTATCACAGTCAAGGTGCCTGGACTCTACTGTCAGCTTCAGTGTTATCACAGTCAAGGTGCCTGGACTCTACTGTCAGCTTCAGTGTTATCACAGTCAAGGTGCCTGGACTCTACTGTCAGCTTCAGTGTTATCACAGTCAAGGTGCCTGGACTCTACTGTCAGCTTCAGTGTTATCACAGTCAAGGTGCCTGGACTCTACTGTCAGCTTCAGTGTTATCACAGTCAAGGTGCCTGGACTCTACTGTCAGCTTCAGTGTTATCACAGTCAAGGTGCCTGGACTCTACTGTCAGCTTCAGTGTTATCACAGTCAAGTTATCACAGTCAGCTTCAGTGTTATCACAGCAAGGTGCTGGACTCTACTGTCAGCTTCAGTGTTATCACAGTCAAGGTGCCTGGACTCTACTGTCAGCTTCAGTGTTATCACAGTCAAGGTGCCTGGACTCTACTGTCAGCTTCAGTGTTATCACAGTCAAGGTGCCTGGACTCTACTGTCAGCTTCAGTGTTATCACAGTCAAGGTGCCTGGACTCTACTGTCAGCTTCAGTGTTATCAGTGTGCCTATCACAGTCAGTGTTATCAGGTGCCTGGACTCTACTGTCAGCTTCAGTGTTATCACAGTCAAGGTGCCTGGACTCTACTGTCAGCTTCAGTGTTATCACAGTCAAGGTGCCTGGACTCTACTGTCAGCTTCAGTGTTATCACAGTCAAGGTGCCTGGACTCTACAGCTTCAGTGTTATCACAGTCAAGGTGCCTGGACTCTACTGTCAGCTTCAGTGTTATCACAGTCAAGGTGCCTGGACTCTACTGTCAGCTTCAGTGTTATCACAGTCAAGGTGCCTGGACTCTACTGTCAGCTTCAGTGTTATCACAGTCAAGGTGCCTGGACTCTACTGTCAGCTTCAGTGTTATCACAGTCAAGGTGCCTGGACTCTACTGTCAGCTTCAGTGTTATCACAGTCAAGGTGCCTGGACTCTACTGTCAGCTTCAGTGTTATCACAGTCAGCCTGGACTCTACTGTCAGTTCAGTGTTATCACAGTCAAGGTGCCTGGACTCTACTGTCAGCTTCAGTGTTATCACAGTCAAGGTGCCTGGACTCTACTGGTGCCAGCTTCAGTGTTATCACAGTCAAGGTGCCTGGACTCTACTGTCAGCTTCAGTGTTATCACAGTCAAGGTGCCTGGACTCTAGTGTTATCACAGTCAAGGTGCCTGGAGCTTCAGTGTTATCACAGTCAAGGTGCCTGGACTCTACTGTCAGCTTCAGTGTTATCACAGTCAAGGTGCCTGGACTCTACTGTCAGCTTCAGTGTTATCACAGTCAAGGTGCCTGGACTCTACTGTCAGCTTCAGTGTTATCACAGTCAAGGTGCCTGGACTCTACTGTCAGCTTCAGTGTTATCACAGTCAAGGTGCCTGGACTCTACCTGTCAGCTTCAGTGTTATCACAGTCAAGGTGCCTGGACTCTACTGTCAGCTTCAGTGTTATCACAGTCAAGGTGCCTGGACTCTACTGTCAGCTTCAGTGTTATCACAGTCAAGGTGCAGTGTTATCACAGTCAAGGTGCCTGGACTCTACTGTCAGCTTCAGTGTTATCACAGTCAAGGTGCCTGGACTCTACTGTCAGCTTCAGTGTTATCACAGTCAAGGTGCCTGGACTCTACTGTCAGCTTCAGTGTTATCAGTCAGTGCCTGGACTCTACTGGCTTCAGTGTTATCACAGTGGTGCCTGGACTCTACTGTCAGCTTCAGTGTTATCACAGTCAAGGTGCCTGGACTCTACTGTCAGCTTCAGTGTTATCACAGTCAAGGTGCCTGGACTCTGTTATCACAGTGGTGCAGCTTCAGTGTTATCACAGTCAAGGTGCCTGGACTCTACTGTCAGCTTCAGTGTTATCACAGTCAAGGTGCCTGGACTCTACTGTCAGCTTCAGTGTTATCACAGTCAAGGTGCCTGGACTCTACTGTCAGCTTCAGTGTTATCACAGTCAAGGTGCCTGGACTCTACTGTCAGCTTCAGTGTTATCACAGTCAAGGTGCCTGGACTCTACTGTCAGCTTCAGTGTTATCTTGCAGTGTTTCATGTTATCACAGTCAAGGTGCCTGCCTGACTCTACTGTCAGCTTCAGTGTTATCACAGTCAAGGTGCCTGGACTCTACTGTCAGCTTCAGTGTTATCACAGTCAAGGTGCCTGGACTCTACTGTCAGCTTCAGTGTTATCACAGTCAAGGTGCCTGGACTCTACTGTCAGCTTCAGTGTTATCACAGTCAAGGTGCCTGGACTCTACTGTCAGCTTCAGTGTTATCACAGTCAAGGTGCCTGGACTCTACTGTCAGCTTCAGTGTTATCACAGTCAAGGTGCCTGGACTCTACTGTCAGCTTCAGTGTTATCACAGTCAAGGTGCCTGGACTCTACTGTCAGCTTGCAGTGTTATCACAGTCAAGGTGCCTGGACTCTACTGTCAGCTTCAGTGTTATCACAGTCAAGGTGCCTGGACTCTACTGTCAGCTTCAGTGTTATCACAGTCAAGGTGCCTGGACTCTACTGTCAGCTTCAGTGTTATCACAGTCAAGGTGCCTGGACTCTACTGTCAGCTTCAGTGTTATCACAGTCAAGGTGCCTGGACTCTACTGTCAGCTTCAGTGTTATCACAGTCAAGGTGCCTGGACTCTACTGTCAGCTTCAGTGTTATCACAGTCAAGGTGCCTGGACTCTACTGTCAGCTTCAGTGTTATCACAGTCAAGGTGCCTGGACTCTACTGTCAGCTTCAGTGTTATCACAGTCAAGGTGCCTGGACTCTACTGTCAGCTTCAGTGTTATCACAGTCAAGGTGCCTGGACTCTACTGTCAGCTTCAGTGTTATCACAGTCAAGGTGCCTGGACTCTACTGTCTCAAGGTGCCTGGACTGTCAGCTTCAGTGTTATCACAGTCAAGGTGCCTGGACTCTACTGTCAGCTTCAGTGTTATCACAGTCAAGGTGCCTGGACTCTACTGTCAGCTTCAGTGTTATCACAGTCAAGGTGCTCTGGTCAGCTTCAGTGTTATCTGGTGCCTGGAGCTTCAGTGTTATCACAGTCAAGGTGCCTGGAGGTGTGTTATCACTGGTGCCTGGACTCTACTGTCAGCTTCAGTGTTATCACAGTCAAGGTGCCTGGACTCTACTGTCAGCTTCAGTGTTATCAGTCAAGGTGCCTGGACTCTACTTAGCTCACAGTCAAGGTGCCTGGACTCTACTGTCAGCTTCAGTGTTATCAGCAGTGTTATCAAGGTGCCTGGACTCTACTGTCAGCTTCAGTGTTATCACAGCAAGGTGCCTGGACAGTCAGCTTCAGTGTTATCACAGTCAAGGTGCCTGGACTCTACTGTCAGCTTCAGTGTTATCACAGTCAAGGTGCCTGGACTCTACTGTCAGCTTCAGTGTTATCTTGCAGTGTTATCACAGTCAAGGTGCCTGGACTCTACTGCCAGCTTCAGTGTTATCACAGTCAAGGTGCCTGGACTCTACTGCCAGCTTCAGTGTTATCACAGTCAAGGTGCCTGGACTCTACTGTCAGCTTCAGTGTTATCACAGTCAAGGTGCCTGGACTCTACTGTCAGCTTCAGTGTTATCACAGTCAAGGTGCCTGGACTCTACTGTCAGCTTCAGTGTTATCACAGTCAAGGTGCCTGGACTCTACTGTCAGCTTCAGTGTTATCACAGTCAAGGTGCCTGGACTCTACTGTCAGCTTCAGTGTTATCACAGTCAAGGTGCCTGGACTCTACTGTCAGCTTCAGTGTTATCACAGTCAAGGTGCCTGGACTCTACTGTCAGCTTCAGTGTTATCACAGTCAAGGTGCCTGGACTCTACTGTCAGCTTCAGTGTTATCACAGTCAAGGTGCCTGGACTCTACTGTCAGCTTCAGTGTTATCACAGTCAAGGTGCCTGGACTCTACTGTCAGCTTCAGTGTTATCACAGTTAAGGTGCCTGGACTCTACTGTCAGCTTCAGTGTTATCACAGTCAAGGTGCCTGGACTCTAGGTGCCTGGACTTTACTGTCAGCTTCAGTGTTATCACAGTCAAGGTGCCTGGACTCTACTGTCAGCTTCAGTGTTATCACAGTCAAGGTGCCTGGACTCTACTGTCAGCTTCAGTGTTATCACAGTCAAGGTGCCTGGACTCTACTGTCAGCTTCAGTGTTATCACAGTCAAGGTCCCTGGACTCTACTGTCAGCTTCAGTGTTATCACAGTCAAGGTGCCTGGACTCTACTGACTCTATGACGCTAGGTATTGTAGTACAGTTCATCAGTCCCCAAACAGGAAGCTGACAGTAACCAGTGTCATTGACATTGACATTATCACAGTAAAAGTCTCTCAATGTCAATGACGCTAGTTACTGTCAGCTTCCTGTTTGGGGACTGATGAACTGTACTGCAATACCTAGCGTATGACTTTGACATTATCACAGTCAAATTGTCTCTTAGTCATACTGTAGCCTTCTACTCTATACTTCCCCATATGTCCAACTCTCTAGTCCATTCACTGTCTAATTCCCCTTTGAAACTCATGATTGAAATACTATGCCACGTTTTACGTTTCCCACAGTCCTCTGCAGGATGATGCAAAACAAACGGGTTTCTCAGAGGGGCCTTCTGGGTGAAAATACGGACGAAGACTAAAGCCCCAAGAGACGTTAGCGTACTTCTGTTTCAGAGCCGCAAGAATTCAGCTTCCCGTAGATGTAGACAAGACATCATAACTGAACACGAGAGTTAGCATCCTGAACACATGATATATATATATATATATATATCAGATCCTTAACGCTAAGTACAGTAGAAATCCATATGTACATTCCTGTATGGTTTCCAGGCCTACAGGAGTCTTTGATCCTGTAGTATTGAGTATGAGTGGAGAGCCCAGAGGCCCATGTGTCTGAAAGAGATGACTGGCCCGGCTAAGTGGCTAAGTGGATCCCAATAGGTCCAATATATGGACTGCAAAGGTGACATCACAGAGTCAAATACAAAATGCAGAGTGTTATGTTGAAGTCTAAATCCAGTCTTTCTCGACAGGCTCAGGGCGCTCCATGAGTTCTTGTCGAGGTCACACTTTTGTCTCTTTTGTCATGAAAATTGCAGATCTTATACTTCCTCTTCTATGCTATACAGTCAAAACTACATCCTTTCCAAGTTTGGACAAGTCTGTCCACACCACACGGTTATGATTTTGCTACTATTTTATGAGATCACAGAAATCCTCCCGATTTTCACACACACACACACACACACACACACACACACACACACACACACACACACACACACACACACACACACACACACACACACACACACACACACACACACACACACACACACACACACACACACACACAGAGACAGACAGAAGAAACAGAGTGGCCATTCACTGTAGACACATGTTGTACTGTAGAGCCTATTGAGCATGATTGGGTACAGTACCACTGAATGTGTTGTGTTTTATTTGACCTTTATCTAACTAGGCAAGTCAGTTAAAAACACATTGTTATTTACAATGACGGCCACTATGGGACACCCAATCACAGCTGGATGAGATACAGCCTGGATTTCAAACCAGGGACTGTAGTGACATGTCTTGCACTGAGATGCAGTGCCTTGGACCACTGCGACCACTCGGGAGCCTGAACAGAGGAATCCGAGGGACCTGATTGGTAGAACAGACACGTCTTTACATCAAAGATGTTTCCTCTTTTGTAAACCTCTGAGACACAAAACAAAAATACTCCATGAGTGACATTTTCTATTACTGGTAAACAAGCGATGGAATTATTTTGGTTCGTATTAATTTCGTCTTTGGAAATATGAGGGAACTACCTACTATTATTACAAATGTACGAACAAGAAAGTATGAAAATATATGCACTCACTGACTGTAAACTGCCCTGGATAAGAGTGTCTGTTAAATGACTCACTGACTGTAAACTGCCCTGGATAAGAGTGTCTGCTAAATGACTCACTGACTGTAAACTGCCCTGGATAAGAGTGTCTGTTAAATGACTCACTGACTGTAAACTGCCCTGGATAAGAGTGTATGCTAAATGACTCACTGACTGTAAACTGCCCTGGATAAGAGTGTATGCTAAATGACTCACTGACTGTAAACTGCCCTGGATAAGAGTGTATGCTAAATGACTCACTGACTGTAAACTGCCCTGGATAAGAGTGTCTGCTAAATGACTCACTGACTGTAAACTGCCCTGGATAAGAGTGTCTGCTAAATGACTCACTGACTGTAAACTGCCCTGGATAAGAGTGTCTGCTAAATGACTCACTGACTGTAAACTGCCCTGGATAAGAGTGTCTGCTAAATGACTCACTGACTGTAAACTGCCCTGGATAAGAGTGTCTGCTAAATGACTCACTGACTGTAAACTGCCCTGGATAAGAGTGTCTGCTAAATGACTCACTGACTGTAAACTGCCCTGGATAAGAGTGTATGCTAAATGACTCACTGACTGTAAACTGCCCTGGATAAGAGTGTCTGCTAAATGACTCACTGACTGTAAACTGCCCTGGATAAGAGTGTCTGCTAAATGACTCACTGACTGTAAACTACCCTGGATAAGAGTGTCTGCTAAATGACTCACTGACTGTAAACTGCCCTGGATAAGAGTGTCTGCTAAATGACTCACTGACTGTAAACTGCCCTGGATAAGAGTGTCTGCTAAATGACTCACTGACTGTAAACTGCCCTGGATAAGAGTGTCTGCTAAATGACTCACTGACTGTAAACTGCCCTGGATAAGAGTGTCTGCTAAATGACTCACTGACTGTAAACTGCCCTGGATAAGAGTGTCTGCTAAATGACTCACTGACTGTAAACTGCCCTGGATAAGAGTGTCTGCTAAATGACTCACTGACTGTAAACTGCCCTGGATAAGAGTGTCTGCTAAATGACTCACTGACTGTAAACTGCCCTGGATAAGAGTGTCTGCTAAATGACTCACTGACTGTAAACTGCCCTGGATAAGAGTGTCTGCTAAATGACTCACTGACTGTAAACTGCCCTGGATAAGAGTGTCTGCTAAATGACTCAAAAACTGACTCACTGACTGTAAACTGCCCTGGATAAGAGTGTCTGCTAAATGACTCACTGACTGTAAACTGCCCTGGATAAGAGTGTCTGCTAAATGACTCACTGACTGTAAACTGCTCTGGATAAGAGTGTCTGTTAAATGACTCACTGACTGTAAACTGCCCTGGATAAGAGTGTCTGCTAAATGACTCACTGACTGTAAACTGCCCTGGATAAGAGTGTCTGCTAAATGACTCACTGACTGTAAACTGCCCTGGATAAGAGTGTCTGCTAAATGACTCACTGACTGTAAACTGCCCTGGATAAGAGTGTCTGCTAAATGACTCACTGACTGTAAACTGCCCTGGATAAGAGTGTCTGCTAAATGACTCACTGACTGTAAACTGCCCTGGATAAGAGTGTCTGCTAAATGACTCACTGACTGTAAACTGCCCTGGATAAGAGTGTCTGCTAAATGACTCACTGACTGTAAACTGCCCTGGATAAGAGTGTATGCTAAATGACTCACTGACTGTAAACTGCCCTGGATAAGAGTGTATGCTAAATGACTCACTGACTGTAAACTGCCCTGGATAAGAGTGTCTGCTAAATGACTCACTGACTGTAAACTGCCCTGGATAAGAGTGTCTGCTAAATGACTCACTGACTGTAAACTGCCCTGGATAAGAGTGTCTGCTAAATGACTCACTGACTGTAAACTGCCCTGGATAAGAGTGTCTGCTAAATGACTCACTGACTGTAAACTGCCCTGGATAAGAGTGTCTGCTAAATGACTCACTGACTGTAAACTGCCCTGGATAAGAGTGTCTGCTAAATGACTCACTGACTGTAAACTGCCCTGGATAAGAGTGTCTGCTAAATGACTCACTGACTGTAAACTGCCCTGGATAAGAGTGTCTGCTAAATGACTCACTGAATGTAAACTGCCCTGGATAAGAGTGTCTGTTAAATGACTCACTGACTGTAAACTGCCCTGGATAAGAGTGTCTGCTAAATGACTCACTGACTGTAAACTGCCCTGGATAATAGAGTCTGCTAAATGACTCACTGACTGTAAACTGCCCTGGATAAGAGTGTCTGTTAAATGACTCACTGACTGTAAACTGCCCTGGATAAGAGTGTCTGCTAAATGACTCACTGACTGTAAACTGCCCTGGATAAGAGTGTCTGCTAAATGACTCACTGACTGTAAACTGCCCTGGATAAGAGTGTCTGCTAAATGACTCACTGACTGTAAACTGCCCTGGATAAGAGTGTCTGCTAAATGACTCACTGACTGTAAACTGCCCTGGATAAGAGTGTCTGCTAAATGACTCACTGACTGTAAACTGCCCTGGATAAGAGTGTCTGTTAAATGACTCACTGACTGTAAACTGCCCTGGATAAGAGTGTCTGCTAAATGACTCACTGACTGTAAACTGCCCTGGATAAGAGTGTCTGCTAAATGACTCACTGACTGTAAACTGCCCTGGATAAGAGTGTCTGCTAAATGACTCACTGACTGTAAACTGCCCTGGATAAGAGTGTCTGCTAAATGACTCACTGACTGTAAACTGCCCTGGATAAGAGTGTCTGCTAAATGACTCACTGACTGTAAACTGCCCTGGATAAGAGTGTCTGCTAAATGACTCACTGACTGTAAACTGCCCTGGATAAGAGTGTCTGCTAAATGACTCACTGACTTTAAACTGCCCTGGATAAGAGTGTCTGCTAAATGACTCAAATGTAAAAAATGTCAATGGTGACATGGATCTTGTGAAATTATTATGAGGAAGGTAAAATTGTGAAACCCCAAACCAAATCCTCAAAACTGAGGAAGACTTTGACCATTGTAACAGCAAAAATATACTTTATTTTTATTTTTTAAAGGCATACAGTAAGTCATTGTAGACCAGCGTTAAAAGGAAACATCATTAGTTTTATGTTAACAGAATTAATTTTAAAAAACTTCCCTGGAACTCTTAGATAGCGTGTAAAACACTCTGTGACTAATTCAGCGTCACACGGGGCGGCAGGTAGCCTAGTGGTTAGAGCGTTGGACTAGTAACCGGAAGGTTGCAAGTTCAAACCCCTGAGCTGACAGGGTACAAATCTGTCGTTCTGCCGCTGAACAGGCAGTTAACCCACTGTTCCTAGGCCGTCATTGAAAATAAGAATTTGTTCTTAACTGACTTGCCTAGTTAAATAAAGCTAAAATAAACACAGTAATGGTCCATCTGGACTGGGTCGTGTCTACTTCTCTTCCAAATACACCTCTATTCTCTGGATCATTTCACTTGTAAAACATGAATGATGGAGCTATCAGGTGAGAGGGTCTTTACTAGGCAGTGAAGGTGGTTTATATAATGTGTATTATCATTTTTTAAATGCTCAATGCAGAGGCTCCTAAATCCCAAACGGTCTGTTATTTTTGGTCCAGGAGTCTGTATACATTCACACTAGTTTGAAGGGGCCTTTGCTCAAGCCCTATGAGATCGACACACTTCTAAGGCATGCTAGTTCTCTGATCAACTACATAGTACACTCTTAGAAAAAAAGGGTTCCAAAAGGGTTATTCGGTTGTTCCCATTGGAGAACCATATTTGGTTCCACTCTTCTTTGGGGTTTCATGTAGAACCCTCTCGGGAAAGGGTTCTACCTAATAATAATAATAATAATAATATATGCCATTTAGCTGACGCTTTTATCCAAAGCGACTTACAGTCATGTGTGCATACATTCTACGTATGGGTGGTCCCGGGAATCGAACCCACTACCCTGGCGTTACAAGCGCCATGCTCTACCAACTGAGCCACCTGCAACCCAATAGGCATCTTCCTGGAACCAAAAGGGTTCTATCTGGAACCAAAAAGGGTTCTTCAAAAGGTCCTCCTATGGGGACAGCCGAAGAACCCTTTTAGGTTATAGATAGTGCCTTGACTTTGGAATGAGAAGAGGGGATTTTGGGTGTATATGTGTATGTTGTGTGTGTGTGTGTGCGTGTGTGTGTGTGTGTTATAGCTGGAGATTATATTTTCTTGTCCCACACACCTCGACCTACAGACAATACCCCCTCCTCCACCACCACTGGTAATCAATACAGGGACGTTCAACCAGCCCCTCACACACACACACACACACACACACACACACACACACACACACACACACACACACACACACACACACACACACACACACACACACACACACACACACACACACACACACACAAATCCCAATCTTACCGCTGCACATCTGCCAAAAGACTCAGTGCAGAAACACTTCCAGTCTGCAGGGTAAAAGAAGCAGACTGCTGTTGGGGTGGGATTTGATGTAACACCCTGGAACACTTCGCAAAGGTTAACTCTGGAGTCTGTCTCTAAAAGATGATCAAAAACCATAGATGTTCCCAGTGACATCCCATGTGTGTCTGGCTGTACTTGATGCATTTAAAGATGAGAGGAGAGAGAGCCAATGTCCCTCATGAAAGATTCAGTGGAACATTTTTTAAGATGTTTGGAGGAGTTGAACTTGTTGAAGATGAAATATTGAGATGAACCAGAAGTGAGCCCAGCAGAGGGCAAAATGGAGTCTGAGTAGAGAGATGCTAGAGTATTAAAGCAGTATAATCAGAGTATAAAGATACTAGAGTATTAAAGCAGTATAATCAGAGTATAAAGATGCTAGAGTATTAAAGCAGTATAATCAGAGTATAAAGATGCTAGAGTATTAAAGCAGTATAATCAGAGTATAAAGATGCTAGAGTATTAAAGCAGTATAATCAGAGTATAAAGATACTAGAGTATTAAAGCAGTATAATCAGAGTATAAAGATCCTAGAGTATTAAAGCAGTATAATCAGAGTATAAAGATCCTAGAGTATTAAAGCAGTATAATCAGAGTATAAAGATCCTAGAGTATTAAAGCAGTATAATCAGAGTATAAAGATGCTAGAGTATTAAAGCAGTAGTCTGAGTAGAGAGATACTAGAGTATTAAAGCAGTATAATCAGAGTATAAAGATCCTAGAGTATTAAAGCAGTATAATCAGAGTATAAAGATCCTAGAGTATTAAAGCAGTATAATCAGAGTATAAAGATCCTAGAGTATTAAAGCAGTATAATCAGAGTATAAAGATGCTAGAGTATTAAAGCAGTATAATCAGAGTATAAAGATACTAGAGTATTAAAGCAGTATAATCAGAGTATAAAGATGCTAGAGTATTAAAGCAGTATAATCAGAGTATAAAGATACTAGAGTATTAAAGCAGTATAATCAGAGTATAAAGATACTAGAGTATTAAAGCAGTATAATCAGAGTATAACGATACTAGAGTATTAAAGCAGTATAATCAGAGTATAAAGATGCTAGAGTATTAAAGCAGTATAATCAGAGTATAAAGATGCTAGAGTATTAAAGCAGTATAATCAGAGTATAAAGATACTAGAGTATTAAAGCAGTATAATCAGAGTATAAAGATGCTAGAGTATTAAAGCAGTATAATCAGAGTATAAAGATGCTAGAGTATTAAAGCAGTATAATCAGAGTATAAAGATGCTAGAGTATTAAAGCAGTATAATCAGAGTATAAAGATACTAGAGTATTAAAGCAGTATAATCAGAGTATAAAGATGCTAGAGTATTAAAGCAGTATAATCAGAGTATAAAGATACTAGAGTATTAAAGCAGTATAATCAGAGTATAAAGATACTAGAGTATTAAAGCAGTATAATCAGAGTATAAAGATGCTAGAGTATTAAAGCAGTATAATCAGAGTATAAAGATCCTAGAGTATTAAAGCAGTATAATCAGAGTATAAAGATACTAGAGTATTAAAGCAGTATAATCAGAGTATAAAGATACTAGAGTATTAAAGCAGTATAATCAGAGTATAAAGATACTAGAGTATTAAAGCAGTATAATCAGAGTATAACGATACTAGAGTATTAAAGCAGTATAATCAGAGTATAAAGATGCTAGAGTATTAAAGCAGTATAATCAGAGTATAAAGATGCTAGAGTATTAAAGCAGTATAATCAGAGTATAAAGATACTAGAGTATTAAAGCAGTATAATCAGAGTATAAAGATGCTAGAGTATTAAAGCAGTATAATCAGAGTATAAAGATGCTAGAGTATTAAAGCAGTATAATCAGAGTATAAAGATGCTAGAGTATTAAAGCAGTATAATCAGAGTATAAAGATACTAGAGTATTAAAGCAGTATAATCAGAGTATAAAGATACTAGAGTATTAAAGCAGTATAATCAGAGTATAAAGATGCTAGAGTATTAAAGCAGTATAATCAGAGTATAAAGATCCTAGAGTATTAAAGCAGTATAATCAGAGTATAAAGATACTAGAGTATTAAAGCAGTATAATCAGAGTATAAAGATACTAGAGTATTAAAGCAGTATAATCAGAGTATGAAGATACTAGAATATTAAATAAGTCTGAGTATAAAGATACTATAGTATTAAAGCAGTAGTCTGAGTATAAAGACACTATGTATTAAAGCAGTAGTCTGAATAGAGAGATACTGGAGCATTAAAGTAGTAGTTTGAATAGAGAGATACTAGAGCATTAAAGCAGTAGTCTGAATAGAGAGATACTAGAGCATTAAAGCAGTAGTTTGAATAGAGAGATACTAGAGCATTAAAGCAGTAGTTTGAATAGAGAGATACTAGAGCATTAAAGCAGTAGTCTGAGTATAAAGACACTATGTATTAAAGCAGTAGTCTGAATAGAGAGATACTGGAGCATTAAAGTAGTAGTTTGAATAGAGAGATACTAGAGCATTAAAGCAGTAGTCTGAATAGAGAGATACTAGAGCATTAAAGCAGTAGTCTGAATAGAGAGATACTGGAGCATTAAAGCAGTAGTCTGAATAGAGAGATACTGGAGCATTAAAGCAGTAGTCTGAATAGAGAGATACTAGAGCATTAAAGCAGTAGTCTGAATAGAGAGATACTAGAGCATTAAAGCAGTATAGTCTGAATAGAGAGATACTAGAGCATTAAAGTAGTAGTCTGAATAGAGAGATACTAGAGCATTAAAGCAGTAGTCTGAATAGAGAGATACTAGAGCATTAAAGCAGTAGTCTGAATAGAGAGATACTGGAGCATTAAAGCAGTAGTCTGAATAGAGAGATACTAGAGCATTAAAGCAGTAGTCTGAATAGAGAGATACTGGAGCATTAAAGCAGTAGTCTGAATAGAGAGATACTGGAGCATTAAAGCAGTAGTCTGAATAGAGAGATACTAGAGCATTAAAGCAGTAGTCTGAATAGAGAGATACTAGAGCATTAAAGCAGTAGTCTGAGTATAAAGACACTATGTATTAAAGCAGTAGTCTGAATAGAGAAATACTAGAGCATTAAAGCAGTAGTCTGAATAGAGAGATACTGGAGCATTAAAGCAGTAGTCTGAATAGAGAGATACTAGAGCATTAAAGCAGTAGTCTGAGTATAAAGACACTATGTATTAAAGCAGTAGTCTGAATAGAGAGATACTGGAGCATTAAAGCAGTAGTCTGAATAGAGAGATACTGGAGCATTAAAGCAGTATAGTCTGAGTAGAGAGATACTAGAGCATTAAAGCAGTAGTCTGAATAGAGAGATACTGGAGCATTAAAGCAGTATAGTCTGAGTAGAGAGATACTAGAGCATTAAAGCAGTAGTCTGAATAGAGAGATACTGGAGCATTAAAGCAGTATAGTCTAAGTAGAGAGATACTAGAGCATTAAAGCAGTAGTCTGAATAGAGAGATACTGGAGCATTAAAGCAGTAGTCTGAATAGAGAGATACTAGAGCATTAAAGCAGTAGTCTGAATAGAGAGATACTAGAGCATTAAAGCAGTAGTCTGAATAGAGAGATACTAGAGCATTAAAGCAGTAGTCTGAATAGAGAGATACTAGAGCATTAAAGCAGTAGTCTGAATAGAGAGATACTAGAGCATTAAAGCAGTAGTCTGAATAGAGAGATACTAGAGCATTAAAGCAGTAGTCTGAATAGAGAGATACTAGAGCATTAAAGCAGTAGTCTGAATAGAGAGATACTAGAGCATTAAAGCAGTAGTCTGAATAGAGAGATACTAGAGCATTAAAGCAGTAGTCTGAAAAGAGAGATACTAGAGCATTAAAGCAGTATAGTCTGAATAGAGAGATACTAGAGCATTAAAGCAGTAGTCTGAATAGAGAGATACTGGAGCATTAAAGCAGTAGTCTGAGTAGAGAGATACTGGAGCATTAAAGCAGTAGTCTGAATAGAGAGATACTAGAGCATTAAAGCAGTAGTCTGAGTATAAAGACACTATGTATTAAAGCAGTAGTCTGAATAGAGAGATACTGGAGCATTAAAGCAGTATAGTCTGAGTAGAGAGATACTAGAGCATTAAAGCAGTAGTCTGAATAGACAGAGATACTGGAGCATTAAAGCAGTAGTTTGAATAGAGAGATACTAGAGCATTAAAGCAGTAGTCTGAATAGAGAGATACTAGAGCATTAAAGCAGTAGTCTGAATAGAGAGATACTAGAGCATTAAAGCAGTAGTTTGAATAGAGAGATACTAGAGCATTAAAGCAGTAGTTTGAATAGAGAGATACTAGAGCATTAAAGCAGTAGTTTGAATAGAGAGATACTAGAGCATTAAAGCAGTAGTTTGAATAGAGAGATACTAGAGCATTAAAGCAGTAGTCTGAGTATAAAGACACTATGTATTAAAGCAGTAGTCTGAATAGAGAGATACTGGAGCATTAAAGCAGTAGTTTGAATAGAGAGATACTAGAGCATTAAAGCAGTAGTCTGAATAGAGAGATACTAGAGCATTAAAGCAGTAGTCTGAATAGAGAGATACTGGAGCATTAAAGCAGTAGTCTGAATAGAGAGATACTGGAGCATTAAAGCAGTAGTCTGAATAGAGAGATACTAGAGCATTAAAGCAGTAGTCTGAATAGAGAGATACTAGAGCATTAAAGCAGTATAGTCTGAATAGAGAGATACTAGAGCATTAAAGCAGTAGTCTGAATAGAGAGATACTAGAGCATTAAAGCAGTAGTCTGAATAGAGAGATACTAGAGCATTAAAGCAGTAGTCTGAATAGAGAGATACTAGAGCATTAAAGCAGTAGTCTGAATAGAGAGATACTAGAGCATTAAAGCAGTATAGTCTGAATAGAGAGATACTAGAGCATTAAAGTAGTAGTCTGAATAGAGAGATACTAGAGCATTAAAGCAGTAGTCTGAATAGAGAGATACTAGAGCATTAAAGCAGTAGTCTGAATAGAGAGATACTAGAGCATTAAAGCAGTAGTCTGAGTATAAAGACACTATGTATTAAAGCAGTAGTCTGAATAGAGAGATACTAGAGCATTAAAGCAGTAGTCTGAATAGAGAGATACTGGAGCATTAAAGCAGTAGTCTGAATAGAGAGATAGAGAGATACTGGAGCATTAAAGCAGTAGTCTGAATAGAGAGATACTAGAGCATTAAAGCAGTAGTCTGAGTATAAAGACACTATGTATTAAAGATACTAGAGTAGTCTGAATAGAGAGATACTGAGCATTAAAGCATTAAAGAGAGATACAGTAAAGCAGTAGTCTGAATAGAGAGATACTAGAGCATTAAAGCAGTAGTCTGAATAGAGAGATACTGGAGCATTAAAGCAGTAGTCTGAATAGAGAGATACTAGAGCATTAAAGCAGTAGTCTGAATAGAGAGATACTAGAGCATTAAAGCAGTAGTCTGAATAGAGAGATACTAGAGCATTAAAGCAGTAGTCTTGAATAGAGAGATACTAGAGCATTAAAGCAGTAGTTTGAATAGAGAGATACTAGAGCATTAAAGCAGTAGTCTGAGTATAAAGACACTATGTATTAAAGCAGTAGTCTGAATAGAGAGATACTGGAGCATTAAAGCAGTAGTTTGAATAGAGAGATACTAGAGCATTAAAGCAGTAGTCTGAATAGAGAGATACTAGAGCATTAAAGCAGTAGTCTGAATAGAGAGATACTGGAGCATTAAAGCAGTAGTCTGAATAGAGAGATACTGGAGCATTAAAGCAGTAGTCTGAATAGAGAGATACTAGAGCATTAAAGCAGTAGTCTGAATAGAGAGATACTAGAGCATTAAAGCAGTATAGTCTGAATAGAGAGATACTAGAGCATTAAAGTAGTAGTCTGAATAGAGAGATACTAGAGCATTAAAGCAGTAGTCTGAATAGAGAGATACTAGAGCATTAAAGCAGTAGTCTGAATAGAGAGATACTGGAGCATTAAAGCAGTAGTCTGAATAGAGAGATACTAGAGCATTAAAGCAGTAGTCTGAATAGAGAGATACTAGAGCATTAAAGCAGTAGTCTGAATAGAGAGATACTGGAGCATTAAAGCAGTAGTCTGAATAGAGAGATACTAGAGCATTAAAGCAGTAGTCTGAATAGAGAGATACTAGAGCATTAAAGCAGTAGTCTGAGTATAAAGACACTATAATTAAAGCAGTAGTCTGAATAGAGAGATACTAGAGCATTAAAGCAGTAGTCTGAATAGAGAGATACTGGAGCATTAAAGCAGTAGTCTGAATAGAGAGATACTAGAGCATTAAAGCAGTAGTCTGAATAGAGAGATACTAGAGCATTAAAGCAGTAGTCTGAGTATAAAGACACTATGTATTAAAGCAGTAGTCTGAATAGAGAGATACTGGAGCATTAAAGCAGTAGTCTGAATAGAGAGATACTGGAGCATTAAAGCAGTATAGTCTGAGTAGAGAGATACTAGAGCATTAAAGCAGTAGTCTGAATAGAGAGATACTGGAGCATTAAAGCAGTATAGTCTGAGTAGAGAGATACTAGAGCATTAAAGCAGTAGTCTGAATAGAGAGATACTGGAGCATTAAAGCAGTATAGTCTGAAGTAGAGAGATACTAGAGCATTAAAGCAGTAGTCTGAATAGAGAGATACTGGAGCATTAAAGCAGTAGTCTGAATAGAGAGATACTAGAGCATTAAAGCAGTAGTCTGAATAGAGAGATACTAGAGCATTAAAGCAGTAGTCTGAATAGAGAGATACTAGAGCATTAAAGCAGTAGTCTGAATAGAGAGATACTAGAGCATTAAAGCAGTAGTCTGAATAGAGAGATACTAGAGCATTAAAGCAGTAGTCTGAATAGAGAGATACTAGAGCATTAAAGCAGTAGTCTGAATAGAGAGATACTAGAGCATTAAAGCAGTAGTCTGAATAGAGAGATACTAGAGCATTAAAGCAGTAGTCTGAGTAGAGAGATACTAGAGCATTAAAGCAGTAGTCTGAAAAGAGAGATACTAGAGCATTAAAAGCAGCATAGTCTGAATAGAGAGATACTAGAGCATTAAAGCAGTAGTCTGAGTAGAGAGATACTGGAGCATTAAAGCAGTAGTCTGAGTAGAGAGATACTGGAGCATTAAAGCAGTAGTCTGAATAGAGAGATACTAGAGCATTAAAGCAGTAGTCTGAGTATAAAGACACTATGTATTAAAGCAGTAGTCTGAATAGAGAGATACTGGAGCATTAAAGCAGTATAGTCTGAGTAGAGAGATACTAGAGCATTAAAGCAGTAGTCTGAATAGAGAGATACTGGAGCATTAAAGCAGTAGTCTGAATAGAGAGATACTAGAGCATTAAAGCAGTAGTCTGAATAGAGAGATACTAGAGCATTAAAGCAGTAGTCTGAATAGAGAGATACTAGAGCATTAAAGCAGTAGTCTGAATAGAGAGATACTGGAGCATTAAAGCAGTATAGTCTGAGTAGGGAGATACTAGAGCATTAAAGCAGTAGTCTGAATAGAGAGATACTAGAGCATTAAAGCAGTATAGTCTGAATAGAGAGATACTAGAGCATTAAAGCAGTAGTCTGAATAGAGAGATACTGGAGCATTAAAGCAGTAGTCTGAATAGAGAGATACTAGAGCATTAAAGCAGTAGTCTGAATAGAGAGATACTAGAGCATTAAAGCAGTAGTCTGAATAGAGAGATACTAGAGCATTAAAGCAGTAGTCTGAATAGAGAGATACTAGAGCATTAAAGCAGTAGTCTGAATAGAGAGATACTAGAGCATTAAAGCAGTAGTCTGAGTATAACGACACTATGTATTAAAGCAGTAGTCTGAATAGAGAGATACTGGAGCATTAAAGCAGTAGTTTGAATAGAGAGATACTAGAGCATTAAAGCAGTAGTCTGAATAGAGAGATACTAGAGCATTAAAGCAGTAGTTTGAATAGAGAGATACTAGAGCATTAAAGCAGTAGTTTGAATAGAGAGATACTAGAGCATTAAAGCAGTAGTCTGAGTATAAAGACACTATGTATTAAAGCAGTAGTCTGAATAGAGAGATACTGGAGCATTAAAGCAGTAGTTTGAATAGAGAGATACTAGAGCATTAAAGCAGTAGTCTGAATAGAGAGATACTAGAGCATTAAAGCAGTAGTCTGAATAGAGAGATACTGGAGCATTAAAGCAGTAGTCTGAATAGAGAGATACTAGAGCATTAAAGCAGTAGTCTGAATAGAGAGATACTAGAGCATTAAAGCAGTATAGTCTGAATAGAGAGATACTAGAGCATTAAAGTAGTAGTCTGAATAGAGAGATACTAGAGCATTAAAGCAGTAGTCTGAATAGAGAGATACTAGAGCATTAAAGCAGTAGTCTGAATAGAGAGATACTGGAGCATTAAAGCAGTAGTCTGAATAGAGAGATACTAGAGCATTAAAGCAGTAGTCTGAATAGAGAGATACTAGAGCATTAAAGCAGTAGTCTGAATAGAGAGATACTGGAGCATTAAAGCAGTAGTCTGAATAGAGAGATACTAGAGCATTAAAGCAGTAGTCTGAATAGAGAGATACTAGAGCATTAAAGCAGTAGTCTGAATAGAGAGATACTGGAGCATTAAAGCAGTAGTCTGAATAGAGAGATACTAGAGCATTAAAGCAGTAGTCTGAATAGAGAGATACTAGAGCATTAAAGCAGTAGTCTGAATAGAGAGATACTAGAGCATTAAAGCAGTAGTTTGAATAGAGAGATACTAGAGCATTAAAGCAGTAGTTTGAATAGAGAGATACTAGAGCATTAAAGCAGTAGTCTGAGTATAAAGACACTATGTATTAAAGCAGTAGTCTGAATAGAGAGATACTGGAGCATTAAAGCAGTAGTTTGAATAGAGAGATACTAGAGCATTAAAGCAGTAGTCTGAATAGAGAGATACTAGAGCATTAAAGCAGTAGTCTGAATAGAGAGATACTGGAGCATTAAAGCAGTAGTCTGAATAGAGAGATACTGGAGCATTAAAGCAGTAGTCTGAATAGAGAGATACTAGAGCATTAAAGCAGTAGTCTGAATAGAGAGATACTAGAGCATTAAAGCAGTATAGTCTGAATAGAGAGATACTAGAGCATTAAAGTAGTAGTCTGAATAGAGAGATACTAGAGCATTAAAGCAGTAGTCTGAATAGAGAGATACTAGAGCATTAAAGCAGTAGTCTGAATAGAGAGATACTAGAGCATTAAAGCAGTAGTCTGAATAGAGAGATACTAGAGCATTAAAGCAGTAGTCTGAATAGAGAGATACTAGAGCATTAAAGCAGTAGTCTGAATAGAGAGATACTGGAGCATTAAAGCAGTAGTCTGAATAGAGAGATACTAGAGCATTAAAGCAGTAGTCTGAATAGAGAGATACTAGAGCATTAAAGCAGTAGTCTGAGTATAAAGACACTATGTATTAAAGCAGTAGTCTGAATAGAGAGATACTAGAGCATTAAAGCAGTAGTCTGAATAGAGAGATACTGGAGCATTAAAGCAGTAGTCTGAATAGAGAGATACTAGAGCATTAAAGCAGTAGTCTGAATAGAGAGATACTAGAGCATTAAAGCAGTAGTCTGAGTATAAAGACACTATGTATTAAAGCAGTAGTCTGAATAGAGAGATACTGGAGCATTAAAGCAGTAGTCTGAATAGAGAGATACTGGAGCATTAAAGCAGTATAGTCTGAGTAGAGAGATACTAGAGCATTAAAGCAGTAGTCTGAATAGAGAGATACTGGAGCATTAAAGCAGTATAGTCTGAGTAGAGAGATACTAGAGCATTAAAGCAGTAGTCTGAATAGAGAGATACTGGAGCATTAAAGCAGTATAGTCTAAGTAGAGAGATACTAGAGCATTAAAGCAGTAGTCTGAATAGAGAGATACTGGAGCATTAAAGCAGTAGTCTGAATAGAGAGATACTAGAGCATTAAAGCAGTAGTCTGAATAGAGAGATACTAGAGCATTAAAGCAGTAGTCTGAATAGAGAGATACTAGAGCATTAAAGCAGTAGTCTGAATAGAGAGATACTAGAGCATTAAAGCAGTAGTCTGAATAGAGAGATACTAGAGCATTAAAGCAGTAGTCTGAATAGAGAGATACTAGAGCATTAAAGCAGTAGTCTGAATAGAGAGATACTAGAGCATTAAAGCAGTAGTCTGAATAGAGAGATACTAGAGCATTAAAGCAGTAGTCTGAGTAGAGAGATACTAGAGCATTAAAGCAGTAGTCTGAAAAGAGAGATACTAGAGCATTAAAGCAGCATAGTCTGAATAGAGATACTAGAGCATTAAAGCAGTAGTCTGAGTAGAGAGATACTGGAGCATTAAAGCAGTAGTCTGAGTAGAGAGATACTGGAGCATTAAAGCAGTAGTCTGAATAGAGAGATACTAGAGCATTAAAGCAGTAGTCTGAGTATAAAGACACTATGTATTAAAGCAGTAGTCTGAATAGAGAGATACTGGAGCATTAAAGCAGTATAGTCTGAGTAGAGAGATACTAGAGCATTAAAGCAGTAGTCTGAATAGAGAGATACTGGAGCATTAAAGCAGTAGTCTGAATAGAGAGATACTAGAGCATTAAAGCAGTAGTCTGAATAGAGAGATACTAGAGCATTAAAGCAGTAGTCTGAATAGAGAGATACTAGAGCATTAAAGCAGTAGTCTGAATAGAGAGATACTGGAGCATTAAAGCAGTATAGTCTGAGTAGGGAGATACTAGAGCATTAAAGCAGTAGTCTGAATAGAGAGATACTAGAGCATTAAAGCAGTATAGTCTGAATAGAGAGATACTAGAGCATTAAAGCAGTAGTCTGAATAGAGAGATACTGGAGCATTAAAGCAGTAGTCTGAATAGAGAGATACTAGAGCATTAAAGCAGTAGTCTGAATAGAGAGATACTAGAGCATTAAAGCAGTAGTCTGAATAGAGAGATACTAGAGCATTAAAGCAGTAGTCTGAATAGAGAGATACTAGAGCATTAAAGCAGTAGTCTGAATAGAGAGATACTAGAGCATTAAAGCAGTAGTCTGAGTATAACGACACTATGTATTAAAGCAGTAGTCTGAATAGAGAGATACTGGAGCATTAAAGCAGTAGTTTGAATAGAGAGATACTAGAGCATTAAAGCAGTAGTCTGAATAGAGAGATACTAGAGCATTAAAGCAGTAGTTTGAATAGAGAGATACTAGAGCATTAAAGCAGTAGTTTGAATAGAGAGATACTAGAGCATTAAAGCAGTAGTCTGAGTATAAAGACACTATGTATTAAAGCAGTAGTCTGAATAGAGAGATACTGGAGCATTAAAGCAGTAGTTTGAATAGAGAGATACTAGAGCATTAAAGCAGTAGTCTGAATAGAGAGATACTAGAGCATTAAAGCAGTAGTCTGAATAGAGAGATACTGGAGCATTAAAGCAGTAGTCTGAATAGAGAGATACTAGAGCATTAAAGCAGTAGTCTGAATAGAGAGATACTAGAGCATTAAAGCAGTATAGTCTGAATAGAGAGATACTAGAGCATTAAAGCAGTAGTCTGAATAGAGAGATACTAGAGCATTAAAGCAGTAGTCTGAATAGAGAGATACTAGAGCATTAAAGCAGTAGTCTGAATAGAGAGATACTGGAGCATTAAAGCAGTAGTCTGAATAGAGAGATACTAGAGCATTAAAGCAGTAGTCTGAATAGAGAGATACTAGAGCATTAAAGCAGTAGTCTGAATAGAGAGATACTAGAGCATTAAAGCAGTAGTCTGAATAGAGAGATACTAGAGCATTAAAGCAGTAGTCTGAATAGAGAGATACTAGAGCATTAAAGCAGTAGTCTGAATAGAGAGATACTGGAGCATTAAAGCAGTAGTCTGAATAGAGAGATACTAGAGCATTAAAGCAGTAGTCTGAATAGAGAGATACTAGAGCATTAAAGCAGTAGTCTGAGTATAAAGACACTATGTATTAAAGCAGTAGTCTGAATAGAGAGATACTAGAGCATTAAAGCAGTAGTCTGAATAGAGAGATACTAGAGCATTAAAGCAGTATAGTCTGAGTAGAGAGATACTAGAGCATTAAAGCAGTAGTCTGAATAGAGAGATACTGGAGCATTAAAGCAGTATAGTCTGAGTAGAGAGATACTAGAGCATTAAAGCAGTAGTCTGAATAGAGAGATACTGGAGCATTAAAGCAGTATAGTCTAAGTAGAGAGATACTAGAGCATTAAAGCAGTAGTCTGAATAGAGAGATACTGGAGCATTAAAGCAGTAGTCTGAATAGAGAGATACTAGAGCATTAAAGCAGTAGTCTGAATAGAGAGATACTAGAGCATTAAAGCAGTAGTCTGAATAGAGAGATACTAGAGCATTAAAGCAGTAGTCTGAATAGAGAGATACTAGAGCATTAAAGCAGTAGTCTGAATAGAGAGATACTAGAGCATTAAAGCAGTAGTCTGAATAGAGAGATACTAGAGCATTAAAGCAGTAGTCTGAATAGAGAGATACTAGAGCATTAAAGCAGTAGTCTGAGTAGAGAGATACTAGAGCATTAAAGCAGTAGTCTGAAAAGAGAGATACTAGAGCATTAAAGCAGCATAGTCTGAATAGAGAGATACTAGAGCATTAAAGCAGTAGTCTGAGTAGAGAGATACTGGAGCATTAAAGCAGTAGTCTGAGTAGAGAGATACTGGAGCATTAAAGCAGTAGTCTGAATAGAGAGATACTAGAGCATTAAAGCAGTAGTCTGAGTATAAAGACACTATGTATTAAAGCAGTAGTCTGAATAGAGAGATACTGGAGCATTAAAGCAGTATAGTCTGAGTAGAGAGATACTAGAGCATTAAAGCAGTAGTCTGAATAGAGAGATACTGGAGCATTAAAGCAGTAGTCTGAATAGAGAGATACTAGAGCATTAAAGCAGTAGTCTGAATAGAGAGATACTAGAGCATTAAAGCAGTAGTCTGAATAGAGAGATACTAGAGCATTAAAGCAGTAGTCTGAATAGAGAGATACTGGAGCATTAAAGCAGTATAGTCTGAGTAGGGAGATACTAGAGCATTAAAGCAGTAGTCTGAATAGAGAGATACTAGAGCATTAAAGCAGTATAGTCTGAATAGAGAGATACTAGAGCATTAAAGCAGTAGTCTGAATAGAGAGATACTGGAGCATTAAAGCAGTAGTCTGAATAGAGAGATACTAGAGCATTAAAGCAGTAGTCTGAATAGAGAGATACTAGAGCATTAAAGCAGTAGTCTGAATAGAGAGATACTAGAGCATTAAAGCAGTAGTCTGAATAGAGAGATACTAGAGCATTAAAGCAGTAGTCTGAATAGAGAGATACTAGAGCATTAAAGCAGTAGTCTGAATAGAGAGATACTAGAGCATTAAAGCAGTAGTCTGAATAGAGATACTAGAGCATTAAAGCAGTAGTCTGAATAGAGAGATACTAGAGCATTAAAGCAGTAGTCTGAATAGAGAGATACTAGAGCATTAAAGCAGTAGTCTGAATAGAGAGATACTAGAGCATTAAAGCAGTAGTCTGAATAGAGAGATACTAGAGCATTAAAGCAGTAGTCTGAGTAGAGAGATACTAGAGCATTAAAGCAGTAGTCTGAATAGAGAGATACTAGAGCATTAAAGCAGTATAGTCTGAATAGAGAGATACTAGAGCATTAAAGCAGTAGTCTGAGTAGAGAGATACTGGAGCATTAAAGCAGTAGTCTGAGTAGAGAGATACTGGAGCATTAAAGCAGTAGTCTGAATAGAGAGATACTAGAGCATTAAAGCAGTAGTCTGAGTATAAAGACACTATGTATTAAAGCAGTAGTCTGAATAGAGAGATACTAGAGCATTAAAGCAGTAGTCTGAATAGAGAGATACTGGAGCATTAAAGCAGTAGTCTGAATAGAGAGATACTAGAGCATTAAAGCAGTAGTCTGAATAGAGAGATACTAGAGCATTAAAGCAGTAGTCTGAATAGAGAGATACTAGAGCATTAAAGCAGTAGTCTGAATAGAGAGATACTGGAGCATTAAAGCAGTATAGTCTGAGTAGAGAGATACTAGAGCATTAAAGCAGTAGTCTGAATAGAGAGATACTGGAGCATTAAAGCAGTAGTCTGAATAGAGAGATACTGGAGCATTAAAGCAGTAGTCTGAATAGAGAGATACTAGAGCATTAAAGCAGTAGTCTGAATAGAGAGATACTAGAGCATTAAAGCAGTAGTCTGAATAGAGAGATACTGGAGCATTAAAGCAGTAGTCTGAGTAGAGAGATACTAGAGCATTAAAGCAGTATAGTCTGAATAGAGAGATACTAGAGCATTAAAGCAGTATAGTCTGAGTAGAGAGATACTAGAGCATTAAAGCAGTATAGTCTGAATAGAGCGAACACAAGAGAGAGGACGTCCAACTGCCTTTCCCACTGTGTTTCCTCCCCTCACTCAGACCCTCCTCCTCTGTCCTGCATGAGTCAATTGGTTAGCTGGCAAGAACTTGAACGACAATTATCCAGTTAGCATATCTCTTACGTTTGTAATTTCACCATGGCCTTCTACTCTGATTTCAGAGAACTCTCGTCTGACTGTGCCAGAGAGAACTCTCGTCTGAGTGTGCCAGAGAGAACTCTCGTCTAAGTGTGCCAGAGAGAACTCTCGTCTGACTGTGCCAGAGAGAACTCTCGTCTGACTGTGCCAGAGAGAACTCTCGTCTGAGTGTGCCAGAGAGAACTCTCGTCTGAGTGTGCCAGAGAGAACTCTCGTCTGAGTGTGCCAGAGAGAACTCTCGTCTGACTGTGCCAGAGAGAACTCTCGTCTGAGTGTGCCAGAGAGAACTCTCGTCTAAGTGTGCCAGAGAGAACTCTCGTCTGAGTGTGCCAGAGAGAACTCTCGTCTGAGTGTGCCAGAGAGAACTCTCGTCTGAATGTGCCAGAGAGAACTCTCGTCTGAATGTGCCAGAGAGAACTCTCGTCTGACTGGTGCCAGAGAGAACTCTCGTCTGAGTGTGCCAGAGAGAACTCTCGTCTGACTGTGCCAGAGAGAACTCTCGTCTGAATGTGCCAGAGAGAACTTTCGGCTGAATGTGCCAGAGAGAACTCTCATCTGAATGTGCCAGAGAGAACTCTCGTCTGACTGTGCCAGAGAGAACTCTCGTCTGAGTGTGCCAGAGAGAACTCTCGTCTGAGTGTGCCAGAGAGAAATCTCATCTGAGTGTGCCAGAGAGAACTCTCGTCTGAGTGTGCCAGAGAGAACTCTCGTCTGAGTGTACCAGAGAGAACTCTCGTCTGAATGTGCCAGAGAGAACTCTCGTCTGAATGTGCCAGAGAGAACTCTCGTCTGAATGTGCCAGAGAGAACTCTCGTCTGACTGGTGCCAGAGAGAACTCTCGTCTGACTGGTGCCAGAGAGAACTCTCGTCTGAGTGTGCCAGAGAGAACTCTCGTCTGACTGTGCCAGAGAGAACTCTCGTCTGAATGTGCCAGAGAGAACTTTCGGCTGAATGTGCCAGAGAGAACTCTCGTCTGAGTGTGCCAGAGAGAAATCTCATCTGAGTGTGCCAGAGAGAACTCTCGTCTGAGTGTGCCAGAGAGAACTCTCGTCTGAGTGTACCAGAGAGAACTCTCGTCTGAGTGTGCCAGAGAGAAATCTCATCTGAGTGTGCCAGAGAGAACTCTCGTCTGAGTGTGCCAGAGAGAACTCTCGTCTGAGTGTACCAGAGCGAAGAATTTACAAACGAGCAACAATCCGCTAGATATGACTGGTGTCAGAAAATGTAAAAAAATTATAGTTAGTCAAGAATGTTCTAGAATGTCAAGAATGCTCTAGAATGTCAAGAATGTTCTGTAAACAGCCTAACCAGCTCTGCTGCAGCAATTAAAATGGTCAGAGTGAGGTGTTCCCTCATTTGTATCTGAAAGTTGCTAACTAGCAGGCTAGCCAACTTTAGCCTGTTATCTTGGGTGCTTGGTTGGGACCAGCATGCATTGGCAGGCGAGCTGTAGAAGGATGAGTAGGCTACTATTCGTCATCGTTTATCAGCGCAATTTTGATGGCCAACTAGCTGAAAAAAGTTTGAAAGAGTTTATCTAATGTTCCTTGGTTAGATTTGAGCTATTAGTTGTTGATCTTGTTGTTGTTGATGTGCATAACTGAGGGAGAGAGAGCCTCAAGGGAGAGAGAGCCTACCTTCCCATAGTTTATTAATCAATAGGACTGTAAAGTTCCCAAATGTAAGAGGACTCCCGTGGTATTTACATATTTACAGAAAGAGAGGTCTCCCGTGGTATTTACATATTTACAGAAAGAGAGGACTCCCGTGGCATTTACATATTTACAGAAAGAGAGGACTCCCGTGGTATTTACATATTTACAGAAAGAGAGGTCTCCCGTGGTATTTACATATTTACAGAAAGAGAGGACTCCCGTGGTATTTACATATTTACAGAAAGAGAGGACTCCCGTGGTATTTACATATTTACAGAAAGAGAGGTCTCCCGTGGTATTTACATATTTACAGAAAGAGAGGACTCCCGTGGTATTTACATATTTACAGAAAGAGAGGACTCCCGTGGTATTTATATATTTACAGAAAGAGAGGACTCCCGTGGTATTTATATATTTACAGAAAGAGAGGACTCCCGTGGTATTTACATATTTACAGAAAGAGAGGACTCCCGTGGTATTTATATATTTACAGAAAGAGAGGACTCCCGTGGTATTTACATATTTACAGAAAGAGAGGACTCCCGTGGTATTTATATATTTACAGAAAGAGAGGACTCCCGTGGTATTTATATATTTACAGAAAGAGAGGACTCCCGTGGTATTTACATATTTACAGAAAGAGAGGACTCCCGTGGTATTTATATATTTACAGAAAGAGAGGACTCCCGTGGTATTTACATATTTACAGAAAGAGAGGACTCCCGTGGTATTTATATATTTACAGAAAGAGAGGACTCCCGTGGTATTTATATATTTACAGAAAGAGAGGACTCCCGTGGTATTTATATATTTACAGAAAGAGAGGACTCCCGTGGTATTTATATATTTACAGAAAGAGAGGACTCCCGTGGTATTTATATATTTACAGAAAGAGAGGACTCCCGTGGTATTTATATATTTACAGAAAGAGAGGACTCCCGTGGTATTTACATATTTACAGAAAGAGAGGTCTCCCGTGGTATTTATATATTTACAGAAAGAGAGGACTCCCGTGGTATTTATATATTTACAGAAAGAGAGGTCTCCCGTGGTATTTATATATTTACAGAAAGAGATATATTTACTCTCCGTGGTATTTACATATTTACAGAAAGAGAGGTCTCCGTGGTATTTATATATTTACAGAAAGAGAGGACTCCCGTGGTATTTATATATTTACAGAAAGAGAGGACTCCGTGGTATTTATATATTTACAGAAAGAGAGGACTCCCGTGGTATTTATATATTTACAGAAAGAGAGGACTCCCATGGTATTTATATATTTACAGAAAGAGAGGACTCCCGTGGTATTTATATATTTACAGAAAGAGAGGACTCCCGTGGTATTTATATATTTACAGAAAGAGAGGACTCCCGTGGTATTTATATATTTACAGAAAGAGAGGACTCCCGTGGTATTTATATATTTACAGAAAGAGAGGACTCCCGTGGTATTTATATATTTACAGAAAGAGAGGTCTCCTGTGGTATTTATATATTTACAGAAAGAGAGGACTCCCGTGGTATTTATATATTTACAGAAAGAGAGGTCTCCCGTGGTATTTATATATTTACAGAAAGAGAGGACTCCCGTGGTATTTATATATTTACAGAAAGAGAGGTCTCCCGTGAATGATGTCAGGCCTGTGTGGAAAAATGCTTGTCTGCCTACTGTAGCTCTGATTGGCTGTGGCGCACCAGTCTGTGTAGAATCCAGTATTGGACGAGACAGATGTTTTTATTAGGTTTTATTTACTGCCGTGTCTATTCATTGTCAAAACACATGGGCGTTTCCCCAATAAATATTGCTATAGAATTTTCACAAATGCCAATTTTCACATTTTCAAGAATTTATGAAAACGTGAAAATGACCATATCTAATTGCTCTCTTGTCAGTTCTTCCTGAGGATGTTCGTGAACATATACTAATACGATTTCATGTTGCTAAATTGTTGTCAGTTCCACTTTAAAGAGGAAAGTGTGAATACACATGCTGAATCCATACATACTGCAGGCCTATGTACAGAGATAATAACACACCCACACATTCTTCTAATCAAACACAAAGACATAATGCTGGGCAGCATTTAACACACACACACACACAAACATTCAGTCCAGGAACTAAGTGGCTGTGTTCCAATCTGTCTTTGGGCCGTTCGTTTAGTTTGAGGATAATTTCCTTTCCCTCCTGGATGTTTCCTGCTGCAGGGAGATGAGACGATTCTCTCCCCAGAGACAAGGTTCTCATCTGGGGCCTGGGAGAAAGGAAAGGAGAGGAGAGGTGGGGACGATAAGAGAGGAAAGAGGACAGGAGAGGAGGACAGGTGATGAGAGGACAGGATAGGGGAGAGAAGGAGAGGAAAGAGGACAGGGGAGAGGAGAGGATAAGGGAGAGAAGGAGAGGAGAGGCGATGAGAGGAGAGGATAGGGGAGAGAAGGAGAGGAAAGAGGACAGGGGAGAGGAGAGGATAAGGGAGAGAAGGAGAGTAGAGGCGATGAGAGGAAAGAGGACAGAGGAGAGGAGGACAGCTGATGAAAGAACAGGGGATAGGGGAGATAAGGACAGGCGATTAAAGGAGAAGGGATAGGGGAGAGAAGGACAGGCGATGAGAGAACAGGGGATAGGGGAGAGGAGGACAGGCGATGACAGGAGAGAAGGACAGGCGATGAGAGAACAGGGGATAGGGGAGAGGAGGACAGGCGATGACAGAACAGGGGATAGGGGAGAGAAGGACAGGTGATGAGAGGACAGAATGACAGATGAGAGAACAGGGGATAGGGAGAGGAGGACAGGCGATGAGAGAAGGGGATAGGGATACAGGCGGAGAGAACAGGGGAGGGAGGACAGGCGATGAGAGGAGAGGGATATAGGGAGAGAAGGACAGGCGATGAGAGAACAGGGGACAGGGGAGAGGAGGACAGGCGATGAGAGAACAGGGAGATAGGGGATTAGAGAAGGACAGGCGATGAGAGAACAGGGGATAGGGGAGAGAAGGACAGGCGATGAGAGAACAGGGGATAGGGGAGAGAAGGACAGGCGATGAGAGGACAGGGGATAGGGGAGAGAAGGACAGGCGATGAGAGGAGAGGGGATAGGGGAGAGGAGGACAGGCGATGAGAGAACAGGGGACAGGGGAGAGGAGGACAGGCGATGAGAGAACAGGGGATAGGGGAGAGAAGGACAGGCGATGAGAGAACAGGGATAGAAAGGACAGGAGAGAACAGGGGAGGACAGGCGAGAGGACAGGGATAGG
>NC_068424.1:9760499-9865499 GCF_023373465.1 Oncorhynchus keta
ATACACACACACCACAACAACTGTAGTACTATATACACACACACCACAACAACTGTAGTACTATATACACCCACACCACAACAACTGTACTACTATATACACCCACACGACAACAACTGTAGTACTATATACACCCACACCAACTGTAGTACTATATACACCCACACCACAACAACTGTAGTACTATATACATCCACACCACAACAACTGTAGTACTATATACACCCACACCACAACAACAGTAGTACTATATACACCCACACCACAACAACTGTAGTACTATATACACACACACCACAACAACTGTAGTACTATATACACCCACACCACAACAACTGTTGTACTATATACACCCACACCACAACAACTGTAGTACTATATACACCCACACCACAACAACTGTAGTACTATATACACACACACCACAACAACTGTAGTACTAGTAGTACTATATACACCCACACCCCAACAACTGTAGTAATATATACACTATAACAACTGTAGTACTATATACACCCACACCACAACAACTGTAGTACTATATACACTATAACAACTGTAGTACTATATACACCACAACAACTGTTGTACTATATACACCCACACCACAACAACTGTAGTACTATATACACCCACACCACAACAACTGTAGTACTATATACACCACAACAACTGTAGTACTATATACACCACAACAACTGTAGTACTATATACACCACAACAACTGTAGTACTATATACACCACAACAACTGTAGTACTATATACACCTACACCACAACAACTGTAGTACTATATACACCATAACAACTGTAGTACTATATACACCCACACCACAACAACTGTAGTACTATATACACTATAACAACTGTAGTACTATATACACCACACCAACTGTAGTACTATATACACCATAACAACTGTAGTACTATATACACCACACCAACTGTAGTACTATATACACTATAACAACTGTAGTACTATATACACCACAACAAATGTAATACAATATACACCACAACAACTGTAGTACTATATACACCACCAGAGTAAAGACTGTTGAGGGGGTGGGGTGGAGGCAGTGTAGAGACTGTTGAGAGGGTGGGGTGGAGACAGAGTAAAGACTGTTGAGGGGGTGGGGTGGAGGCAGAGTAAAGACTGTTGAGGGGGTGGGGTGGAGACAGAGTAAAGACTGTTGAGGGGGTGGGGTGGAGGCAGAGTAAAGACTGTTGAGGGGGTGGGGTGGAGGCAGAGTAAAGACTGTTGAGGGGGTGGGGTGGAGGCAGAGTAAAGACTGTTGAGGGGGTGGGGTGGAGACAGAGTAAAGACTGTTGAGAGGGTGGGGTGGAGGCAGAGTTAAGACTGTTGAGGGGGTGGGGTGGAGGCAGAGTAAAGACTGTTGAGGGGGTGGGGTGGAGACAGAGTTAAGACTGTTGAGGGGTGGGGTGGAGACAGAGTAAAGACTGTTGAGAGGGGGGGGGGGAGACAGAGTTAAGACTGTTGATGGGGTGGGGTGGAGGCAGAGTTAAGACTGTTGAGAGGGTGGGGTGGAGGCAGAGTAAAGACTGTTGAGAGGGTGGGGTGGAGACAGAGTAAAGACTGTTGAGGGGTGGGGTGGAGACAGAGTAAAGACTGTTGAGGGGGTGGGGTGGAGGCAGAGTAAAGACTGTTGAGGGGGTGGGGTGGAGGCAGAGTAAAGACTGTTGAAGGGGTGGGGTGGAGGCAGAGTAAAGACTGTTGAGAGGGTGGGGTGGAGACAGAGTAAAGACTGTTGAGGGGTGGGGTGGAGACAGAGTAAAGACTGTTGAGGGGGTGGGGTGGAGACAGTGTAAAGACTGTTGAGGGGGTGGGGTGGAGGCAGTGTAAAGACTGTTGAGGGGGTGGGGTGGAGGCAGAGTAAAGACTGTTGAGGGGGTGGGGTGGGGTGGGGTGGGGTGACCATAGAGGGAGCAGCCCGTGACCACAGAGTGAAATAAAAACAATAAACATTTGAATCAAAAAATAAATAACAATAACATACATATTAAACAACTGCAAACAGTGATGAACGGTGAGAAGGATTATGAAGAGCTATATTTGTAGATATTCCACAAGGATTTGTGGCTGGAATATTCTGGAGATTTGTATGAAGGAAAATAGTGTCTTCTTGACAGGCAGCAGCCAGACAGTGTTTAAATTATAAATGACTTAACTCAACCAAGCACGATACCAGGAGAAATCACTTAAAGGCTTTAACCATGTGGATTCTGCCCAATTTCCCCGATATTTTACTAATCCCATATCGAAAACAAATGGTGAGTTAGTATAGCTGTTTTCTAATGGTTATATCATTTTGGGGTTTTACTAAAGTCCATTTAGTTGATCCACATACTTAGCTAGTTAGTGAATTAGTTTGTTAGTTCGTTAGTTAGTTAGTTAGTTAGTTAGTTAGTTAGTTAGTTAGTTAGTTTGTTAGTTTGTTAGTTAGTGAGTTAGTGAGTTAGTTCGTTAGTTAGTTAGTTTGTTCGTTAGTTAGTGAATTAGTTAGTTAGTTCGTTAGTTCGTTAGTTCATTAGTTCGTTAGTTCGTTAGTTAGTTGGTGTTTTGTTGATGGTGGTAGAAAACACAATCTCAGGAGCCGCTCCAGAATCAATTGGGTTGAGTTCTGGTGACTTAAGACGGCCATGGCATACTGTTTATATCATATTTATGCTCATCAAACCATTCAGTGACCACTCGTGCCCTGTGGATGGAGGCCGTGTCATCCTATGGGGGCACAACCATGGTAGCCAACATAATGCCTGCTCAGTATATTTATACATGACCCGAAGCATGATGGGATGTTCATTGCTAATTTAGCTCAGGTACCACACCTGGTTGGAAGCACTTGCTTTCAATACACTTTGTATCCCTCACTTACATGTTTCCTTTACTCTGGAAGTAACCTGCAGTATCCACATAATTAACTTCCTGGATGCCTTAGGAGTTCTGAGGACTTCTGAGGCCAGGTGGAGCTTGAGGTCAAAGGTTAGTAGAGTTTCTACACAGGAACCATCTGGGTATTCAGGCTACGGGTTCATATTGATCAGAGAGGCAACACGTACTATTCTGCCTGGAGCCTGACAGACGTTATAAAGTCATGGAGGCAAAGGCAGAAGCAAAAACTATGTCAGTAAGTCCGTCCCTCTGTCTCTTCATCTCTCTCTCTCTCTCTCACACACACACACACACACACACACACACACACACACACACACACACACACACACACACACACACACACACACACACACACACACACACACACACACACACACACACACACACACACACACACACACACACACACACACACACACACACACACACACACACACACACACACTCAAAAAGCATGAAAATGTGTGACCCATATCCTCATCTAGGAAGAAAATGCCAAACATCCTGTCAGTCTGTCAGCCACCTCCCACCCCAGAGGCCACGCTCCCTGCCTTCCTGCTGATGTATAAATAGACGTTATTAAACTAGCGGCAGAACCAGCGCTGTCCCCACATACTAACAACATGGACTGTCCCCACATACTAACAACATGGACTGTCCCCATATACTAACAACATGGACTGTCCCCACATACTAACAACATGGACTGTCCCCACAACAACATGGACTGTCCCCAACAACATGGACTGTCCCCACATACTAACAACATGGACTGTCCCCACATACTAACAACATGGACTGTCCCCACATACTAACAAATGGACTGTCCCCAACATGGACTGTCCCCCTATACTAACAACATGGACTGTCCCCACATACTAACAACATGGACTGTCCCCACATACTAACAACATGGACTGTCCCCACATACTAACAACATGGACTGTCCCCACATACTAACAACATGGACTGTCCCCACATACTAACAACATGGACTGTCCCCACATACTAACAACATGGACTGTCCCCACATACTAACAACATGGACTGTCCCCACATACTTACAACATGGACTGTCCCCACATACTAACAACATGGACTGTCCCCACATACTAACAACATGGACTGTCCCCACATACTAACAACATGGACTGTCCCCACATACTAACAACATGGACTGTCCCCACATACTAACAACATGGACTGTCCCCACATACTAACAACATGGACTGTCCCCACATACTAACAACATGGACTGTCCCCACATACTAACAACATGGACTGTCCCCACATACTAACAACATGGACTGTCCCCACATACTAACAACATGGACTGTCCCCACATACTAACAACATGGACTGTCCCCACATACTAACAACATGGACTGTCCCCACATACTAACAACATGGACTGTCCCCACATACTAACAACATGGACTGTCCCCACATACTAACAACATGGACTGTCCCCACATACTAACAACATGGACTGTCCCCACATACTAACAACATGGACTGTCCCCACATACTAACAACATGGACTGTCCCCACATACTAACAACATGGACTGTCCCCACATACTAACAACATGGACTGTCCCCACATACTAACAACATGGACTGTCCCCACATACTAACAACATGGACTGTCCCCACATACACATACTAACAACATGGACTGTCCCCACATACTAACAACATGGACTGTCCCCACATACTAACAACATGGACTGTCCCCACATACTAACAACATGGACTGTCCCCACATACTAACAACATGGACTGTCCCCACATACTAACAACATGGACTGTCCCCACATACTGGACTGTCCCCAATACTAACAACATGGACTGTCCCCACATACTAACAACATGGACTGTCCCCACATACTAACAACATGGACTGTCCCCACATACTAACAACATGGACTGTCCCCACATACTAACAACATGGACTGTCCCCACTTACAACATGGACTGTCCCCACATACTAACATGGACTGTCCCCACATACTAACAACATGGACTGTCCCCACATACTAACAACATGGACTGTCCCCACATACTAACAACATGGACTGTCCCCACATACTAACAACATGGACTGTCCCCACATACTAACAACATGGACTGTCCCCACATACTAACAACATGGACTGTCCCCACATACTAACAACATGGACTGTCCCCACATACTAACAACATGGACTGTCCCCACATACTAACAACATGGACTGTCCCCACATACTGTCCCCAACAACATGGACTGTCCCCACATACTAACAACATGGACTGTCCCCACATACTAACAACATGGACTGTCCCCACATACTAACAACATGGACTGTCCCCACATACTAACAACATGGACTGTCCCCACATACTAACAACATGGACTGTCCCCACATACTAACAACATGGACTGTCCCCACATACTAACAACATGGACTGTCAACATGGACTGTCCCCACATACTAACAACATGGACTGTCCCCACATACTAACAACATGGACTGTCCCCACATACTAACAACATGGACTGTCCCCACATACTTACAACATGGACTGTCCCCACATACTAACAACATGGACTGTCCCCACATACTTACAACATGGACTGTCCCCACATACTAACAACATGGACTGTCCCCACATACTAACAACATGGACTGTCCCCACATACTAACAACATGGACTGTCCCCACATACTAACAACATGGACTGTCCCCACATACTAACAACATGGACTGTCCCCACATACTAACAACATGGACTGTCCCCACATACTATGGACTGTCCCCACATACTAACAACATGGACTGTCCCCACATACTAACAACATGGACTGTCCCCACATACTAACAACATGGACTGTCCCCACATACTAACAACATGGACTGTCCCCACATACTAACAACATGGACTGTCCCCACATACTAACAACATGGACTGTCCCCACATACTAACTGTCCCCACATACTAACAACATGGACTGTCCCCACATACTAACAACATGGACTGTCCCCACATACTAACAACATGGACTGTCCCCACATACTAACAACATGGACTGTCCCCACATACTAACAACATGGACTGTCCCCACATACTAACAACATGGACTGTCCCCACATACTAACAACATGGACTGTCCCCACATACTAACAACATGGACTGTCCCCACATACTAACAACATGGACTGTCCCCACATACTAACAACATGGACTGTCAACATGGGACTGTCCCCACATACTAACAACATGGACTGTCCCCACATACAACAACATGGACTGTCCCCACATACTAACAACATGGACTGTCCCCACATACTAACAACATGGACTGTCCCCTACAACATGGACTAACAACAACATGGACTGTCCCCACATACTAACAACATGGACTGTCCCCACATACTAACAACATGGACTGTCCCCACATACTAACAACATGGACTGTCCCCACATACTTACAACATGGACTGTCCCCACATACTAACAACATGGACTGTCCCCACATACTAACAACATGGACTGTCCCCACATACTAACAACATGGACTGTCCCCACATACTAACAACATGGACTGTCCCCACATACTAACAACATGGACTGTCCCCACATACTTACAACATGGACTGTCCCCACATACTAACAACATGGACTGTCCCCACATACTAACAACATGGACTGTCCCCACATACTAACAACATGGACTGTCCCCACATACTAACAACATGGACTGTCCCTAACAACATGGACTGTCCCCAACAACATGGACTGTCCCCACATACTAACAACATGGACTGTCCCCCCACACATACTAACAACATGGACTGTCCCCACATACTAACAACATGGACTGTCCCCACATACTAACAACATGGACTGTCCCCACATGGACTAACAACATGGACTGTCCCCACATACTTGGACAACATGGACTGTCCCCACATACTTACAACATGGACTGTTTCCACATACTAACAACATGGACTGTCCCCACATACTAACAACATGGACTATCCTCACATACTAACAACATGGACTGTCCCCACATACTTACAACATGGACTGTCCCCACATACTAACAACATGGACTGTCCCCATACATGGACTGTCCCCACATACTAACAACATGGACTGTCCCCACATACTAACAACATGGACTGTCCCCACATACTAACAACATGGACTGTCCCCACATACTTTCAACATGGACTGTCCCCACATACTAACAACATGGACTGTCCCCACATACTAACAACATGGACAACATGGACTGTCCCCACATACTAAACAACATGGACTGTCCCCACATACTAACAACATGGACTGTCCCCACATACTAAACATGGACAACATGGACTGTCCCCACATACTTACAACATGGACTGTCCCCACATACTAACAACATGGACTGTCCCCACATACTGTCCCCACAACATGGACTGTCCCCACATACTTTCAACATGGACTGTCCCCACATACTTTCAACAACATGGACTGTCCCCACATACTTACAACATGGACTGTCCCCACATACTTACAACATGGACTGTCCCCACATACTAACAACATAGACTGTACCCACATGCTAACAACATGGACTGTCCCCACATACTTTGACTGTCCCCACATACAACAACATGGACTGTCCCCACATACTTACAACATGGACTGTCCCCACATACTAACAACATAGACTGTACCCACATGCTAACAGCATGGACTGTCCCCACATACTAACTACATGACAAAAACAGTCCTACCACAATAAAGAACCAAGGCAAAGGAAGGCTTTTCACCCCATAACAACTAAACCGTTGTAGTGTTTTTGTCTTAATGAGAGGAAACTGAAGCCTTGTCCTATGTGTCAAGATAACTGCTTTCACCATACAGTGTTGCGGTAAATGGTGTCCACATACAGAGGAAGAGCAGCCAACTGTAGCGGCTCAATACCGTTCTCTTCAAGTGATCCAACAGTGGTGGGTTCTCTCATACAGTCGGTGATGGTGTATATTATACTCCTATAACAGTCCACTACAGAGTACACTAAGCTCCTTACATAACCTTGTTGTAGTAGTGTGCACTATTATTCTCAAGGTGTTTCCCATTTGGGCAACAGATAACATGATGATTCCAGCGTGAGAGATGGAACCCCCTCCCCCCAAAGATAAATATGTGAAGGGAGTATGGTATGTACAGTGCTTTAGGAACGTTTTCAGGCTCCAATCAAGTTGTAGAAACATCTCAAGGATGATCAATGGAAACAGGATGCACCGGAGCTCAATTTCCTGTCTCATAGCAACGGGTCTGAATATTTATGGTAATAAGTTATTTATGTTTTGTTTATTCATGAATTAGGAAAAATTTCTAAAAAAAAACTGTTTTTGTTTTGTCATTATGGGGTATTGTGTATAGATTGATGAGGGGGGAAAAAACGATTTAATCGATTTTAGAGTAAGGCTGTAGCCTAAACAAAATGTGGAAAAAGTAATGTGGTCTGAATACTTTCCAAAGGCACTTCACACACACGATGAAACAGCGTAGAAGTCCTGTTTCTTACCTTTCCAAAGTCCCGCACATCAAACAAGTCGAAGGCCTCAAAGAGTTCAGTCTTCTTCATGCCAAATGTCTCACAGCACGCAGCGAGGAACGTCCGGATGTTCCTCAAGCACAGGAACTACAAACGGAATAAAAGGAGACCATGTTTTAGAGTATCAGGTGAGACCTTCGCTTCAGCAAACAAAGGAGAGGAGGGCTGCTCAACAACAATGACAAAATTCATGAGAATGGCTTACCAAGAAAAAAAATAACGAATTTTGAGGTAAAGGCAGTTGGAACGCTCGACGATAAAAGGCAGAGGTTGATTTCTTATTGCTTGTATTGCTCACTTGTCTTATTGCTGACTTTAATCCATTGTACAGGATGCAAACAGGTGACTGAGCCGCTCATGTTTTACTGTTAATTGAATGATAATATAACGTGACGACCATTCAGGCTCTACAGCAACAGTCACACCAAGTAACATTTGTACATTTTATTCAGATTTGCGTCATTGCATAGCTTAAGCTCATAAGAAATGTGTATTTGTTCAAGTCTTGACAGAAATGTAAGCTGATTTGAGAAATACCCATTGATTCAATGTTTTAGAAGCTATCCCACAGTCCTCAGACTGAAATTTCACTATTATTACTTCTCAACGCTGGACCTGAACCGTTTGGTCCTGAACCGTTTGGTCCTGAACCGTTTGGTCCTGAACCGTTTGGTCCTGAACCCTTTGGTCATGAACCCTTTGGTCATGAACCGTTTGGTCCTGAACCCTTTGGTCATGAACCCTTTGGTCCTGAACCGTTTGGTCCTGAACCGTTTGGTCATGAACCGTTTTGTCCTGAACCGTTTGGTCATGAACCGTTTGGTCCTGAACCGTTTGGTCATGAACCGTTTGGTCATGAACCCTTTGGTCATGAACCGTTTGGTCCTGAACCCTTTGGTCATGAACCGTTTGGTCATGAACCGTTTGGTCCTGAACCGTTTGGTCATGAACCGTTTGGTCCTGAACCGTTTGGTCATGAACCGTTTGGTCCTGAACCGTTTGGTCATGAACCGTTTGGTCCTGAACCGTTTGGTCCTGAACCGTTTGGTCCTGAACCGTTTGCCACAAACTGTTTACATTGAACTACGTTCAAGAGCCAGAAGAGGTTCACATCTGGTTTACACTTCAACTTGGCTGCCACTCAAAACATTCTCATTCTCTTAGACAATACACATACTGCCATTGTTGTATATGCCAAAATCACAGTCACGTATAAACAGTCAAAGACCAGAAACTCTTTGTTGAGTTTGAAAATGGACGGAGCTATTGTCTGTCCAAAACTGCAGGCTGACATCCTGACAGAATCCTGACATAATCAAATAAGTAAAGACTCCCATCAAAACCTTTCTGCCTTGTGCGCATCCCACATGTGGGGTAATTAACCTAATGAAGATCAATAGACAGGCAGGGTCTCTTCCAACCCACATCAATCTCACAGCCACACATAAACAGAGTCAGCAGCCTCAAACCCTGCCATGAAAAGTTGGCTGAATAAATGTTTTTCGAAAAACTAAAAAAAGCTGACACGAATCACGACGGACGCTATCTACGTCTTAGGATTTTGAAAAGCTGGGAGAAGTGTCCACCACACTCAGTATAATCTAAACCTTTTTGATCAGAGTGCCGTGTCTGGGACAGATACAAACGAGGAGGCCCGTTTAAACATAATTGTCTGACATAAAACATGGTTGACACACAGTGGGTTAGCTACTCAGTGGGTTAGCTACTCAGTGGGTTAGCTACTCAGTGGGTTAGCTACTCAGTGGGTTAGCTACTCAGTGGGTTAACTACTCAGTGGGTTAGCTACTCAGTGGGTTGACTACTCAGTGGGTTAGCTACTCAGTGGGTTAGCTACTCAGTGGGTTGACTACTCAGTGGGTTGACTACTCAGTGGGTTAGCTACTCAGTGGGTTAGCTACTCAGTGGGATAGCTACTCAGTGGGTTAGCTACTCAGTGGTTACTCTGTGATAAACCTTGGATGAAAGAGAGGATATTGTCCTCATTGACTGATTTATAGGAGGATGCTGATGGCACACCTCTGTCGTTACTAAAATATTCCCAACCAGGTCTGAACTGAAATGCTCCCTCATCAGTAACAAGACATTCTCGTCTGACCCCTCATGTCTCAGCCTCCAGTATTTATGCTGCAGTAGTTTATGTGTCGGGGAGATAGGGTCAGTTTGTTATATCTGGAGTACTTCTCCTGTCTTACCCGGTGTCCTGTGTGAATATAAGTATGCTCTCTCTAATTCTCTCTTTCTCTCTTTCTTTCTCTCTCTCGGAGGACCTGAGCCACAGGACCATGCCTCTGGACTACCTGGCATGATGACTCCTTGCTGTCCCCAGTCCACCCAGTCGTGCTGCTGCTCCAGTTTCAACTGTTCTGCCTGCCGCTATGGAACCTTGACCTGTTGACTGGACATGCTACCTGTCCCAGACCTGCTGATTTCAACTCTCTAGAGACAGCAGGAGTGGTCGAGATACTCTTAATGATCGGCTATGAAAAGCCAACTGACATTTACTCCTGAGGTGCTGACCTGTTGCACCCTCGACAACTACTGTGATTATTATTATTTGACCATGCTGGTCATTTATGAACATTTGAACATCTTGGCCATGTTCTGTTATAATCTCCACCCGGCACAGCCAGAAGAGGACTGGCCACACCTTGTTGCCTGGTTCCTCTCTAGGTTTCTTCCTAGGTTTTGGCCTTTCTAGGGAGTTTTTCCTAGCCACCGCGCTTCTACACCTGCATTGCTTGCTGTTTGGGGTTTTAGGCTGGGTTTCTGTACAGCACTTTGAGATATCAGCTGATGTACGAAGGGCTATATAAATACATTTGATTTGATTCGATTAATGTCTGAGGAAAGTAGATCGCAAGAAGCTGTTTTCTCTGCAGGTTTTGAATATTGCAAGGTAATTGACATCATGAAGTGTTCATATTTCAAGTATAATGGCCAAATTATGGATTTAAGTCACTCGACATTGGATATCCTCAACGACCAATCGACATAGTAGAGCCTTCAGCTGCTGTAGGAACATTATAATCTGTGGTGTCCTGTTAAGGTATATGCTGATGGAGATGTTCTCCAACACAAGACTTCATCACAACAGGCTGTTACAATGACATCAACAGGCTGTTACAATGACATCAACAGGCTGTTACAATGACATCAACAGGCTGTTACAATGACATCAACAGGCTGTTACAATGACATCAACAGGCTGTTACAATGACATCAACAGGCTGTTACAATGACATCAACAGGCTGTTACAATGACATCAACAGGCTGTTACAATGACATCAACAGGCTGTTACAATGACATCAACAGGCTGTTACAATGACACCAACAGGCTGTTACAATGACATCAACAGGCTGTTACAATGACACCAACAGGCTGTTACAATGACATCAACAGGCTGTTACAATGACATCAACAGGCTGTTACAATGACACCAACAGGCTGTTACAATGACATCAACAGGCTGTTACAATGACATCAACAGGCTGTTACAATGACATCAACAGGCTGTTACAATGACATCAACAGGCTGTTACAATGACATCAACAGGCTGTTACAATGACACCAACAGGCTGTTACAATGACATCAACAGGCTGTTACAATGACACCAACAGGCTGTTACAATGACATCAACAGGCTGTTACAATGACATCAACAGGCTGTTACAATGACACCAACAGGCTGTTACAATGACATCAACAGGCTGTTACAATGACACCAACAGGCTGTTACAATGACTTCAACAGGCTGTTACAATGACATCAACAGGCTGTTACAATGACATCAACAGGCTGTTAAAATGACATCAACAGGCTGTTACAATGACATCAACAGGCTGTTACAATGACATCAACAGTCTGTTACAATGACATCAACAGGCTGTTAAAAAATCAGTCCTCACAAACACTCTGTAATCAGCAGGACTTTAACAAGTAAACAGGCTCTAAACAGCTCTTTTTTGAAACCCTTCAGAGAGGGGGATACCGAGTCAGTTTTAATTCCCTTCAGAGAGGGGGATACCTAGTCAGTTTTACAACCTTCAGAGAGGGGGATACCTAGTCAGTTTTACACCCTTCAGAGAGGGGGATACCTAGTCAGTTTTACACCCTTCAGAGAGGGGGATACCTAGTCAGTTTTACATCCGTGAGAGGGGGATACCTAGTCAGTTTTATACCCTTCGGAGAGGGGGATACCTAGTCAGTTTTACACCCTTCAGAGAGGGGGATACATAGTCAGTTTTACACCCTTCAGAGAGGGGGATACCTAGTCAGTTTTACACCCTTCAGAGAGGGGGATACCTAGTCAGTTTTACACCCTTCAGAGAGGGGGATACCTAGTCAGTTTTACATCCTTCAGAGAGGGGGATACCTAGTCAGTTTTACATCCTTCAGAGAGGGGGATACCTAGTCAGTTTTACACCCTTCAGAGAGGGGGATACCTAGTCAGTTTTACACCCTTCAGAGAGGGGGATACCTAGTCAGTTTTACACCCTTCAGAGAGGGGGATACCTAGTCAGTTTTACACCCTTCAGAGAGGGGGATACCTAGTCAGTTTTACACCCTTCAGAGAGGGGGATACCTAGTCAGTTTTACACCCTTCAGAAAGGGGGACAGTTTTACCTTCAGAGAGGGGGATACCTAGTCAGTTTTACACCCTTCAGAGAGGGGATACCTAGTCAGTTTTACACCCTTCAGAGATGGGGATACCTAGTCAGTTTTACACCCTTCAGAGAGGGGGATACCTAGTCAGTTTTACACCCTTCAGAGAGGGGGATACCTAGTCAGTTTTACACCCTTCAGAGAGGGGGATACCTAGTCAGTTTTACACCCTTCAAAGAGGGGGATACCTAGTCAGTTTTACACCCTTCAGAGAGGGGGATACCTAGTCAGTTTTACACCCTTCAGAGAGGGGGATACCTAGTCAGTTTTACATCCTTCAGAGAGGGGGATACCTAGTCAGTTTTACACCCTTCAGAGAGGGGGATACCTAGTCAGTTTTACACCCTTCAGAGAGGGGGATACCTAGTCAGTTTTACACCCTTCAGAGAGGGGGATACCTAGTCAGTTTTACACCCTTCAGAAAGGGGGATACATAGTCAGTTTTACACCCTTCAGAGAGGGGGATACCTAGTCAGTTTTACACCCTTCAGAGAGGGGGATACCTAGTCAGTTTTACACCCTTCAGAGAGGGGGATACCTAGTCAGTTTTACACCCTTCAGAGAGGGGGATACCTAGTCAGTTTTACACCCTTCAAAGAGGGGGATACCTAGTCAGTTTTACACCCTTCAGAGAGGGGGATACCTAGTCAGTTTTACACGCTTCAGAGAGGGGGATACCTAGTCAGTTTTACATCCTTCAGAGAGGGGGATACCTAGTCAGTTTTACACCCTTCAGAGAGGGGGATACCTAGTCAGTTTTAAACCCTTCAGAGAGGGGGATACCTAGTCAGTTTTACACCCTTCAGAGAGGGGGATACCTAGTCAGTTTTACACGCTTCAGAGAGGGGGATACCTAGTCAGTTTTACATCCTTCAGAGAGGGGGATACCTAGTCAGTTTTAAACCCTTCAGAGAGGGGGATACCTAGTCAGTTGTACACCCTTCAGAGAGGGGGATACCTAGTCAGTTTTACACCCTTCAGAGAGGGGGATACCTAGTCAGTTTTACAACGGAATTGGGTCTTTCGTATTTAACCCAACCCCTCTGAATCAGACAGGCGTGGGAGGGGGGGGGGCTGCCTTAACCAATGTAGTTGCTGGGGATTAACTGCTTTGCTCAAGACCTAAACTGCAAATTTTCCAGCCTGGGGTTTCGAACCAACAACATTTGGGGTTGGTTGCTCACTTTTTTTTTGTCATTTAGTTTTGACTTAACAAGCAGGATTTCACAGGAGAAGACGTTCTCTCTCTCATTTTTAAAACAGTGCAGCCGAGTCTGTGTGATGCTATAACTCCACTAACAACACAAGTACATGCAGCCAATGATGAATGGAGCTGAGTCTGTGTGATGCTATAACTCCACAAGTACATGCAGCCAATGATTAATGGAGCTGAGTCTGTGTGATGCTATAACTCCACTAACAACAAGTACATGCAGCCAATGATGAATGGAGCTGAGTCTGTGTGATGCTATAACTCCACTAACAACACAAGTACATGCAGCCAATGATGAATGGAGCTGAGTCTGTGTTACAGACTCAGCTGTAACACAGACTCGGCTGTGAGGACATCTTTCTTTATTCATAACATCTCGTCACATATTTAGCTATACTCTGTAACTGTGGCACGGAATCAGAGCTGTCTGTGAAGACGGCGATGGGAACAAACATCAAAAATGAAATTCTGCTCCACCCAAATCGGATTTAGGCATTACAGACGAGTTCACAAGAAAGGTCTTGGACTAGAAAACCCCAGATAAGTCTGACAGAGAGACAGGTAGAGAGGCAGAGAGGCAGACAGAGAGGCAGAGAGACAGGCAGAGAGGCATGCAGAGAGACAGAGAGACAGAGAGACAGACAGACAGACAGACAGACAGACAGACAGACAGACAGACAGACAGACAGACAGACAGACAGACAGACAGACAGACAGACAGACAGAGAGACAGAGAGACAGACAGACAGACAGACATTACAGACTGAAACCCATTAACTCTGTACCACTGGGCTCAATGGGCTGAAACCCACTAACTCTGTACCACTGGGCTCAATGGGCTGACACCCATTAACTCTGTACCACTGGGCTCAATGGGCTGACACCCACTAACTCTGTACCACTGGGCTCAATGAGCTGAAACCCACTAACTCTGTACCACTGGGCTCAATGGGCTGAAACCCACTAACTCTGTACCACTGGGCTCAATGGGCTGAAACCCACTAACTCTGTACCACTGGGCTCAATGGGCTGAAACCCACTAACTCTGTACCACTGGGCTCAATGGGCTGACACCCACTAACTCTGTACCACTGGGCTCAATGGGCTGAAACCCACTAACTCTGTACCACTGGGCTCAATGGGCTGAAACCCACTAACTCTGTACCACTGGGCTCAATGGGCTGAAACCCATTAACTCTGTACCACTGGGCTCAATGGGCTGAAACCCACTAACTCTGTACCACTGGGCTCAATGGGCTGAAACCCAATAACTCTGTACCACTGGGCTCAATGGGCTGAAACCCACTAACTCTGTACCACTGGGCTCAATGGGCTGAAACCCAATAACTCTGTACCACTGGGCTCAATGGGCTGAAACCCACTAACTCTGTACCACTGGGCTCAATGGGCTGAAACCCAATAACTCTGTACCACTGGGCTCAATGGGCTGAAACCCAATAACTCTGTACCACTGGGCTCAATGGGCTGAAACCCACTAACTCTGTACCACTGGGCTCAATGGGCTGAAACCCAATAACTCTGTACCACTGGGGTGAAGCAGGCTGGGTGCAGGGAGTCAAGAAGGGAACGGTTCTAAGGGCCTCCCAGGTGGCACAGTATTCTAGGGCACTGCATCTCAGAGACTCTGGGTTCGCGCCCAGGCTCTGTCGCAGCCGGCCGCGACTGGGAGGTCCGTGGGGCGACGCACAATTGGCCTAGCGTCGTCCGGGTTAGGGAGGGTTTGGACGGTAGTGATATCCTTGTCTCATCGCGCACCAGTGACTCCTGTGACGGGCCAGGCGCAGTGTGAGCTAAGCAAGGTCGCCAGATGCACAGTGTTTCCTCCGATACATTGGTGCGGCTGGCTTCCGGGTTGGATGCGCGCTGTGTTATGAAGCAGTGCGGCTTGGTTGGGTTGTGTTTTGGGGGACGTCTCTCCCGATGCCGTACGGGAGTTGTAGCGATGAGACAAGATAGTAACTACTAATGATTGGATACTACGAAATTGGGGAGAAAAAGGGGGTAAAATTCCCCCAAAAAATAAAAAAATAAAAATAAAAAAAGGAGCATTAGGAGCTCTCAGCCCCACTAGGGCTCATCTACACTACTGACTGGTGTGTGTAGACTCACACATGGCTGTTTTCTGCATTAGGAGTTCTCAGCCCCACTAGGGCTCATCTACACTACTGACTGGTGTGTGTAGACTCACACATGGCTGTTTTCTGCATTAGGAGCTCTCAGCCCCACTAGGGCTCATCTACACTACTGACTGGTGTGTGTGGACTCACACATGGCTGTTTTCTGCATTAGGAGCTCTCAGCCCCACTAGGGCTCATCTACACATTACTGACTGGCTCATCTATGTGGTGTAGACTCACACATGGCTGTTTTCTGCATTAGGAGCTCTCAGCCCCACTAGGGCTCATCTACACTACTGACTGGTGTGTGTAGACTCACACATGGCTGTTTTCTGCATTAGGAGCTCAGCCCCACTAGGGCTCATCTACACTACTGACTGGTGTGTGTAGACTCACACATGGCTGTTTTCTGCATTAGGAGCTCTCAGCCCCACTAGGGCTCATCTACACTACTGACTGGTGTGTGTAGACTCACACATGGCTGTTTTCTGCATTAGGAGCTCTCAGCCCCACTAGGGCTCATCTACACTACTGACTGGTGTGTGTAGACTCACACATGGCTGTTTTCTGCATTAGGAGCTCTCAGCCCCACTAGGGCTCATCTACACTACTGACTGGTGTGTGTAGACTCACACATGGCTGTTTTCTGCATTAGGAGCTCTCAGCCCCACTAGGGCTCATCTACACTACTGACTGGTGTGTGTAGACTCACACATGGCTGTTTTCTGCATTAGGAGCTCTCAGCCCCACTAGGGCTCATCTACACTACTGACTGGTGTGTGTAGACTCACACATGGCTGTTTTCTGCATTAGGAGCTCTCAGCCCCACTAGGGCTCATCTACACTACTGACTGGTGTGTGTAGACTCACACATGGCTGTTTTCTGCATTAGGAGCTCTCAGCCCCACTAGGGCTCATCTACACTACTGACTGGTGTGTGTAGACTCACACATGGCTGTTTTCTGCATTAGGAGCTCTCAGCCCTACACTACTGAGGGCTCATCTACACTACTGACTGGACTGGTGTGTAGACTCACACATGGCTGTTTTCTGCATTAGGAGCTCTCAGCCCCACTAGGGCTCATCTACACTACTGACTGGTGTGTGTAGACTCACACATGGCTGTTTTCTGCATTAGGAGTTCTCAGCCCCACTAGGGCTCATCTACACTACTGACTGGTGTGTGTAGACTCACACATGGCTGTTTTCTGCATTAGGAGCTCTCAGCCCCACTAGGCTCATCTACACTACTGACTGGTGTGTGTAGACTCACACATGGCTGTTTTCTGCATTAGGAGCTCTCAGCCCCACTAGGGCTCATCTACACTACTGACTGGTGTGTGTAGACTCACACATGGCTGTTTTCTGCATTAGGAGCTCTCAGCCCCACTAGGGCTCATCTACACTACTGACTGGTGTGTGTAGACTCACACATGGCTGTTTTCTGCATTAGGAGCTCTCAGCCCCACTAGGGCTCATCTACACTACTGACTGGTGTGTGTAGACTCACACATGGCTGTTTTCTGCATTAGGAGCTCTCAGCCCCACTAGGGCTCATCTACACTACTGACTGGTGTGTGTAGACTCACACATGGCTGTTTTCTGCATTAGGAGCTCTCAGCCCCACTAGGGCTCATCTACACTACTGACTGGTGTGTGTAGACTCACACATGGCTGTTTTCTGCATTAGGAGCTCTCAGCCCCACTAGGGCTCATCTACACTACTGACTGGTGTGTGTAGACTCACACATGGCTGTTTTCTGCATTAGGAGCTCTCAGCCCCACTAGGGCTCATCTACACTACTGACTGGTGTGTGTAGACTCACACATGGCTGTTTTCTGCATTAGGAGCTCTCAGCCCCACTAGGGCTCATCTACACTACTGACTGGTGTGTGTAGACTCACACATGGCTGTTTTCTGCATTAGGAGCTCTCAGCCCCACTAGGGCTCATCTACACTACTGACTGGTGTGTGTAGACTCACACATGGCTGTTTTCTGCATTAGGAGCTCTCAGCCCCACTAGGGCTCATCTACACTACTGACTGGTGTGTGTAGACTCACACATGGCTGTTTTCTGCATTAGGAGCTCTCAGCCCCACTAGGGCTCATCTACACTACTGACTGGTGTGTGTAGACTCACACATGGCTGTTTTCTGCATTAGGAGCTCTCAGCCCCACTAGGGCTCATCTACACTACTGACTGGTGTGTGTAGACTCACACATGGCTGTTTTCTGCATTAGGAGCTCTCAGCCCCACTAGGGCTCATCTACACTACTGACTGGTGTGTGTAGACTCACACATGGCTGTTTTCTGCATTAGGAGCTCTCAGCCCCACTAGGGCTCATCTACACTACTGACTGGTGTGTGTAGACTCACACATGGCTGTTTTCTGCATTAGGAGCTCTCAGCCCCACTAGGGCTCATCTACACTACTGACTGGTGTGTGTAGACTCACACATGGCTGTTTTCTGCATTAGGAGCTCTCAGCCCCACTAGGGCTCATCTACACTACTGACTGGTGTGTGTAGACTCACACATGGCTGTTTTCTGCATTAGGAGCTCTCAGCCCCACTACTGGGCTCATCTACACTACTGACTGGTGTGTGTAGACTCACACATGGCTGTTTTCTGCATTAGGAGCTCTCAGCCCCACTAGGGCTCATCTACACTACTGACTGGTGTGTGTCGACTCACACATGGCTGTTTTCTGCATTAGGAGCTCTCAGCCCCACTAGGGCTCATCTACACTACTGACTGGTGTGTGTAGACTCACACATGGCTGTTTTCTGCATTAGGAGCTCTCAGCCCCACTAGGGCTCATCTACACTACTGACTGGTGTGTGTAGACTCACACATGGCTGTTTTCTGCATTAGGAGCTCTCAGCCCCACTAGGGCTCATCTACACTACTGACTGGTGTGTGTAGACTCACACATGGCTGTTTTCTGCATTAGGAGCTCTCAGCCCCACTAGGGCTCATCTACACTACTGACTGGTGTGTGTAGACTCACACATGGCTGTTTTCTGCATTAGGAGCTCTCAGCCCCACTAGGGCTCATCTACACTACTGACTGGTGTGTGTAGACTCACACATGGCTGTTTTCTGCATTAGGAGCTCTCAGCCCCACTAGGGCTCATCTACACTACTGACTGGTGTGTGTAGACTCACACATGGCTGTTTTCTGCATTAGGAGCTCTCAGCCCCACTAGGGCTCATCTACACTACTGACTGGTGTGTGTAGACTCACACATGGCTGTTTTCTGCATTAGGAGCTCTCAGCCCCACTAGGGCTCATCTACACTACTGACTGGTGTGTGTCACTCACACATGGCTGTTTTCTGCATTAGGAGCTCTCAGCCCCACTAGGGCTCATCTACACTACTGACTGGTGTGTGTGTAGACTCACACATGGCTGTTTTCTGCATTAGGAGCTCTCAGCCCCACTAGGGCTCATCTACACTACTGACTGGTGTGTGTAGACTCACACATGGCTGTTTTCTGCATTAGAGTTCTGACTGGTGTGTGTAGACTCACACATGGCTTTTTCTGCATTAGGAGAGCTCTCAGCCCCACATGGCTGTTTTCTGCATTAGGCTCTCAGCTCCCACTCTCATCTACACTACTGACTGGTGTGTGTAGACTCACACATGGCTGTTTTCTGCATTAGGAGCTCTCAGCCCCACTAGGGCTCATCTACACTACTGACTGGTGTGTGTAGACTCACACATGGCTGTTTTCTGCATTAGACTGAGCTCTCAGCCCCACTAGGGCTCATCTACACTACTGACTGGTGTGTGTAGACTCACACATGGCTGTTTTCTGCATTAGGAGCTCTCAGCCCCACTAGGGCTCATCTACACTACTGACTGGTGTGTGTAGACTCACACATGGCTGTTTTCTGCATTAGGAGCTCTCAGCCCCACTAGGGCTCATCTACACTACTGACTGGTGTGTGTAGACTCACACATGGCTGTTTTCTGCATTAGGAGCTCTCAGCCCCACTAGGGCTCATCTACACTACTGACTGGTGTGTGTAGACTCACACATGGCTGTTTTCTGCATTAGGAGCTCTCAGCCCCACTAGGGCTCATCTACACTACTGACTGGTGTGTGTAGACTCATACATGGCTGTTTTCTGCATTAGGAGCTCTCAGCCCCACTAGGGCTCATCTACACTACTGACTGGTGTGTGTAGACTCACACATGGCTGTTTTCTGCATTAGGAGCTCTCAGCCCCACTAGGGCTCATCTACACTACTGACTGGTGTGTGTCGACTCACACATGGCTGTTTTCTGCATTAGGAGCTCTCAGCCCCACTAGGGCTCATCTACACTACTGACTGGTGTGTGTAGACTCACACATGGCTGTTTTCTGCATTAGGAGCTCTCAGCCCCACTAGGGCTCATCTACACTACTGACTGGTGTGTGTAGACTCACACATGGCTGTTTTCTGCATTAGGAGTTCTCAGCCCCACTAGGGCTCATCTACACTACTGACTGGTGTGTGTAGACTCACACATGGCTGTTTTCTGCATTAGGAGCTCTCAGCCCCACTAGGGCTCATCTACACTACTGACTGGTGTGTGTAGACTCACACATGGCTGTTTTCTGCATTAGGAGCTCTGAGCCCCACTAGGGCTCATCTACACTACTGACTGGTGTGTGTGGACTCACACATCTCTTGTTATGGAATGACGATTCCACTTACTGTATCAGCGGAGCATGGAACCATGGCCTTGTGTTAGTGTGTGAGCATGTGTGCTTGTGTGTGTGTGTGTGTGTGTGTGTGTGTGCGTGTGTGTGCGTGCGTGCGTGCGTGTGTGTGTGCGTGCGTGCGTGTGCGTGTGCGTGCGTGCGTGCGTGCGTGCGTGCGTGCGTGCGTGTGTATGACTGTGTGTGTGTGTGTGTGTGTGTGTGTGTGTGTGTGTGTGTACACCTGCGGAGTAGGGAGGGGAGGACCAGGGAGGACTAAGGGTAGAGAGAATTATGACCACAGACTGTAGTCTATAATGGTGTAGCATTTCATATCTGCAGCACCATGCAGAAACCATCTGCAGAAATAAGACAAAGAGTGTCACCATCCCTTTTCAAGTCATGTGTTATTGCTCTGTTCAGTTGGTTGAGATGGAGTGTGCTTGGCCTCCATTATATGGATCCTATTTCTTTCTGCTTATGTATTTCGTACAGTACAGTGAGTGGGTCTTTTAAAACCCCAGTGTGTAGTGTAGCCTAGCCTAGCCTAGCCTAGCCTAGCCTAGCCTAGCCTAGCAGCTAATTACATCCCACTCTGTTTGGTTCTATATCTCCACAAGTCAACCTGAGTTAGACTCAACTCATCTCTTATTGGTTAATGCGTGTCAGTTAACAGACAGTAAGATGGCCGACTCTGTCCCAGAGGAAGCAGAGGACTGCTGTCCAGGGTTAGTGTTGGAGACCTGATAGACCTCTTCTCTTTCTGTCCGTCCATCAAGTCAATCTGATACGCATACAGTACAGACAAGCCAGCCCAGCCAACAGGAGGAGAGAGCATCTGAATTTAACTATATACTGTAGTGCACTACTTTTCTCTAGAGCCATACAGGCCTTGGTCCAAAATAGTGTACTATGTAAGGAACAGGGTGCCATTTGAGACACATACTCTGTGTGCTACTAGTCTGGGATTGAAACTGAAATGCTCCGTTTCACCACTGTATCAGGTTGTATTCACGGCTGGCGTGCAACTGCTCGAAGCGTCCCAACATAGACGAGAGAGATACAACACTGATTTAACTGTAGCGATGAATGACACAACCTCTGCATGCTCTCTCTCTCTCTCTCTCTGACGCACCTCCGGTGTCTTCTGGGTCCCTCTTGAGATTTGTGTGTCCGGCGCGAAGAAATGGCGTCGTGTGAAACACTATAGGAGGAAGACAGCAGGCCACAGACCACGGGAATGTAAAGCCTATAACAGCAGGCCACAGACCATGAGAATGTAAAGGCTATAACAGCAGGCCACAGACCATGAGAATGTAAAGGCTATAACAGCAGGCCACAGACCATGAGAATGTAGAGCCTATAACAGCAGGCCACAGACCATGGGAATGTAAAGCCTATAACAGCAGGCCACAGACCATGAGAATGTAAAGGCTATAACAGCAGGCCACAGACCATGGGAATGTAAAGGCTATAACAGCAGGCCACAGACCATGGGAATGTAAAGGCTATAACAGCAGGCCACAGACCATGGGAATGTAAAGGCTATAACAGCAGGCCACAGACCATGGGAATGTAGAGCCTATAACAGCAGGCCACAGACCATGGGAATGTAAAGGCTATAACAGCAGGCCACAGACCATGAGAATGTAAAGGCTATAACAGCAGGCCACAGACCATGGGAATGTAAAGACTATAACAGGAGGCCACAGACCATGGGAATGTAAAGGCTATAACAGCAGGCCACAGACCATGGGAATGTAAAGGCTATAACAGCAGGCCACAGACCATGAGAATGTAAAGGCTATAACAGCAGGCCACAGACCATGAGAATGTAAAGGCTATAACAGCAGGCCACAGACCATGGGAATGTAAAGGCTATAACAGCAGGCCACAGACCATGAGAATGTAAAGCCTATAACAGCAGGCCACAGACCATGGGAATGTAAAGGCTATAACAGCAGGCCACAGACCATGAGAATGTAAAGGCTATAACAGCAGGCCACAGACCATGGGAATGTAAAGCCTATAACAGCAGGCCACAGACCATGGGAATGTAAAGGCTATAACAGCAGGCCACAGACCATGAGAATGTAAAGGCTATAACAGCAGGCCACAGACCATGGGAATGTAAAGCCTATAACAGCAGGCCACAGACCATGGGAATGTAAAGGCTATAACAGCAGGCCACAGACCATGGGAATGTAAAGGCTATAACAGCAGGCCACAGACCATGGGAATGTAAAGGCTATAACAGCAGGCCACAGACCATGGGAATGTAAAGGCTATAACAGCAGGCCACAGACCATGAGAATGTAAAGCCTATAACAGCAGGCCACAGACCATGAGAATGTAAAGGCTATAACAGCAGGCCACAGACCATGGGAATGTAAAGGCCTATAACAGCAGGCCACAGACCATGAGAATGTAAAGGCTATAACAGCAGGCCACAGACCATGAGAATGTAAAGACTATAACAGCAGGCCACAGACCATGGGAATGTAAAGGCTATAACAGCAGGCCACAGACCATGGGAATGTAAAGGCTATAACAGCAGGCCACAGACCATGGGAATGTAAAGCCTATAACAGCAGGCCACAGACCATGAGAATGTAAAGGCTATAACAGCAGGCCACAGACCATGAGAATGTAAAGCCTATAACAGCAGGCCACAGACCATGGGAATGTAAAGGCTATAACAGCAGGCCACAGACCATGGGAATGTAAAGCCTATAACAGCAGGCCACAGACCATGGGAATGTAAAGCCTATAACAGCAGGCCACAGACCATGGGAATGTAAAGGCTATAACAGCAGGCCACAGACCATGAGAATGTAAAGCCTATAACAGCAGGCCACAGACCATGAGAATGTAAAGGCTATAACAGCAGGCCACAGACCATGGGAATGTAAAGGCTATAACAGCAGGCCACAGACCATGGGAATGTAAAGGCTATAACAGCAGGCCACAGACCATGAGAATGTAAAGGCTATAACAGCAGGCCACAGACCATGGGAATGTAAAGGCTATAACAGCAGGCCACAGACCATGGGAATGTAAAGGCTATAACTTCTTCCACAGACCATGAGAATGTAAGAGGACTATAACAGCAGGCCACAATTTTCCATGGTAATTTTTAATACTATCAACACATGAACAAACTAACAAAACAAAAAAATGTGAAAACTCAAATTACAGTCCTATCTGGCCACAGAGACAGGAAACAATCACCCACAAACATACAGTGAAACCCAGGCCACCTAAGTATGATTCTCAATCAGAGACAACTAATGACACCTGCCTCTGATTGAGAACCATACTAGGACCATGAATGTAAAAAACATATAAAAACAAACAGGCCACAGACCCCTGACCATACTAACTAAACACAAAAACAGAAAATAAAGGTCAGAACACAGACCCCCAAAGGTGGGACTCCGGCCGCAAAACCTACCTAAGGGGAGGGTCTGGGTGGGCGTCTGTCAGCAGTTCTGCCACAGACCATGGGAATGTCTTTGTCCGCTTATAACAGAACCAGGCCTCCATCTCCACTATCTTACTTCCCACCAGGAACATGATGCCGAAGGACTATAACATGATCCAGGACACCAGCACCATGGTGGCTTCATTGAAAGCGTTGAAGAAGCGTATAAGCTCCTCCCCCTCTTCTCCCAGCTTCCTCAGTGCCACACCGACACCATGGCAATGAAACCAGGCCCAAGATGTTCATACCATCTGGTTCTGTGCCCACAGAACCATGGCAACCCCTCTCAATGACCCCACTGGACAGAGGGGCTATAACAGAGGGGCAGGCCTGGACAGAGGGCAGGGCTGGCGCCTCTGGGCTGAGGGGCTCTATCTGGGCAGCAGGCCACAGGGGCTCCGGCAGCCGCCGGACAGGCGGGAATGCTCCGGCAGCGGCGCAGGCCACAGGCGGGACGCTATAACAGCGGCGCCACAGACCTCCAGCAGCGGCGTAAAGGCTATAACAGCAGGCCACAGACCATGGCGAATGCGGGAGGCTATAACAGCAGCTCCGGCACGGCGCCGGACAGGCGAATGTAACAGGCTATAACAGCAGGCCACAGACCATGGGAATGTAAAGCGCCCGGACAGGCGGGAGGCTCCGGCAGCAGCGCCACAGGCGGGAGGCTCCGGCAGCGAATGTAAGCACCTAGAACAGACAGAGCCACAGCCTGGTGAATGGAGCTGCTATAACAGCAGCGCCACAGACCATGAGCGGCGCCGGAAGGCGGGAGGCTCCGGCAGCGGCGCCGGACAGACTCAGTGGCGAATGTAAAGGCTATAACAGCGGGCCACAGACCATGGGAATGTAAGGCTATAACAGCAGGCCACAGACCAGCGGCGAATGTAAAGGCTATAACAGGCGGAACGCTCCGGCAGCGGCGCAGGACCAGGCGGGAACCTGCAGGGAGGAGACTGAGAACAGCCTGGTGCGTGGGGCTGCCACAGGAACTACAGGCTGGGGAGACTTTCAGGAGGCTTGGTGTTAGGAGGCCTGAAAGACCGGGCTGTGGGGAGCACTGGAGCTCTGGTGCGCAACCTTGGCACCACTTCCCCAGGCTGGACAACTACTCGGCCACAGACCCTCATGCAGGCACAGGTTGAACCGGGCTGTGGGTAAGCAGGAGATCTAGTGCCACACGACCTCTCCCCTGGGCTCCATCCCACAGTTGCCCGGTAACAGCGGCCAGGCAGAGGACGCACTGCACCCTCCCAGCGCCCGGAACAGCACGCAGAGCCGGCGCCTATAACCTGGACCAAGACTGCATGGGAGACCCGTGAGCAGGCACCATAACAGCCCTGGCTCAATGCCCACACTCATGGCAATCTCGGGGGCTGCCCTATAGCGCACCGGCCACAGACCATGGGAATGCGCTAAAGGCTATAACAGGTGCCTGACCAGTGGCGCTGCTCATAATAAGCACGAGGCCAGCTCAGGTCTGCTACCTGGCTTAGTACCACACCTCGTGTGCCCCCAAAAACAGGGCCACCTCTCGACCTGTGCACTGCCGTGCTGGCTCTCATAACCGCCGATCAGCTTTCGCTGCCTCCAGCTCTGCTTTGGGGCTGCGATTTTCCCAGCCCGTGCCCAGGGTCCCTCTCCGTTCAGTATCTGCTCCCATGTCCAGGAGTCCTGTGATGGTGGCCTCTGTTGTTGATGCTGCTGCTGCTGTCGTCGCTGTCCTTTACCACGCAGCAGGCCACAGACCATGGGATTCTGTAAAGCCTCCTCTTCTTCCGAACAGCAGGCCACAGACCATGGTAATTTTCCATGGTACTTTTTAATACTATCAGGTACACATGAACAAACTAACAAAACAAAAATGTGAAAACTCATAACAGTCCTATCTGGTGCCACAGACCAGAGACATGGAAACAATCACCCACAAACACACAGCAGAAACCCAGGCCACCTAAGTATGATTCTCAATCAGAGACAACTAATGACACCTGCCTCTGATTGAGAACCATGGGAATGTAAATAACCAAAACATAGAAAAACAAACATAGACTACCCACCCAACTCACGGGAATACTAACTAAACACAAAACACAGAAAATAAAGGTCAGACCATGACAGAATGTAAAGCCTATAACAGCAGGCCACAGACCATGGGAATGTAGAGCCTATAACAGCAGGCCACAGACCATGAGAATGTAAAGGCTATAACAGCAGGCCACAGACCATGGGAATGTAAAGGCTATAACAGCAGGCCACAGACCATGGGAATGTAAAGGCTATAACAGCAGGCCACAGACCATGAGAATGTAAAGGCTATAACAGCAGGCCACAGACCATGGGAATGTAAAGCCTATAACAGCAGGCCACAGACCATGGGAATGTAAAGGCTATAACAGCAGGCCACAGACCATGGGAATGTAAAGCCTATAACAGCAGGCCACAGACCATGGGAATGTAAAGCCTATAACAGCAGGCCACAGACCATGAGAATGTAAAGGCTATAACAGCAGGCCACAGACCATGGGAATGTAAAGGCTATAACAGCAGGCCACAGACCATGGGAATGTAAAGCCTATAACAGCAGGCCACAGACCATGGGAATGTAAAGGCTATAACAGCAGGCCACAGACCATGGGAATGTAAAGCCTATAACAGCAGGCCACAGACCATGGGAATGTAAAGGCTATAACAGCAGGCCACAGACCATGGGAATGTAAAGCCTATAACAGCAGGCCACAGACCATGGGAATGTAAAGGCTATAACAGCAGGCCACAGACCATGGGAATGTAAAGGCTATAACAGCAGGCCACAGACCATGGGAATGTAAAGGCTATAACAGCAGGCCACAGACCATGGGAATGTAAAGCCTATAACAGCAGGCCACAGACCATGGGAATGTAAAGGCTGAAGCCTGTGTCAAAGTAATTTTGACACAGTTTTTGCATTGTGACGTCATCATCTTTGCTGATGCACAAAGAAAGTCAAATGCAATTGAATTTGCATGCAACATCCAATCCTTTCATAAAATATTTGTTTATACAAAAGTTTGATAATTGTAATGGTGATATAGACAAAATGCTGGCTGTACAATTTAGCTACCTCGCCAAAATGTTGCCTATTTGCTAACCATGTTATACCAAGCTAGCTAGCCTACTTCCTGTGAAACTGGATAATTATAGAAATTAATATTAAACATTTAGGTACATACAAGGATCTTATATTGGTTGAAAGCTTAAATTCTTGTTAATCTAACTGTACTGTCCGATTTACAGTAGCTATTACAACGAAAACATGCCATGTGATTGTTTGAGGACGGCGCCCCACATCAAAATATTTTTACACCGGCACAGGTTTCATACATTCCCAAATAGCGATTAAATATTCACTTACTTTGTGAAAATCTTCCTCTAATTCGTCATCCAAAGGGTCCCAGCTATAACATGTAGTGTTGTTTTGTTAGATAAAATCCTTCTTTATATCCCAAAAGTCTGTTTAGTTGGCGCCATCGATTTGAGTAATCCACTCGTTCAACATGCAGAGAAAGGAATCCGAACATCTACTACTAAACTCTCCCTCCTTTTAAGTGAAAGGAACCAAATGAGCCGACTCTTTTATGTGAAAGGAACCAAATGAGCCGACTCTTTTATGTGAATGGAACCAAATGAGCCGACTCTTTTATGTGAAAGGAACCAAATGAGCCGACTCTTTTATGTGAATGGAACCAAATGAGCCGACTCTTTTAAGTGAAAGGAACCAAATGAGCCGACTCTTTTAAGTGAATTGAGCCAAATGAGCCGACTCTTTTATGTGAAAGGAACCAAATGAGCCGACTCTTTTAAGTGAATTGAGCCAAATGAGCCGACTCTTTTATGTGAAAGGAACCAAATGAGCCGACTCTTTTAAGTGAATTGAGCCAAATGAACCGACTCTTTTAAGTGACTTGAGCCAAATGAGCCGACTCTTTTATGTGAAAGGAACCAAATGAGCCGACTCTTTTATGTGAAAGGAACCAAATGAGCCGGCTTACCGAAAAGACTTGGAATGCCCATCACTAACACACTGAACAACCCAGATGCAACTGTATTGCAAACAACATAAATTGCATTCAGCTTTGAGGAACATCGGCTTAATAACAGCGGAATCAATCACCAGGGTTCAACCTATCCCCTACAAAGTGCACTACTGTTGACCAGAGCCCCGTGGGCCTTGCCGTGCAAGACCCTATAGTTTCTGGTCAACATAAATCCAATACATTGGAAATACGGTACAATTTTTTGCGACGACATCCCGGCACAGAGTTGAGGTACTGTAGGTGTCACATGCATTGATGTGAGAGCTGGGACCTTTTCTCAGTTGTGTCATCGGGAAACCTGAGCTCGAGTGTAGGCGAATTAATATGTGCTGACCGCAGATCAACAGCTGCCCAGGACCAGTTTAGGGTCAAAGGCAGCCAGGAGACAGATAGCTAAAAAAGCAGGATCCACAATCCAGAGATACACCCCCTCAGCTTGTACTGTTTCTATACACCCCCTCAGCTTGTACTGTTTCTATACACCCCCTCAGCTTGTACTGTTTCTATACACCCCCTCAGCTTGTACTGTTTCTATACACCCCTCAGCTTGTACTGTTTCTATACACCCCTCAGCTTGTACTGTTTCTATAAACCCCTCTGCTTGTACTGTTTCAGTTGTACTGTTTCTATACACCCCTCAGCTTGTACTGTTTCTACACCCCTCTGCTTGTACTGTTTCTATACACCCCTCAGCTTGTACTGTTTCTATAAACCCCTCAGCTTGTACTGTTTCTATACACCCCCTCAGCTACTGTTTCTATACACCCCTCAGCTTTTACTGTTTCTATACACCCCCTCTGCTTGTACTGTTTCTATACACCCCTCAGCTTGTACTGTTTCTATACACCCCCTCAGCTTGTACTGTTTCTATAAACCCCCTCAGCTTGTACTGTTTCTATACACCCCTCAGCTTGTACTGTTTCTATACACCCCTCAGCTACTATACACCCCCTCTTGTACTGTTTCTATACACCCCCTCTGCTTGTACTGTTTCTATACACCCCTCAGCTTGTACTGTTTCTATACACCCCCTCAGCTTGTACTGTTTCTACACCCCCTCACTATTTCTATACATCCCCTCAGCTTGTACTGTTTCTATACACCCCTCAGCTTGTACTGTTTCTATACACCCCCTCACTACTGTTTCTATACACCCCTCATTGTACTGTTTCTATAAACCTCCTAGGCAGTGGACAGTATACTGTAGTCCACGATACCATACACACTACTATACTATATACATTTACATTTACATTTAAGTCATTTAGCAGACGCTCTTATCCAGAACTCTACTATACTCTAGTCCACGATACTATACACACTACTATACTATATACTCTACTATACTCTAGCCCACGATACTATACACACTACTATACTATATACTCTACTATACTCTAGTCCACGATACCATACACACTACTATACTATATACTCTACTATACTCTAGTCCACGATACTATACACACTACTATACTATATAATCTACTATACTCTACCATAGACTACTCCACTATATACTGCACTCTAATATACCCCACTATACTATAATCTACTATACTATACTCTAGTCCACGATACTATACACACTACTATACTATATACTCTACTATACTCTAGTCCACGATACTATACACACTACTATACTATATACTCTACTATACTCTACCATACACTACTCCACTATATACTGCACTCTAATATACTATACTCTAGTCCATGATACTATACACACTACTATACTATATACTCTGCTATACTCTACCATACACTACTCCACTACATACTGCACTCGAATATACTCCACTATACTATAATCTACTATACTCCACTCCACTCTACTATGCTATACTGTATACTCTACTATACACCATGCTAGACTCTGTATACTCTACTATACAATACTCCACTATATACTGTACACTAATATACTCCACTATACTATACTCTACTATATACCTTACTGCTATACTCTGCTACTTTTAGTTAGTGTGTGTTTGCTGTTGCAAGAGAAGAAGTTGTGTGGCTGACAGACTTTCACATGATGTTCCTAAAGGAAGTGTGTGTGTTGTGATGTGCAACGCCTTTTCTGTGCAGGACTAGGACTACTTGTCATCCGAACTTTCACCCCGACTCTTTAATTCAACAAGACTTATTTATCTGAGTTCTTCATGTCTGCCCTGTTTTAATACATTATTAATGTGAGATGAGTGATTGGCCTCGGCCGGCCGGCCTGCGGTCCACGGCAGCTGGTCCAAACCCAGGGACATAAGCTCTGTCCCTAATGTCACCCTATTACCTCGGGACCAATAGGGCTCTGGTCAAAAGTAGTGCACTATATAGGGAACAGGATGCCAATTGGGACGAATCCCAGACTTACAGTTTGTTCTTTCATGTACAGCCTGGTGTGTTTCAGAGAGGTAAGGGGTGGGAAATCGCCCATAAAACCTTTACTGCTCATCATTTGTGATGATAGGCTCTCCCTCAACCCTCTGCTCTGTCTCTCTCTCCACCCTCTGCTCTGTCTCTCCCTCTGCTCTGTCTCTCCCTCCGCTCTCTACTTTGTCTCTCCCTCCACCCTCTGCTCTGTCTCTCCCTCCACCCTCTGCTCTGTCTCTCCCTCCACCCTCTGCACTGTCTCTCTCTCCACCCTCTGCTCTGTCTCTCCCTCCACCCTCTGCTTTGTCTCTCTCTCCACCCTCTGCTCTGTCTCTCTCTCCACCCTCTACTCTGTCTCTCCCTCCACCCTCTGCTCTGTCTCTCTCCCTCCACCCTCTGCTCTGTCTCTCTCTCCACCCTCCACCCTCTGCTCTGTCTCTCCCTCCACCCTCCACTCTGTCTCTCCATCTCCTCTGTCTCTCTCCCTGCACGCTCTGCTCTGTCTCTCCCTCCACCCTCTGCTCTGTCTCTCTCCCTCCACCCTCCACTCTGTCTCTCCCTCTGCTCTGTCTCTCTCCATGCACGCTCTGCTCTGTATCTCCCTCTGCTCTGTCTCTCTCCCTGCACGCTCTGCTCTGTCTCTCCCTCTGCTCTGTCTCTACCTCCACCCTCTGCTCTGTCTCTCCCTCTGCTCTGTCTCTCTCCCTGCACGCTCTGCTCTGTCTCTCCCTCTGCTCTGTCTCTCCCTTCACCCTCTGCTCTGTCTCTCACTCTGCTCTGTCTCTCCCTCTGCTCTGTCTCTCTCCCTGCACCCTCTGCTCTGTATCTCCCTCCACCCTCTGCTCTGTCTCTCCCTCCACCCTCCACTCTGTCTCTCCAGCGTATCTGCTCTCAGAAAGAGGCAAGACGTGTGACCAGTGTCCCCTCACTGGAGCGTGAATACTGGCTGTCCACCCCCTCGTCCCTTTCCTCCCCCTCCCACTCATCCTCCGCCTCCTCCCTTTCCTCCCCATCCCACTCATCCTCCGCCTCCTCCCTTTCCTCCTCCTCCCCCTCCCACTCATCCTCCGCCTCCTCCCTTTCCTCCTCCTCCCCTTTCCACTCATCCAAATATCATAAATCTGGTTCCAGCTGCAGAGGTGAACTGGTTTCTGACCCTGTGTTTGTGTGTGTCTGTACGTAATTATCACCACTCTTCTGCACCACACAGGTATATATTTCTAGCTGTCCCTCTACACTGCAACCAAAGACAATGACGACAGACATACAGTATTTATAAAAAAAGAGATGGGTTTGTACAGCAGTCATGTCTATGTATCACCTCCACCTACTGTTACACAGCACCAGATGCATTATACAGACTCATCCTCACTTGCTGGAGAAACCTGATATGAAATATTGTTCATATGAACACCATTGGAACTCTAGGCTACACACTGCAAGGCATCTCTAAAGTGCTCTTTGCTTTTAGTATTATCATCCCTGACTGACTGTTCCTATTACTCCTCTGTCTACTTTCAGCTGAATAGAAAATAACGGCCATTTAATTTGGCTCAAGGTTTTCAATTTGTTTTTGTTGTTTTTTTACCCATTGGTGAATGTACGGTGAAAGCTCTCTCTCTCTCTCTCTCTCTCTCTCTCTCTCTCTCTCTCTCTCTCTCTCTCTCATTCTCTCTCTCTCTCTCTCTCTCTCTCTCTCTCTCTCTCTCTCTCTCTCTCTCTCTCTCTCTCTCTCTCTCTCTCTCTCTCTCTCTCTCTCTCTCTCTCTCTCTCTCTCTCTCTCTCTCTCTCTCTCTCTCTCTCTCTCTCTCTCTCTCTCTCTCTCTCTCTCTCTCTCTCTCTCTCTCTCTCTCTCTCTCTCTCTCTCTCTCTCTCTCTCTCTCTCTCTCTCTCTCTCTCTCTCTCTCTCTCTCTCTCTCTCTCTCTCTCTCTCTCTCTCTCTCTCTCTCTCTCTCTCTCTCTCTCTCTCTCTCTCTCTCTCTCTCTCTCTCTCTCTCTCTCTCTCTCTCTCTCTCTCTCTCTCTCTCTCTCTCTCTCTCTCTCTCTCTCTCTCTCTCTCTCTCTCTCCTCTCTCTCTCTCTCTCTCTCTCTCTCTCTCTCTCTCTCTCTCTCTCTCTCTCTCTCTCTCTCTCTCTCTCTCTCTCTCTCTCTCTCTCTCTCTCTCTCTCTCTCTCTCTCTCTCTCTCTCTCTCTCTCTCTCTCTCTCTCTCTCTCTCTGTGAGAGGGAAGCAGGACTTAGAGTGCAACCCAATTTGAGCTGATTTTCTGTGTCCACCATAGTAAGGACATTCAGAGAAGAGAACAGGTACAGTATACTACTGTATACTATTTACTGTACTACACTATATGCAGCTGTTTCAATAGACATTTGTAAAGTTAATCACTGTATGTATTGTACTGCATGAATATGTTTTGTAGCTGCACAACTACTTTTTGTAGAATTGCAAGGCTGCCACATGCAGGTGGAAGGACAGCTATATTCACTCTGGAGCAAGAGGCCGTTATAGTTGGCCTGGTCCTTCAAGATAATGCAATACGACTCAGAGAAAATCCAGGAACGAGTGATACAAGACAACACACACTTCCAGGGAATCAACAGTTTGAGCATTTCCACAATAGACCGTGTCCTCCATCGTAACAGGATGCGAATGAAACACGTATACAGACCTTTAGAGCGCAACTCACCAAGGGTGAAAGAACTGCGAGCTCAGTATGTGCAAGTAAGTGTACATTCAGAAACATTTACTGTAATCCAGATTGTCTACAGTACTAACACATACTATGAGATTGACATTACTCTTCAGTACGTACAATGTATGTGAATCAGAAGCCTAATTGTACTCTACAGTATAGCACTGTCTCTGTACGACTTACAAAATCCTACATACAGTATATTGTATTTCTACACAGACAATATTTGACTTGGAATCCTTGGACAGACCCCATGAGTTCATCTCTGTCAGTGAAGCAGGCTTCAATCTAACAAAGAGTAGAAGGAGAGGCTGTGATTGGACAGACCCCAAGAGTTCATCTCTGTCGGTGAAGCAGGCTTCAATCTATCAAAGAGGAGAAGGAGAGGCTGTGATTGGACAGACCCCATGAGTTCATCTCTGTCGATGAAGCAGGCTTCAATCTAACAAAGAGTAGAAGGAGAGGCTGTGATTGGACAGACCCCATGAGTTCATCTCTGTCGGTGAAGCAGGCTTCAATCTAACAAAGAGTAGAAGGAGAGGCTGTGATTGGACAGACCCCAAGAGTTCATCTCTGTCGGTGAAGCAGGCTTCAATCTATCAAAGAGGAGAAGGAGAGGCTGTGATTGGACAGACCCCATGAGTTCATCTCTGTCGATGAAGCAGGCTTCAATCTAACAAAGAGGAGAAGGAGAGGCTGTGATTGGACAGCGGGTCATTATTGAAGTCCCCGGTCAACGAGGTGGCAATGTCACAATCTGTGCTGCTATCAGCAACCATGGTGTACTACATCACCATGTTACACCCGGCCCATATAACACCCAGCACCTTCTAAGATTTATTGCCAATCTAAGAGATATTTTACTTGAGCAGCAGGGTCAAGAGCTAAATGAGAATCCCATTCCCACCTATGTGATAGTGTGGGACAATGTCAGTTTCCACCGAGCTGCTCAGGTAAGGATATGGTTTAACATCAATGGGCAGTTTATGAACTTGTACCTCCCTCCATACTCGCCTTTCCTGAATCCGTTTGAGGAGTTGTTCTCCTCTTGGAGATGGAACGTGTATGATAGACAACCCTACACCAGAGTAAATCTGCTGCAAGCCATGGATTTAGCCTGTGGTGATATAGGTGAGGAATCATGTCAGGGCTGGATACGGCACACAAGAGGCTTCTTCCCCCGTTGCCTCAGGAGGGACAATATTGCTTGTGATGTTGACGAAGTGGCCTGACCCAGCCCAAAGACAAGAAGAAGCACATTGAGCACATGTTTACTCCTTTGATTTTTATCCCTTTTAGTATTGTATACTGTAGTACAGTGCATTGTAGGCTGTATACTGTACAATGGACAAATTGTATGGCCCTGAACATTGTGCTTTCCATTTATTAACAGTACTGACTGCTCAATAGATTTTGACTGGTTGCAGGTTCATATCAACAAAGAACAACAATTACAGGATCACAGAGACAAAGGACCGGTTTGTGAGATGCAGGGTGCAGTACTGTAAAAATAGGGGTACAAGGAGGAGGAAGAACAAAAAACTAAATTGCAAAGAGCAAAGCAGAGTAGTAATTTCTGATCAATTTTGAGCTACTATGATAGAACATGTTCTCGTTCATCAATGACGGAAAAATATGACTATTTTTTTAGATTAAAAATGTACTTCTCCCTGAGAATTGTATGTTTTGAACAATGTGTTTTCTATTTTTCGGTGTATTGTTTACTGACTGCTTGAGAGTGTATATCATTTTGATCACTTTGTTTATGATTTGAGTGCAGTGTTTGATTTTGAACACAGGTAAACCTGTTTTGAGGCGAATGTTTCATTTTGCGAGAAGAGTCAGAGGTTATGTAAATAGTGCTTGAAGATGAGGTTTTGTGTTTAATGTTGCCAGAGGAGTCAGAGGTTATGTAAATAGTGCTTGAAGATGAGGTTTTGTGTTTAATGTTGCCAGAGGAGTCAGAGGTTATGTAAATAGTGCTTGAAGATGAGGTTTTGTGTTTAATGTTGCCAGAGGAGTCAGAGGTTATGTAAATAGTGCTTGAAGATTAGGTTTTGTGTTTAATGTTGCCAGAGGAGTCAGAGGTTATGTAAATAGTGCTTGAAGATGAGGTTTTGTGTTTCATTTGGCCAGAGGAGTCAGAGGTTATGTAAATAGTGCTTGAAGATGAGGTTTTGTGTTTCATTTTGCCAGAGGAGTCAGAGGTTATGTAAATAGTGCTTGAAGATGAGGTTTTGTGTTTCATTTTGCCAGAGGAGTCAGAGGTTATGTAAATAGTGCTTGAAGATGAGGTTTTGTGTTTAATGTTGCCAGAGGAGTCAGAGGTTATGTAAATAGTGCTTGAAGATGAGGTTTTGTGTTTCATTTTGCCAGAGGAGTCAGAGGTGATGTAAATAGTGCTTGAAGATGAGGTGATGTAAATAGTGCTTGAAGATGAGGTTTTGTGTTTCATTTTGCCAGAGGAGTCAGAGGTTATGTAAATAGTGCTTGAAGATGAGGTTTGTGTTTCATTTTGCCAGAGGAGTCAGAGGTTATGTAAATAGTGCTTGAAGATGAGGTTTTGTGTTTCATTTTGCCAGAGGAGTCAGAGGTTATGTAAATAGTGCTTGAAGATGAGGTTTTGTGTTTAATGTTGCCAGAGGAGTCAGAGGTTATGTAAATAGTGCCTGAAGATGAGGTTTTGTGTTTAATGTTGCCAGAGGAGGCAGAGGTTATGTAAATAGTGCTTGAAGAGGAGGTTATGTAAATAGTGCCTGAAGATGAGGTTATGTAAATAGTGCTTGAAGAGGAGGTTTTGTGTTTAATGTTGCCAGAGGAGTCAGAGGTTATGTAAATAGTGCTTGAAGATGAGGTTTTGTGTTTAATGTTGCCAGAGGAGTCAGAGGTTATGTAAATAGTGCTTGAAGATGAGGTTTTGTGTTTAATGTTGCCAGAGGAGTCAGAGGTTATGTAAATAGTGCTTGAAGGTTTTGTGTTTAATGTTTGCAGGAAATGGAGCAAGGTTTCAGAAATTGTGTTTTAGCGATTGAGAAAAACTGGAAGTACATTTGTTTATAGAGTACATTGACAGGAACGGCCTGATCCTAGATCAGTACTCCTACTCGGAGACATTTCATTGACACATATCTGATATCTAAGACCATGACAGGTCTTCTATCTCCCGATCTACAGCACAACGAAATATCTAAATTACAGGGACAAAGCAGTGAAGATCTATATTAATATATAACACATAGGAATATTGACATTCATGTGTTTCATTCTGTGTTGTTCACATTGGATTCGTCTTAGTTGTGGAAAATCTTGAAGAACATCATGGCCTTAATGACCATGTAGTCTTAAAATCTCCACCCCGGCACAGCCAGAAGAAGACTGGTCACCCCTCAGAGACGGGTTCCTTTCTAGGTTTCTACAAGTTTTTCCTAGCCACCGTGCTTCTAAATCTGCACTGCTTGCTGTTTGGGGTTTTAGGCTGGGTTTCTGTACAGCACTTTGTGACATCAGCTGATATAAACGGCCTTATATATATATAAACGTGATTTGATTCGTATCAGACATGGACTACAATAGAGTCAAATGCTATCATCAACGGCCACTGTTTTCTATCCAACTATGTCAGTATTGACAAAAAGCTCTTACAAAGCACTCAGTACAATACTGATTAATGAACCAGTCGGGGTACGTTTAAAAAAAATGCAATAAACATTGATTAGAGACAGATCGGACTCACTTCTTTTTGGGAAAATGATACAGATTATTATATTAGATTATATATTTTATTCCTCATATAGCATTGCCGTTTATTTCCGTTGACTCACTGCAGAGGGACATATTCTATATTTAATCTCTATTTATGACACACACTGAGAAAGGCTGTCCTAATCCAGTCTGTTGAAGATTCCTCTGCACTTCTAAAAGCGTGTGTGTGTGTGTGTGTGTGTGTGTGTGTGTGTGTGTGTGTGTGTGTGTGTGTGTGTGTGTGTGTGTGTGTGTGTGTGTGTGTGTGTGTGTGTGTGTGTGTGTGTGTGTGTGTGTGTGTGTGTGTGTGTGTGTGTGTGTGTGTGTGTGTGTGTGTGTGTGTGTGTGTGTGTGTGTGTGTGCGTGCGTGCGTGCGTGCGTGCGTGCGTGCGTGCGTGCGTGCGTGCGTGCGCGCGCGTGTGTGTGTGTGTGTGTGTGCGCGCGTGCTGTGTTTCTGTAATGTCATGACCAGGGCAAGACTTGGGCCAATGTCGACATGAAATCGGGTAGTAAAAGTACTTGTCATATCATGACGACCCTGCAGAGAAAACCTGTATGAGTAGGCTACCCTGCCGCCTCTACACTCTAACCACTAGGCTACCCTGCCGCCTCTACACTCTAACCACTAGGCTACCCTGCCGCCTCTACACTCTAACCACTAGGCTACCCTGCCGCCTCTACACTCTAACCACTAGTCTACCCTGCCGCCTCTACACTCTAACCACTAGGCTACCCTGCCGCCTCTACACTCTAACCACTAGGCTACCCTGCCGCCTCTACACTCTAACCACTAGGCTACCCTGCCGCCTCTACACTCTAACCACTAGGCTACCTGCCACCTCTACACTCTAACCACTAGGCTCCCTACCGCCTCTACACTCTAACCACTAGGCTACCCTGCCGCCTCTACACTCTAACCACTAGGCTACCTGCCACCTCTACACTCTAACCACTAGGCTACCCTGCCGCCTCTACACTCTAACCACTAGGCTACCCTGCCGCCTCTACACTCTAACCACTAGGCTACCCTGCCGCCTCTACACTCTAACCACTAGGCTACCCTGCCGCCTCTACACTCTAACCACTAGGCTACCCTGCCGCCTCTACACTCTAACCACTAGGCGACCCTGCCGCCCTCTACACTCTAACCACTAGGCTACCCTGCCGCCTCTACACTCTAACCACTAGGCTACCCTGCCGCCTCTACACTCTAACCACTAGGCTACCCTGCCGCCTCTACACTCTAACCACTAGGCTACCTGCCGCCTCTACACTCTAACCACTAGGCTACCCTGCCGCCTCTACACTCTAACCACTAGGCTACCCTGCCGCCTCTACACTCTAACCACTAGGCTACCCTGCCGCCTCTACACTCTAACCACTAGGCTACCCTGCCGCCGCCAAAGGACGGAAATGTATTGTGGCAAGCAGTCAATGCTCAACAATTCTTAATGCAATCGAGGGGGAAAAACACTGTTGAAAGCAGTTTTGTCAAATGTCATGTGTGATGTACTGAAACATGTACTATGTGTTAATTAGTTTAGATGTAAAATGACAAATAGCCAATGGGATTTGTATGCAGGGGGTTGAGTTATTTGAATTAACAAATGAGAATGGGGTTTCCGTTCTTGCATTGAAGTGATTGGATTAGGAGATGCAATAGGAGGTCAAAGTTCAATGGTGTATTGTGGGAGTTGGGCTGAAGACACTGTAGAGATTAGCGGGACTCTAATGTGTTAAGGAGAACATTGAATCAATCTGTTCTTTACTTATAAGTACGCTTCGGAGTCTTCAGTAAAAGAACCAAGCATCTTAGGATGCAACAGACTGTATTTTGAAAGCAGTTTTGGTCTTTGTTTTAAAAATTTTAAAAACAAGAGGGGGGTCCCCAGTTACAGTGGGGCAAAAAAAGTATTTAGTCAGCCACCAACTGTGCAAGTTATCCCACTTAAAAAGATGAGAGAGGCCTGTAATTTTCATCATAGGTAAACTTCAACTATAACAGACAAAATGAGAGAGAAAAAAATCCTGAAAATCACATTGTAGGATTTTTAATGAATTTATTTGCAAATTAGGATTCCTCCAATGGCATTGAGGAGTACACCTCATCAGTCATTGGCTTCATCAATAAGTGCATCGATGACGTCGTCCCCAGAGTGACCGTACGTACATACCCCAACCAGAAGCCATGGATTACAGGCAACATTCACACTGAGCTAAAGGTTAGAGCTGCAGCTCCTTTAAAAGGTTACACAGCTGCACCATCGAGAGCATCCTGACCGGTTGCATCACTGCCTGGTTAGGCAACTACTCGGCGTCCGACCGCAAGGAATCGAGAGCATCCTGGCGGGCTGTATCACCGCCTGGTACGGCAACTGAGATAGAAGCTGAAAAACTGCTTCTATCTCAAGGCCATCAGACTGTTAAACAGCCATCACTAACAGTGAATGGCTGCTGCCAACACACTGACACTGACTCAACTCCAGCCACTTTAATAATGGGAATTGATGGGAAATTATGTAAAATATCATTCTACAAAAAAATGATGCAAGAGCACTGGAATTGGTCAAACTCTCAGTTTAATACCAAAATATCCTCTTTCCCTAAAAGCACGATGGTCTTGTCTTTCTTAAAGGGAAGGTTAACTTTGCCCCAGACAGCCGGTCTGAGATTGACTTCTATTTCTGTCATGGGATTGTTGTTGTTGCTTTAACCCCTGAATGTAGTGAAGTAAACGTCGTCAAAAATATAACTAAAAGTACAGATACCCTCCAAAACTTTACTTAAGTACTTTACACGACTGGTTTCATATGAGGCGACAGTACTTTTGATTGTTCACAATTCATTTATGATTATCCATAACATAGACATGTTCAGACACGCCTTCTAATCTTACTTACTTACTTTCCTAGGTCTCTTTCCTCCTGCCCTTGCTTCCTTTCCTTTAGTTATTTCCTAAATTATTTTCCTATATTCTGTTCCTTCTTTCCTGTCCTAGCTCCCATTCATTTGTTTTTTTTTACAGTCCACCCACATTTTAAACAAATGTGCTTTTGTCCACCTCTAGTTCACCCGATTCCTCAAGACTATGTAAGATCTTGGGCCCAGCAGACACCACCACAACAAAACATAGGTATTCCTCAGACACTCTCTTTCTCCATTAAATCCCTCGTATGTTTCAGAACCAGCTGGTGGAGGGAGAGATGGACACACCCTTTCAAATGAGGGAGTTTTTGATTGGCAAAAGATTTCTCATAATATTACAAAATGTCCCATCACGACACAAATAGCTTCCTGCAATGCGGCATTGCAACAATTTGTGTTCTTGTTTTTTTCCGGAAGAATCCGATACCATCTAAAATGGCGTCTGAGGAATGTGGAGTCGGTTGTGATTGACGTGGTTGCGTCTGGAAGGAGGGAGAAAGAGGTGAGCCACAAGCGTTGCGTCACCTGTGCCATGATGGACTTTGGGAAAGGGGTGTATTTGAGGTTGGAGAATTGTATGGAGTGAGGATGGTATGTGCCAGTTGGTCAAAATCAAATCAAATTTTATTGGTCACATACACATGGTTAGCAGATGTTAATGCGAGTGTAGCGAAATGCTTGTGCTTCTAGTTCCGACCATGCAGTAAAATCTAACAAATAATCTAACAATTTCACAACAACTGCCTTATACACACAAGTGTATAGGAATTAATAAGAATATGTACGTATAAATATATGGATGAGCGATGGCCGAACGGCATAGGCAAGATGCAGTAGATGGTATAGAATACTGTATATACATATGATATGAGTAATGTAGGGTATGTAAACATTATATAAAGTGGCATTGTTTAAAGTGGCCAGTGATACATTTATTACATCCAATTTTTTATTATTAAAGTGGCTAGAGATGAGTCAGTATGTTGGCAGCAGCCACTCAATGTTAGTGATGGGAGAGATGGGGAGGGAGAGATGGGGAGGGAGAGATGGGGAGGGAGAGATGGGGAGGGAGAGATGGGGAGGGTGAGATGGGGAGGGAGAGATGGGGAGGGTGAGATGGGGAGGATGAGATGGGGAGGGAGAGATGGGGAGGGAGAGATGGGGAGGGTGAGATGGGGAGGATGAGATGGGGAGGGAGAGATGGGGAGGGAGAGATGGGGAGGGTGAGATGGGGAGGATGAGATGGGGAGGGAGAGATGGGGAGGGAGAGATGGGGAGGGAGAGATGGGGAGGGTGAGATGGGGAGGATGAGATGGGGAGGGAGAGATGGGGAGGGAGAGATGGGGAGGGAGAGATGGGGAGGATGAGATGGGGAGGGTGAGATGGGGAGGATGAGATGGGGAGGGAGAGATGGGGAGGGAGAGATGGGGAGGGTGAGATGGGGAGGATGAGATGGGGAGGGAGAGATGGGGAGGATGAGATGGGGAGGGAGAGATGGGGAGGGAGAGATGGGGAGGGAGAGATGGGGAGGAGAGATGGGGAGGATGAGATGGGGAGGATGAGATGGGGAGATGGGAGAGATGGGGAGGATGAGATGGGGAGGGGAGATGGGGAGGATGAGATGGGGGGGAGATGGGGAGGGAGAGATGGGGAGGATGAGATGGGGAGGATGAGATGGGGAGGATGAGATGGGGAGGGTGAGATGGGGAGGGTGAGATGGGGAGGATGAGATGGGGAGGATGAGATGGGGAGGATGAGATGGGGAGGGTGAGATGGGGAGGATGAGATGGGGAGGGAGAGATGGGGAGGATGAGATGGGGAGGGAGAGATGGGGAGGGAGAGATGGGGAGGATGAGATGGGGAGGGTGAGATGGGGAGGATGAGATGGGGAGGATGAGATGGGGAGGGAGAGATGGGGAGGGAGAGATGGGGAGGATGAGATGGGGAGGATGAGATGGGGAGGGAGAGATGGGGAGGGAGAGATGGGGAGGGAGAGATGGGGAGGATGAGATGGGGAGGATGAGATGGGGAGGATGAGATGGGGAGGATGAGATGGGGAGGGAGAGATGGGGAGGGAGGATGGGGAGGAGAGATGGGGAGAGATGGAAGAGGGAGAGATGGGGAGGGAGAGATGGGGAGGGAGAGATGGGGAGGATGAGATGGGGAGGATGAGATGGGGAGGGAGAGATGGGGAGGAAGAGATGGGGTGGAAGAGATGGGGTGGAAGAGGGAGAGATGGGGAGGATGAGATGGGGAGGGAGAGATGGGGAGGGAGAGATGGGGAGGATGTGTTTATCTGACACCAAGGATAGACATCTTCCCTATCTCTCCTTCCAGCAGCTTGGGAATTATATACAAACCCTATCAACACCAGGTAGAATTGTTATTATAACTGTTATTATTAATGAATTGTTATTCATTGAACTGATGGTGTGCTTTGTTAAAATGTTGTCTCGCTGCTCCTACCTATACTGGGCATAGAAATAATTCATACAATAAAACAGTTGCAAAAGTCTGAAATGAAATACCGAAATCAATGAATAGCCAGTTTGCACTGTTCTGTGAAGGGAGTAGCCTGTAAACCAGTGAGCTTCCCATGTGAAGGGAAAACAGGAAGGGGAAGGGAAAACAGGAAGCGGAAGGGAAAACAGGAAGGGGAAGGGAAAACAGGAAGGTAAAAGGGGAAACAGGAAGGTAGAAGGGTTCACAGGAAGGTAAATGGGGAAACAGGAAGGTAGAAGGGGAAACAGGAAGGGGAAGGGGACAGTTTACCAACATGTCTTTACCATGTACGCTGTCTCTATGGACGAGATATGACAGCAGTCCATGTTTTTGTTTACCTGACTAATGTTTTCAAATGCTTTAAACGTTTTAGCCTCTGTGGCACAAATCCAATTCAAGTCGATGGTACTTATTATAGCACTTATTATTTTTCATGTTCCATGTTACAACTTGTAATGAACCAGATTTTTCGATTGACTTCATCCTCAACTGCTCTTCTGTTTAAGAGCAGCTGAATATACACCAAACAAAACTCAACACTACCGTTCAAAAGTAAGAGGTCACTTGTTTTTGAAAGAAAAGCAATTTTTTTGGTCCATTCAAATGACATCAAATTGATCAGAAATACAGTGTAGACATTCTTAATGTTATAAATGACTATTGTAGATGGAAACGTCTGATTTTAAATGGAATATCTACATAGGCGTACAGAGGCCCATTATCAGCAACCATCACTCCTGTGTTCGTTAGACGAGTTGAGTTTCTGGAGCATCAGCATTTGTGGGTTCAATTACAGGCTACTCCCTTCACAGAACAGTGCAAACTGGCTATAACCAGAATAGAAAGAGGAATGAGAGGCCCCGGTGCACAACTGAGCAAGCGGACAATTGTCTAGTTTGAGAAACAGACACCTCACAAGTCCTCAACTGGCAGCTTCATGAAATAGTACCAGCAAAAGACCAGTCTCAACGTCAACAGTGAAGAGGCGACTCCGGGAGGCTGCTCTTCTAGGCAGAGTTCCTCTGTCCAGTCTCAACGTCAACAGTGAAGAGGCGACTCCGGGAGGCTGACCTTCTAGGCAGAGTTCCTCTGTCCAGTGTCAACGTCAACAGTGAAGAGGCGACTCCGGGAGGCTGACCTTCTAGGCAGAGTTCCTCTGTCCAGTCTCAACGTCAACAGTGAAGAGGCGACTCCGGGAGGCTGACCTTCTAGGCAGAGTTCCTCTGTCCAGTCTCAACGTCAACAGTGAAGAGGCGACTCCGGGAGGCTGACCTTCTAGGCAGAGTAGCAAAGAAAAAGCCATTTCTCAGACTGGCCAATTATAAGAAAATATTAAGATGGACAAAAGAACACAGCCATATCTCAGACTGGACAATTATAAGAAAATATTAAGATGGACAAAAGAACACAGCCACTGGACAGAGGAACTCTGCCTAGAAGGCCAGCATCCCGGAGTTGCCTCTTCACTGTAGACGTTGAGACTTTTTCCTCCAAACATAACGATGGACATTATGGCCAAAAAGTTATATTTTTGTTTCATCAGACCAGAGGACATTTCTCCAAAAAGTATGATCTTTGTCCCCATGTGCAGATGCAAACCGTAGTCTGACTTTTTTATGGCGGTTTTGGAGCAGTGGCTTCTTCCTTGCTGAGCGGCCTTTCAGGTTATGTTGATATAGGACTGGTTTTACTGTGGATATAGTGTGGATATATATACTCCCTCAAATATACTCCCTCAAAACTTGAGACATCTGTGGCATTGACTTGTGTAACAAAACTGCACATTTTAGTTTGGCCTTTTATTGTCCCCAGCACAAGGTGCACCTGTGTAATGATCATGCTGTTTAATCAGCTTCTTGATATGCCACACCTGTCAGGTGGATAGATTTTCTTGGCAAAGGGTAAATGCTCACTAACAGGGATGTAATCAAATTTGTGCACAACATTTGAGAGAAATACAGTTTTTGTGCGTATGGAACATTTCTGGGAACTCTTATTTCAGCTCATGAAACATGGGACCAAAACTTTGCATGTTGCATTCATATTTTTGTTCAGTGTAATTCGGGTTAGCTGGTTTAATACAGTCAGCTTTTGGGCCAGAAGAAGTATGTGGCCCACAGCTGGGCCGGAATAACCACCACTTTCAAAACACTTTGGTAGAACCTAAAAGTCCCAAGCAGCCATCTACACTTCCTCTAAGTTGACACACTTGCACACTATCCTGTTGTAATATTCACACACACACACACACACACACACACACACACACACACACACACACACACACACACACACACACACACACACACACACACACACAGACACAGACAGAGACAGACACACACACACAGACAGAGACACACACACACACAGAGACACACACACAGACAGAGACACACAGACAGAGACACACACACACAGACACACACACACACACATTTTGGATTTTAAAAAAACACTTTAGACTCACTTCTGTTGTACCTGTCACAGTTTCCTTCCATTTTCCCAAGCAGACACAGTTACCATGACAAAATAACACCTACATCCAAAGCTGAGCTATTCCATGGATGTCAGATTCATACCTCTTCTTTCCTTAGAACGTGTTATGGAGAAGGTCCGAAGGCCCAATACCCCTCATCAGTTATGGAGAAGGTCCGAAGGCCCAATACCCCTCATCAGTTATGGAGAAGGTCCGAAGGCCCAATACCCTCATCAGTTATGGAGAAGGTCCGAAGGCCCAATACCCCTCATCAGTTATGGAGAAGGTCCGGATAGGCCCAATACCCTCATCAGTTATGGAGAAGGTCCGAAGGCCCAATACCCTCATCAGTTATGGAGAAGGTCCGATATATGAGGCCCAATACCCTCATCAGTTATGGAGAAGGTCCGAAGGCCCAATACCCTCATCAGTTATGGAGAAGGTCCGAAGGCCCAATACCCCTCATCAGTTATGGAGAAGGTCCGAAGGCCCAATACCCCTCATCAGTTATGGAGAAGGTCCGAAGGCCCAATACCCCTCATCAGTTATGGAGAAGGTCCGAAGGCCCAATACCCCTCATCAGTTATGGAGAAGGTCCGAAGGCCCAATACCTCCATCAGTTATGGAGAAGGTCCGAAGGCCCAATACCCCTCATCAGTTATGGAGAAGGTCCGAAGGCCCAATACCCCTCATCAGTTATGGAGAAGGTCCGAAGGCCCAATACCCCTCATCAGTTATGGAGAAGGTCCGAAGGCCCAATACCCCTCATCAGTTATGGAGAAGGTCCAAGGCCCAATACCCCTCATCAGTTATGGAGAAGGTCCGAAGGCCCAATACCCTCATCAGTTATGGAGAAGGTCCGAAGGCCCAATACCCCTCATCAGTTATGGAGAAGGTCCGAAGGCCCAATACCCCTCATCAGTTATGGAGAAGGTCCGAAGGCCCAATACCCCTCATCAGTTATGGAGAAGGTCCTTTTGGCCCAATACCCCTCATCAGTTATGGAGAAGGTCCGAAGGCCCAATACCCCTCATCAGTTATGGAGAAGGTCCGAAGGCCCAATACCCCTCATCAGTTATGGAGAAGGTCCGAAGGCCCAATACCCCTCATCATCAGTTATGGAGAAGGTCCGAAGGCCCAATACCCCTCATTTCCATTTAATATATCTTGTTCATGTTGCTGCCGTCTAAAAAGACACCAGGTTCAAATTTTGAAGCAAAATCCTGTCACAACAAAGTGTGTTTTAGTTGAGTTTTTGTTGTTGTATTTTTTTCTGCAAGAGAAGCATTTTCTTACCCTGACAAACAACAACAAGGGTATTGACTGAACAGAGAAGCCAAAAAGGTACACACTACACATTACACATTACACATTACACATCAGAGAATCACACACACACACACACACACACACACTACACATGACATACTACACATCAGAGAATCACATACTACACATTACATACATTACATACTACACATCAGAGAACCACACACTACACATTACATACTACACATCAGAGAATCACACACACACACTACACACTAAACATTACATACTACACATCAGAGAATCACACACACACACTACACACTACACATTACATACTCAGAGACACATCAGAGAATCACACACTACACATTACATACTACACACTACACATTACATACTACACATCAGAGAATCACACACTACACATTACATACTACACATTACATACTACACATCAGAGAATCACACACTACACATTACATACTACACATCAGAGAATCACACACTACACATTACACATGACATACTACACACTACACATTACATACTACACATTACATACTACACATTACATACTACACATCAGAGAATCACACACTAAACATTACATACTACACATCAGAGAATCACACACACTACACATTACATACTACACATCAGAGAATCACACACTAAACATTACATACTTCACATCAGAGAATCACACACACACACACACACTACACATTACACACTACACACTACATACTACACATCAGAGAATCACACACTACACATGACACACTACACATCAGAGAATCACACACTACACACTACACACTACACATTACATACTACACATTACACATTACATACTACATCCTTCACATCAGAGAATCACACACTACACATTACATACTACACACTACACATTACATACTACACATCAGAGAATCACACACTACACATGACACATTACATACTACACATTACATACTACACATCAGAGAACCACACACTACACATTACATACTACATCCTTCACATCAGAGAATCACACACTACACATTACATACTACACACTACACATTACATACTACACATCAGAGAATCACACACTACACATTACATACTACACATCAGAGAATCACACACTACACATTACATACTACACATCAGAGAATCACACACTACACACACACTACACATTACATACTACACATCAGAGAATCACACACTACACATTACATACTACACATCAGAGAATCACACACTACACATTACATACTACACACTACACATTACATACTACACATCAGAGAATCACACACTACACATTACATACTACACACTACACATTACATACTACACATCAGAGAATCACACACTACACATTACATACTACACATCAGAGAATCACACACTACACATGACATACTACACATCAGAGAACCACATACTACATACTACATACTACACATCAGAGAACCACACACTACACATTACATACTAAATCCTACACATCATAGAATCACACACACACACACACACTACACATTACATACTACACATCAGAGAACCACACACTACATATTACATACTACACATCAGAGAATCACACACACACACACACACACACACACACACACACACACACACACACACACACATACACACACACACACACACACACACACTACACATTACATACTACACATCAGAGAATCACATACTACACATGACATACTACACATCAGAGAATCACACACTACACATGACATACTACACATCAGAGAATCACACACACACACACACACACACACACACACACACACACACACACACACACACACACACACACACACACACACACACACACACACACACACACACTACACACACACTACACATTACATACTACACATCAGAGAATCACACACTACACATTACACACTACACACTACACATGACATACTACACATCAGAGAATCACACACTACACACTACACACTACACATGACATACTACACATCAGAGAATCACACACACACACACTACATACAACATATCAGAGAACCACACACACACACACACTACACTGTACCCTCTTACCAGCCCTGCTTCTGCCATCACAAATTCCACTGCTGTCCAAGTAACTCTTTAGAGGCTCTAATACATTGTGCTTTAATTACGTGTCTAATTCAGCCACAGACAGGTGCTTTGAAGGGCCAAGTCCCTTGTGTCCTCAGAGAGGGCACTCTGATATGGCTCTATGCCACAGACAGGTGCTTTGTGCTCTGAGTCCTATAAGGCCATTGTCTTGGTGTCTCCGTGGCCCCCAGGGTCCCACTGGGTGAGTGGGGGCCTAGTGTCCCATTGGTTGTAAATGGACCATTGATAAAATAAGCTGCTGCCACTGTGTACTCATTAATTATTCACAGTGGACTCCACCCACACTCCATTATGTAAATGTCACCTCAACGACGCGAGCCTTCAGGGACGGGCAGATTTTTTTAAAACAATTTAAACCCCAAAAATGATCAGTTTCTGTTGGGCAGTAATGGACAACTAAAGGGAATCGGCCCAATCACACTCAGCATGTTGTATGAATGGATGTGTCTGTTTGTAGCCTAGGAACAGAAATATCCTATACTCTTGGTCTACAATTAACAGAAAGTAGGCTGAGCAGATTTGTAAATATTACCCATATTTGCTTCAGTGATGTACTACTACTACTACTGTGTGTGAATTCATGTACAGGATGTGGTTTTATTTTCATTTTTATTTCCGTACGCATCATCCTTATTGAATCAGAAAATGGCTAATGCATCTAACAAGTCATGTGTAAAAAAATAACATAGTGTTCGCAAGATAAGTATAGGACACAACCCAGTTCCTGCTACATTTTGTGTCACTATGCCATGAATCAGAGCTGATGCTAACGAATAATGATCCGGCCTCTATCATTAATTGCAGCCCGTTGGCCTTGCATAATCCTGAGCGTAATACAAAGCTCAACTTCTTTTCCTACCACCTCCTTTCCTCTTTCAAATCACCAGGCTGACATGTTGTGTCAATCCTTCATCAATTTGTTTGAGGCACTTAAAGCAATACTAAAAACGGCAATAAGAAGACCAGTTCTGTCCCGGTAATGGTCAACTTGACTTCAGTACATTGGTCGATATTGAACATTTCAAAAACAAACTTGATTACGAAACTATTTTTGAAGCATATCATTTTGACAAGGGGGTTGTAGAATTATTTTATTAGTGAACTCTCTGTCAGCTTTTTTTTGCAATGAGAGTTCTTACACTATATGTAAAAAAAAAAAGTATGTGGACACCCCTTCAAATGAGTGGATTCAGCTATTTCAGGCACACCCTTTGCAGACAGCTGTATAAAATCGAGCACACTGCCATGCAATCTCCATAGACAAACACTGGCAGTAAAATGGCCTTACTGAAGAGCTCAGTGACTTTCAACAGTGGCACCGTCGTAGGATGCCACCTTTCCAACTAGTCAGTTTGTCATTGAGCCAAGTCACAGATTTAGCTGTGATGTGAAGGCGAATAATAATCAGCCCAGAGCCAGACCCGGCTGTGACAGGACAGGCTTGGTGTGGGATAGGACAGGAGCAGATGGTCTTTGACAACCAGGAGAGAACCTGGAAATGTAGTGGAGGCATGAGTCTCTGTTTTTAATAATGCAGCATACAGGAGGAGCTGCTGTACCTGACAGTGACACTGTCTGTCTGCCTGTCTGTGTTTGGTCTGTCTATCTGCCAGTCTGTGTTTGGTCTGTCTATCTGCCTGTCTGTGTTTGGTCTGTCTATCTGCCAGTCTGTGTTTGGTCTGTCTATCTGCCAGTCTGTGTTCGGTCTGTCTATCTGCCTGCCTGTGTTTGGTCTGTCTATCTGCCTGTCTGTGTTCGGTCTGTCTATCTGCCTGCCTGTGTTCGGTCTGTCTATCTGCCTGCCTGTGTTTGGTCTGTCTATCTGCCTGTCTGTGTTTGGTCTGTCTATCTGTCTGTCTGTGTTTGGTCTGTCTATCTGCCAGTCTGTTTAGTTTGTGTTGGTAAAGCCTCTCAGTATCTCCTCTACCTCCAGCTGACTCTCAGTATCTCCTCTACCTCCAGCTGACTCTCATCACCTATAGAGAGCAAGCAAGAGCGGATCTGCGGGTTCACATAACAGTCCTACAGCTTTTCTTTGAGAGACCAAAATTATAATAGTTCCCTTGTTGACAAGAAATAACACTGTCGAGGATATGACACAATTTACAAGTTCACTGCGAACTAAGTGATTGAAACGGACAACAACAGGTTTTCCATCTGTGCAGAGCAAAGTATTTAATTTGGCTATTGTGTTTACTCCATTAGATGCGGGAACATCTGGACATAGTAGAGTTGCCTAGCAGGCAATTTGAAGCGTTTTACTTTGTCACTGTGAATGTAAACACGTTTCTTATCATACCTGTGACATCTGAGGTCGGAGGTTGATCTCTTTGAGGTTGATGGACTGGGGTCGGAGGTTGTTGAGAAGTTGACACAGGAGCACTCCATCTCGGAGGGTCTGAGCCAGGTCGAATACCTGAGCAGACTCCCATGTTACCCGATGGTCGGGTGGAAGCACCTTGCAGTTGATCAGCCATAATGCGCACTGCCTCCAATTCTCCATTTAGGTTTGAGATCAAACAAATCTTACGCGACAAATAGGAATCCTATTGGAGTATAATCAATAGAACGCACTAATAAAACATTGTGTCCATTCTCAATTTGTCATATAAACGATGAAAACGAAACTCGGTATAGTAGCAGGATTTAATTCTACTCCTCTCCGTTTCATAACAGAAATAAAAGTAAATTGGAAGACGCTAGGCTACTGTCTGTAGGCTACGTGTACTCTGTCCATTGATGACTGAATTGTTACATTGCTGACAGTAACGGCAACACTGTCCATGCGCTCTCCCTCCCTAGCTGTCTTTCGCTCTGTCTACAGGGCTAAACTACCACCCGCCTCTCCTCTTCCGTTTGCCACTCATACAGAATGTTCCGTGTACACTGCGTTAGGCTATTACATTGATATTAGCGTTGTCACCTCATAAGTGACAGTTCGACATTTACTGGCAGGGGGTTTTGCATTTGCCTCCCAAGCCAAGGTGCTTTGGTACTTACCTTATGCACAATGTTTTTCTGCAAGCTAACTTTTATTATAAACTGGTTGGTTCGAGCCCTGAATGCTGATTGGCTGACAGCTGTTATATAACCCTGGTTTGACAAAACATCATTTTTGTTAGTATAATAAGGCACCTTGGGGGGTTGTATATGGCCAATATACCACGGCTAAGGTCTGTATCCAGGCAGTCCGCGTTGCATTGTGTGTAACAGTATAACTTTAGACCGTCCCCTCGCCCATACCCGGGACCCTCTGCACACATCAACAACTGACACCCACGAAGCATTGTTACCCATCGCTCCACAAAAGCCTCTGAGAGGGGAACTACTACTTCAAGGTCTCAGAGAAAGTGACGTCACCGATTGAAATGCTATTTAGCGCGCACCACCGCTAACTAAGCTAGCCGTTTCACATCCGTTATACTCACCCCCCTTTTGACCTTCCTCCTTTTCCGCAGCAACCAGTGATTAAGGTCACGGCACCAATGTAACAGTACAACTTTAGACCGTCCCCTCGCCCATACCCGGGCGCGAACCAGGGACCCTCTGCACACATCAACAACTGACACCCACGAAGCATCGTTACCCATCGCTCCACAAAAGCCGCGGCCCTTGCAGAGCGAGGGGAACTACTACTTCAAGGTCTCAGAGAAAGTGACGTCACCGATTGAAACGCTATTTAGCGCGCACCACCGCTAACTAAGCTAGCTGTTTCACATCCGTTACACGTGCATAAGAACAGCCCTTAGCCGTGATAAATTGGCCTTATTGTTGATCTACACCACATGTCAATATAGGCACAAATTATCCACTATTATCCACTATATTGTCCAGGTATATAGTCAGACGTGTTGGATGTGTGTTTTGTCTTGTCCCATCCTGTCCCGTATAAATATAGTTTACCTTTTTATTTCGTAGATATTTCGTATATATTTTAATCTCACCTTCCAGCTTAAGACTGAATATACTCTCCTGCAACCCGCCTCACCCAAAGTGGTACAGATCTGCTATTTTTATACTTTAGAACCGGAACTCCGATCAGCAGCTAGCCAGCTAACTAGCTACTAGCTAGTAGTCAGTTAGCCACTGCTAGCGGTCTTCACCGTTAACTCAGACACCAGCCAGCCTCAGCTCGGTCAATACCTGCCAGTATGCACAGCGCAATATCAACCCAGAGCATATCGGACTGCTTTTTCCTTACCACATCTCCGGATTCCTACCACAAGCTCTGAACCTTTACACCGGATCATCGCAGTTAGCTAGCTGCAATCCCAGTGGCTACTCCTGGCTAATGTCTCTGTCCCGAAGTAAGCACCAGTTAGCCTCGAGCTAGGCCCATCTCCCGGCAAGCCGAAGAGGTCAACCAGCTGATTATTGAGCTAAAATACCTATTTTGCCAATTGGCCTGGACCCTTTACTGCCGACACGGAGCACAGCCATTCCATCACGACTGGTCTGCAGACAAATTAGTCCGAGGTGGTTTCAACAAGCTCTTCCGTTGCGACATCGCCGAAGTCCCATCTGCTAGCCCCGGCCTGCTAGCTGTCTGAATCGCCATGTCTCCAGCTCGCCAAGCGTAGTAGCGACTACTAAACAGCTCTCTGACTCACCTATTGCTACTCATGGGTCCCTATGATCACTCGGCTACACATGCCCCTCCCTAATGTCAATATGCCTGGTCTATTGCTGTTTAGGTTAGTTATTATTGTCTTATTTCACTGTAGAGCCCTCAGTCCTGCCCAATATGCCTTAGGTCCCACCCCCCCTTTGGTCCCACCCCCCACACATGCGGTGATCTCACCTGGCTTAACTGGTGCCTCCTGAGACAAAACCTCCCTCATCGTCACTCAGTGCCTAGGTTTACCTCCACTGTACTCACATCATACCAAACCCTTGTCTGTACATTATGGCTTGAATCTATTCTTCCATGCCCAGAAATCTGCTCCTTTTACTCTCTGTTCCGAACGCAATAGACAACCAGTTCTTATAGCCTTTAGCCGTACCCTTATCCTACTCCTCCTCTGTTCCTCTGGTGATGTAGAGGTTAACCCAGGCCCTGCAGCACCCAGCACCACTCCTATTCCCCAGGCGCTCTCATTTGTTGACTTCTGTAACCGTAAAAGCCTTGGTTTCATTCATGTTAACATCAGAAGCCTCCTCCCTAAGTTTGTTTTATTTACAGCTTTAGCACACTCTGCCAACCCTGATGTCCTAGCAGTGTCTGAATCCTGGGTTAGGAAGGCCACCAAAAATCCTGAAATTTCCATCCCCAACTACAACATTTTCCGCCAAGATAAAACTTCCAAAGGTGTCGAAGTTGCAATCTACTGCAGAGATAGTATGACAGAACCAATATACACAGTCATTTAGGAAAGCTAAGGCTAGCTATTTCAAGGAGAAATTTGCATCCTGTAGCACTAATTCCAAAACGTTTTGGGACACTGTAAAGTCCATGGAGAATAAGAGCACCTCCTCCCAGCTGCCCACTGCACTGAGGATAGGAAACACTGTCATTACCAATAAATCTATGATAATTGATCATTTCAATAAGCATGTTTCTACAGCTGGCCATGCTTTCCACCTGGATACCTCTACCCCGGCCAACAACTCTTCACCCTCTGCAGAAACTAGCCCAAGTCGCCCCTGCTTCTGCTTCACCCAAATCCAGACAGCTGATGTTCTGCAAGAGCTGCAAATCTGGATCGCTACAATTCAGCTGGGCTAGACAACCTGGACCCTCTCTTTCTAAAATTATCAGCCAAAATTGTTGCAACCCCTATTACTAGCCTGTTCAACCTCTCTTTCGTATCGTCTGAGATCCCCAAAGATTGGAAAGCTGCCGCGGTCATCCCCCTCTTCAAAGGGGGAGACAATCAAGACCCAAACTGTTATAAACTTATATCCATCCTGCCCTGCCTTTATAAAATCTTCGAAAGCCAAGTTAACAAACAGATCACAGACCATTTCGAATCCCACCGTACCTTCTGCACTACCTAGTCTTGTTTCGAGGCTGGTCATGGGTGCACATCAGCCACGTTCAAGGTCATAAAGAATATCATAACCGCCATCAATAAAAGACAGTACTGTGCAGCAGTCTCATCGACCTGGCCAAGGCTTTCAACTCTGTCAATCACCGTATTCTTATCGGCAGACTCAATAGCCTTGGTTTCTCTAATGACAGCCTCGCCTGATTCAACAAATACTTCTCAGGGTTCAGTGTGTCATATCGGAGGGCCTGTTGTCCGGACCTCTGGCAGTCTTTATGGGGGTGCCACAGGATTCAATTCTCGGGCCGACTCTTTTCTCTGTATATATCAATGATGTCGCTCTTGCTGCTGGTGAGTCTCTGATCCACCTCTACGCAGACGACACCATTCTGTATACATCTGGCCCTTCTTTGGACACTGTGTTAGCAAACCTCCAAACAAGCTTCAATGCCGTACAACCCTCCTTCCCGTGGCATCCAACTGCTTTTAAATGCTAGTAAAATGAATTGCATGCTCTTCAATCAATTGCTGCCCGCACCCGCCCGCCCGACTAGCATGACTACTCTGGACGGTTCTGACTTAGAATATGTGGACAACTACAAATACCTAGGTGCCTTGTTATACTGTAAACTCTACATCCATACTCACATTAAGCATCTCCAATCCAAAATTAAATCTAGAATCAGCTTCCTATTTCGCAACAAAGCCTCCTTCACTCATGCTGCCAAACATACCCTCGTAAAACTGACTATCCTACCGATCCTTGACTTTGGCGATGTCATTTACAAAATAGCCTCCAACACTCTACTCAGCAAACTGGACGTAGTCTATCTCAGTGCCATCCAGTTTGTCACCAAAGCCCCATATACTACCCATCACTGCGACCTGTATGCTCTCGTTGGCTGGCCCTCACTACAAACCCACTGGCTCCAGGACATCTATAAGTATTTTCTAGGTAAAGCCCCACCTTATCTCAGCTCACTGGTCACCATAGCAACACCCACCCATAGCACGTGCTCCAGCAGGTATATTTCACTGGTCATCCCCAAATCCAACATCCCCAAATCCATCCCCGCATTTCCTTCCAGTTCTCTGCTGCCAATGACTGGAACGAACTGCAAAAATCACTGAAGCTGGAGACTTATATCTCCCTCTCTAACTCTAAGCATCAGCTGTCAGAGCAGCTTACAGATCACTGTACCTGTACACAGCCAATCTGTAAATAGCCCACCCAACTACCTCATCCCCATATTGTTATTTATCTTTTTGCTCTGTTGCACCCCAGTATGTCTATTTGCACATCATCATCTGCACATCTATCACTCCAGTGTTAATGCTATATTGTAATTATTTCGCCTCCATGGCCTATCTATTGCCTTACCTCCCTACTCTTCTACATTTGCACACACTGTACATATATGTTTCTATTGTGTTATTAACTGTACGTTTGTTTATGTGTAACTCTGTGTTGTTGTTTTTGTCGCTCAGCTTTGCTTTATCTTGGCCAGGTCGCAGTTGTAAATGAGAACTTGTTTTCAACTGGCCTACCTGGTTAAATAAAGGTGAAATAAAAATAAAATAAAAATACTCTAGTGGTCGCTCTAATAATGAAATAAATGTATTCAAAAAATGGAAGGCTGTTGGGAGGAGTTAAGATCAGATGGGACCTTTCTAGCCAATTAGAAGGTAGATACACCTGTTAACAAAAGCCACAAGGGTTTCCACTAGTTACCATAGCCACAAAGTAAAAATGGGTTATATAGTTAAAAATCATGAAACAAACATTTTACTTTTGGTCTTAATTTAAGGTTAGGGTTAGGCATATGGTTAGCAGTGGGGTTAGGTTTAAAATCACATTTTAAGAAGATCAACTGTAGAAATAGGCAGAGTTTACGACTTTGTGGCTGTGATAACTAGTGACGACCAGGCACAACTCAGATATAAAGTGTATTTTCTCAGAATTTCCAGAATGTCCTACTTATATCAGTACACTCATAACAACCTAATCATTACGAAACTTCTATTCGATCAAGTAATCTACACGTGGCAAATAAGCCATTACATTTTTTGTTAACCAAATTCAACACTCTCAAGAAAACGAGAATAAAAATGGCAGCTGCTGGAGAAGACAGATTTTGGACCCCGTTTCTGTACAGCACTTTGAGATATCAGCTGATGTACGAAGGGCTTTATAAATACATTTGATTTGATTTGATTCATCCGTATCTCTTTGACTGGAAAACTATATCAAAAAGGAAGAGTCTAACTGTCTATCCTGACCTCTATCTACCATTCATAGTGACAACAGTGGTAGGTGGATCGTTTTTTCTAGATCTGCAATCAGCTAACCAGTAATCATACCACACCGAGAATAGCATTCAAAGCTGCATACATTTTCAATATGAATCCACAACAACCAATAGGAATAGCTGATGGGCAGTGGACAGGCCAGGTGCATCATTGCCATGAAAGAACAGTGAAGATATGAAACAAGCGGCTCAAAAAGTTCCCTTTTATTGATCTTGTTTAGGGACGACTCAGTTATTCCTCTACAACACCACAGCGCAATGAATAATTCCATTGTTTTCAAGAGATTACAAAAGTATAATCGAGGGCTGCAGTGAAAATGTCAATATTGAATAATGGTGCAGGGGAGTGGGGGGGGGAGTCCCCTCTGTGATTTGAATGTTTCATTCCATTTGAATCAGTTGCAGGTCTACTCTCGACAGTAACTTCTAGAAAGGCACAATACTGGCTGTATTTTTAACTTCTGATAGTGACATGCGCTCGCGGTCTGTTGCAGATCATTATTCTCCCAAGTCCCCCGATAATAATGTGGCTACAATATGCTCCCAGCAGGTCCAGTTATTCAGGAGAGCTTAACGCTTGCTCTGCCTCCTCCCCAATCCGAGCTGCTATTTCTTGCCCAACTAGATGCTAACTAAACGCATCAATATAGCCTAAATATTTGTCATTTAACTTTTTTTTTTAAATAAAAAAAATAACAAATAATGTATGACCTTTATATATGAGGCATAAACACAACCAGTCATAATGTTTTAATCTAATTAGGTTACTTCAAAAGACTCCTGTAGGCATGCACACATTCATCCAAAATATAGTTCCAGCATCCTCAAAATGTCTTGACATTAACTAAAGTTCCATCCAACCTTTTTATGTGGATACAAATGTCATGACAGGCCTAATGGAAACAGCTCATTGTTTGGTCCACTCTCCAAATGTCGACCAAACAAAATACGCTAGACCAAGTGGGTCCTTTTGGGTCGGTTACATTTATTAGGCGAGAAATGGCAGTGGAAATGCTTTTAAACGCAAATATTAATTTAGTAACCATCATATGGAAGTAAACTTGGAGTCACGCGATGACATGTAGTCTGGTCCTCCCAGTACACGTCGGGAAAGCATGTCGTTTTTTAGGCTACAGATCAAATAAGTTACGATGAACTTCTTAGGGAGGTGAAAGAGCACGGAGATGAGCAGGTAGCTTATTGGTTAGAGCATTGGACCAGTAAAGGAAAGGTTGCTAGATCGAATCCCCAAGCTGACAAGGTGTTGTTCTGCCCCTGAACAAGGCAGTTAACCCCTAGGCTGTTTTTTAACTGACTTGCCTAGTTAACTAAAATAAATGCTCCTTTCAATAAATATTGAGGGGTTTCGTTCTGGTGACATGAAAAGTGGCTACCATTTGACAAATACGATTAATCTCACAATTTTGTCCATAATAACCTCATGTATCCCAGGGTTCCCCAACTTGAGGTTTTATTTGGAACCCCAAGTTCTCCGGGGCAAAAAACACCAGCAAATCAAATGGTATTAGTCACATGATCCAAATACAACAGGTGTAGACCTTCCAGTGAAATGCTTACTTACAAAGCCCCTAACCAACAATGCAGTGTAAAAATACAAAACAAAATGTATGGATAAGAATAACAAATAAAAGTAACAAGTAATGGAAGAGTAGCAGTAAAATAACAAAAGCGAGACTATATACAGGGGGGTACCAATACAGAGCCAATGTGTGGGGGCACCAGCCAGTCGAGGTAATTGAGGTAATATGTACATGTAGGTAGAGTAATTAAAGTGGCTATGCATAGATAACAACAGAGAGTAGCAGCGGTGTAAAATAGTGGGGGGCAATGCAAATAGTAATTTGATTAGATGTTCAGGAGTCTTATGGCCTGGTGGTAGAAACTACTGTTTAGAAGCCTCTTGGACCTAGACTTGGCGCTCCGGTACCGCTTGCCATGCAGTAGCAGAGAGAACAGTCTATGACTAGGGTGGCTGGAGTCTTTGATAATTTTTAGGACTTCCTCTGATACCGCCTGGTATAGAGGTCCTGGATGGCAGGGACCTTTGCCCCAGTGATGTTCTGCGCTGTGCGCACTACCCTCTGTAGTTTCAACTGTTCCAGTTTCAACTGTTCTGCCTTATTATTATTCATGCTGGTCATTTATGAACATTTGAACATCTTGGCCATGTTCTGTTATAATCTCCACCTGGCACAGCCAGAAGAGGACTGGCCACCCCACATATGCTCTCTCTAATTCTCTCTTTCTTTCTCTCTCTCGGAGGACCTGAGCCCTAGGACCGTGCCCCAGGACTACCTGACATGACTCCTTGCTGTCCCCAGTCCACCTGACCGTGCTGCTGCTCCAGTTTCAACTGTTCTGCCTCACCTTCTTCCACCACCAACGACCATTACACTTAATATCGAACTTGCATAAAAATGTGTCACCAATTGGATGGAAACCTAGCTATAGACACCATAAAGACTCTGGCAGCTAGTCCAGTGTCACTTTGATTATGCTGCACATCATGATTCACCAGCAGAATAAACGACCAGCCAAACAAGCTTGTAAGAATTGTACTTAAACTCCCTCCTCATACTCATGCCTAGTTAAATAAAGGTTAAATATTTGTTTTAAATACTCATCTGGAGGTTGAGCATTTTAAACAGCTACAGGCTGGCAATCTGTGGGAACAAAAAAGTAGCATTAATTCGACTTTGTCTGGTCCCAAAAATTATCAAGGACTCCAGCTAACTATCCAACACGTTTTAATTTGTTAGAGATGTCCAGCAGTATAATACCACAACCAGAGATTCCCAAGCTAGCACCAAGACTCCTGGTTTGAATGGCTGAGAGTCAGCGTCGTGTGTGGTCAACACCATGCTGACTTTGATGGTGTCTCAGGTTTGGGTTACGGTGATAAGAGCTTGGGCCAATCAAGGCAACTACAAGGCTGATGATTGAAATATTTAAAATGTATATTGTAGAGGGGAAGGGAGGGGAGAGCCCCGACAACATATTTTGGTCGGTTGGTGTCGAAATCGGTAGTCACATGGGATTCTGAGAAGAGTCCACATTCTGAGAAGAGTGCACATTCTGAGCAGAGTGCACATTCTGAGCAGAGTGCACATTCTGAGAAGAGTGCACATTCTGAGAAGAGTGCACATTCTGAGAAGAGTGCACATTCTGAGAAGAGTGCACATTCTGAGAAGAGTGCACATTCTGACAAGACTGCACATTCTGACAAGAGTGCACATTCTGACAAGAGTGCACATTCTGAGAAGAGTGCACATTCTGAGAAGAGTGCACATTCTGAGAAGAGTGCACATTCTGAGAAGAGTGCACATTCTGAGAAGAGTGCACATTCTGAGAAGAGTGCACATTCTGAGAAGAGTGCACATTGTGGTCGAGGCGCTCAATGTTCCAACGTTTTTTCTTCACTCTTCACTCTCTTCTTCACTCATTCTTCACGTTGTTGTAGATTATGTTAGATAAACCCCTAATATGAATTTAATGGGAATCTTAGCTAATGTTCTGGGATTGTTCCCGGTTTGCTGGGAAGTATCTCTCCATCTCAATCTCTATCTCTCTCTCTCTATCTCTCTCTCTCTCGATCTCTCTTTCTCTCTCCGTCTACCTCTGCCTCTCTCTCTGTCTACCTCTGCCTCTCTCTCTGTCTACCTCTGCCTCTCTCTCTGTCTACCTCTACCTCTCTCTCTGTGCAACTGTGAGGGAGAATGTCATTTCAGTTGATCTAATGTGTTGTGTTATGCTATTACATATTATATATGGCTATGGCCAGTGACGGTGTCTTGTGAAAGACTCACAAATGGTTATGTGTCAATTGAGAACGGTTGACTAAATCAGTCCGTGGTTCTCCGTTCTCTCTTCAGGTAGCACACTGGATTCAACTTGTCAATTAACTCAATAACAACATCGATGGAATGTAACCAATATAATATGGCTGACCAGAATAGACAACCCTGTATGGTTCATCAAAAGGATTTACAAAGAACCTTTCAGATTAAAAAATTATATTTTCCATAAAAGTTCTATAAAGAACCAAAAAGGTTCTATATAGAAAGGTTCTATATAGAGGAAACCTTTTTAAATGATTATTTATAGAACCTCACATAACATCAGTGTTTGGGATGGGGAAGAAAGAAAGATGTTAAAAAGAAAACAACCGTTTAAATTAGCTGCATTTGACGGCAGCCATTTTTTCTTTAAGCACCAGGGAGAAAGTCGTCTCAGAGGGACAACCGGACTTCATACGGTGGCTTGTACGACCTCAGAGAAACGGACCAAGAACTGATGTCCACTGGAGAGGACAACGATGTATTACTGGGTGTCAGGAGGACTTAGCAACAGCAAGGGTTCCGCCATAGTTACAAACCAAATAACGGCGTTCTGGTTTTATTAAGAACCGTTATTTTGTAACGGTACCAGTTTCTTATGCTTATGTTGTAGTCGCTTTGCACTAAGAACAGTAGACTCTGTGTTATTTAATTTATTTACAGATTTCTGTCTGTCTGTCTGTCTGTCTGTCTGTCTGTCTGTCTGTCTGTCTGTCTGTCTGTCTGTCTGTCTGTCTGTCTGTCTGTCTGTCTGTCACTCTCTCACTCATAGCGATGCATGGTGGGTTCTCTATGCCAATGCTAGTGCAACAGAGTAGATTACTGGAGAAGAGGACCATGTCCAGACCAGCCACTACCTCGGGTGCATCCCAAATGTCACCCTATGCCCTGTATAGTTCACCAGTAGTGCGCTACATAGGGAATAGGGTTATATATATATATATACATATACATACATACATACATACATACATACATACATACATACATACATACATACATACATACATACATACATACATACATACATACAGTATATCATCATGTGAATGCTGTTTTGAATCGTCCTTAAAGAGGAAATACCCAGAAAGTGTCATTGTGTCATCAAAACAAGTAGCCTTTCATTGCACCGTATGTTTAGGTTTGGGGCATATGGGGACCTTTGTTTAGGTTTGGGGCTGATCAGTGTTTAGGTTTGGGGCATATGGGGACCGATACACAGTTGTTTAGGTTTGGGGCATAACCGATACACAGTTGTTTATTGCACAGTTGTTTAGGTTTGGGGCATATGGGGACCGATACACAGTTGTTTAGGTTTGGGGCATATGGGGACCGATACATTGTGTCATCAAAACACAGTTTAGGTTTGGGGCATAGTGTTTAGGTTTGGGGATCATATGGGGACCGATACACAGTTGTTTAGGTTTGGGTCATATGGGGACCGATACACAGTTGTTTAGGTTTGGGGCATATGGGGACCGATACACAGTTGTTTAGGTTTGGGGATACATATGGGGACCGATACACAGTTGTTTAGGTTTGGGGCATATGGGGACCGATACACAGTTGTTTAGGTTTGGGGCATATTTTTACCGATATTGTTTAGGTTTGGGTATATGGGGACCGATACACAGTTGTTTAGGTTTGGGGCATATGGGGACCGACACACAGTTGTTTAGGTTTGGGTCATATGGGGACCGAACACAGTTGTTTAGGTTGTTATGGGGAGGTAGGCACAGTTACAATTTTGCAGGTTTGGAGTGATAAATGGGGACCGATACAGGTAGTTTAGGTGCAAAAGAGCAGAAAAGTAAATAAATAAAAACAGTTGTTTAGGTTTGGGGCATATTTACCTATAGACTATGTACAGCTGCAGCGATGGGGACCGATACACAGTTGTTTAGGTTTGGGGCATATGGGGACCAACACAGTTGTTTAGGTTTGGGTCATGGGGACACAGTTGTTTAGGTTTGGGATGATCAGTGAGATACACAGCTGTTTAGGATGGGTTTGGGACCAGTGAACTGGGACCGATACACAGTTGTTTAGGTTTGGGGCATATGGGGACCGATATTGTTTAGGGCCAGGGGCATATGGGGACCGATACACAGTTGTTTAGGTTTGGGTCATATGGGGACCGATACACAGTTGTTTAGGTTTGGGGCATATGGGGACCGATACACAGTTGTTTAGGTTTGGGGCATATGGGGACCGATACACAGTTGTTTAGGTTTGGGGCATATGGGGACCGATACACAGTTGTTTAGGTTTGGGGCATATGGGGACCGATACACAGTTGTTTAGGTTTGGGTCATATGGGGACCGATACACAGTTGTTTAGGTTTGGGGCATATGGGGACCGATACACAGTTGTTTAGGTTTGGGTATGGGGACCGATACACAGTTGTTTAGGGGGCATATGGGGACCGATACACAGTTGTTTAGGTTTGGGTCATATGGGGACCGATACACAGTTGTTTAGGTTTGGGTCATATGGGGACCGATACACAGTTGTTTAGGTTTGGGGCACACCGATACACAGTTGTTTAGTTGTTTAGGTTTGGGTCATATGGGGACCGATACACAGTTGTTTAGGTTTGGGGGACCGATACACAGTTTGGGTCATATGGGGATTGTTTAGGTTTGGGTCATATGGGGACCGATACACAGTTGTTTAGGTTTGGGGCATATGGGGACCGATACACAGTTGTTTAGGTTTGGGTCATATGGGGACCGATACACAGTTGTTTAGGTTTGGGTCATATGGGGACCGATACACAGTTGTTTAGGTTTGGGTCATATGGGGACCGATACACAGTTGTTTAGGTTTGGGGCATATGGGGACCGATACACAGTTGTTTAGGTTTGGGGCATATGGGGACCGATACACAGTTGATGGACACCAGCTGAGCAACTCGGACTGTATTTGTACATATCGGCTGAACTGTCTTACGGTTTTTTATTTTTTACTGCTTTGATTCACAAGAGCAGGTAAGATTGTGAGCAAGATTTCCTATTTATTTATACTATGGACAATAAACCGGAACTTACTGTTAATCTTTTTATTTATATTCGATTTGGCCTCGTCCATCAGAGGAAGACAGGGTCAACAGAGGAAGGAAGTAAAGGGGAGGGAGGGACAATGTGTGCCAGAGTCACCGTCTAGCTAACTCATTTCCCCCTCCTGTCCCTCTCTCAGTCCCTGACGCTATTTCGGAGGCTTGGCACAGGATGGCATAGTGGCACATACCAGATTATTAAAGCTCTAAAGCTCATTCCTCGTGAGCACTCAGCCCCTGTCACATAGCCCACAGTCCCACAATCCACTTCTCTCCCGAGCCAGGCAATTGTGTCTCTAATATATTGATGCCCTCTCCTCGGCCCTCGCTCACACTGACACTTCTGGTGACAATGAAGAATATATTTCAAACGCGCCGCTCTTTTCCCTCTACATCCTTACATACATGTTGTGTTTGTTGTTGTTTATATTTATTTTGTTCTGTATAAATATAGTATTACTGAGCTCTGAGGTTTATTGTCTCACAGATGATGTGACAAAATACTGTTATCAGATACGGTCTAAATGGATAAGAGTGTTTAACAACATTGTGGCCTCCAAGATCATCACAAAGCTAAGGATCCTGGGACGGAACACCTCCCTCTGCAACTGGATCCTGGACTTCTTGACAGGCCGACCCCAGGTGGTGAGGGCAGGCAACAACACATCCGCTATAGCTCAGCCTTCCATACCATAGTGTCCTCCAAGCTCATCATTAAGCTTGGGGTCCTGGGTCTCAACCCCGCCTTGACAGGCCGACCCCAGGTGGTACGGGTAGGCAACAACACATCCGCTATAGCTCAGCCTTCCATACCATAGTGTCCTCCAAGCTCATCATTAAGTTTGGGGTCCTGGGTCTCAACCCCGCCTTGACAGGCCGACCCCAGGTGGTACGGGTAGGCAACAACACATCCGCTATAGCTCAGCCTTCCATACCATAGTGTCCTCCAAGCTCATCATTAAGCTTGGGGTCCTGGGTCTCAACCCCGCCTTGTGCAACTTGGTCCTGGACTTCCTGACAGGCCGCCCCCAGGTGGTGAAGGTAGGCAATATTACCTCCACTACCCTGACTCTCAACACGGGGGCCCCCCAGGGGTACGTATGGCAACTGGCTGGATCACCGCCTGGTATGGCAATTGGCTGGATCACCGCCTGGTATGGCAACTGCTTGGCATCCGACCGCAAGGCACTACAGAGGGTAGTTCGTACGGCCCCATACATCACTAGGGCCAAGCTTCCTCCCATCCAGGATCTCTATACCAAGCGGTGTCTGAGGAAGGCCCTACAAATGGTCAAAGACTCCAGCCCCCCTAGTCATAGACTGTTTTCTCTGCTACCGCATGGCAAGCGGTACCGGAGCTCCGAGTCTGGAACCAAAAGGTACCTGAACAGCTTCTACCCCCCCTAAGCTATAAGACTGTTGAGCAGTTAATAAAATAGCTTCCCGGACAACTTAGATTTGTATTTCTTTATTTATCTTTACTGTTTTGCACTGGCTCTATGCACACTCACTAGACTCTAACCACACACCCACACATACTACACTGACACGCCAACACACACACAGAGCATATTGACGTCACACACACACTTACACACACACTTTCACTCTTCACACATGCTTCTGCTACTCTGTTTATTATCTATCCTGATTTGCTTAGTCACTTTTACCCATACCTACATGTCAATATAACTTCAGTTACCTCAGCTACTTGGTACCCATGCACATTGACTCCATAGCAGTAGTCCTTGTATATATTCTCGCTATTGTTATTTTATTGTGTTACTAATGTCTTTTTTTAATTGAGCAAATATTTTGTCTTACTTTTTAACTCTTTATTCTTGGGATTGGGCTCGTAAGTAAGCATTTCCCTGTAAAGTCTACACCTGATGTATTCAGGCACATGTGACTGTTTGATCTGAGAGCTTCTAGTACAACCTCTAAGGGATAGCAGAGGCACCATGGGTTTTGATCATTGTTTTGTCTCCCATATTGATAGTCTGAATAATTACAACCCTCTCAGTTGTAGGAGAGGGTTAGGATGATGGGGTCAGATCAGACCCAGGAGAGGGTTAGGATGAGAGGGTCAGATCAGACCCAGGAGAGGGTTAGAATGAGGGGGTCAGATCAGACCCAGGAGATGGTTAGGATGAGGGGGTCAGATCAGACCCAGGAGAGGGTTAGGATGAGGGGGTCAGATCAGACCCAGGAGAGGGTTAGAATGAGGGGGTCAGATCATACCAGGAGATGGTTAGGATGAGGGGGTCAGATCAGACCCCGGAGAGGGTTAGGATGAGGGGTCAGATCAGACCCAGGAGAGGGTTAGGATGAGGGGGTCAGATCAGACCCCGGAGAGGGTTAGAATGAGGGGGTCAGATCAGACCCAGGAGAGGGTTAGGATGAGGGGGTCAGGTCAGACCCAGGAGAGGGTTAGATGAGGGGGTCAGGTCAGACCCAGGAGAGGGTTAGGATGAGGGGTCAGATCAGACCCAGGAGAGGGTTAGGATGAGGGGGTCAGATCAGACCCCGGAGAGGGTTAGAATGAGGGGGTCAGATCAGACCCAGGAGAGGGTTAGGATGAGGGGGTCAGGTCAGACCCAGGAGAGGGTTAGGATGAGGGGGTCAGGTCAGACCTTACAGGTTTCCACGACTAGACGGCCAGAGGGCATCAGCAGTGTACAACTGAGGGTGAAAACAGAGGAGTGGAAAGAACACAGACACACAGAGAGAGAGAGTGACACGCTCATGAGTATCTTGGGACCAAACACTGTTTTATAAAAAAGGTAACCATGGTTTCACTGAGGAACATATTTTATTAAACACAGTCTGCGTTTATATTATCTTAAAGCCAATGACATTCATTCATGAAGTGACTTCCCTGAGCCACGTATTATAAATGATCAGACTAAATTCCCATACTGGTCTCTCTTGGACCTCTTTAACTCTGTTTTTTGTTTTTTGAGTCCTTTTATAAACTAATGTTACCTTCATTTAACCAGGCAAGTCAGTTTAAGAACAAATTCTTATTTACAATGACGGCCTAGGAACGGTGGGTTAACTGCCTGTTCAGGGGCAGAACGACAGATGTTTACCTTGTCAGCTCAGGGATTTGAACTAAGAAAATAAGAATTTGTTCTTAACAGACTTGCCTAGTTAAATAAAGGTAAATAAAGGTAAAAAAGAAAAGAAAAACACAGCAGGTAAGATACATTCTTTTCATAGGACTAGTATCATTGAACTAATAGATATATCTCACCGGCTCAAACCAGAGCTCTGATGTACTGTGTTTGGTGTTAATCAGTATGAGACAGCTGATGATGTGGATCGTCTACACGGTGTGACCCTTTGTCTGATTTCTCATCAAGGTTACGCCATCAAACAACTATTAGAACGACAGTACAGAGAACCCCTCAATAAGGCTTACAGACTATAACAATGGCTCATCCTAATATTTATATACTTCTTGTTTTCCATTCTTTTACTTTTAGATTTCTGTGTATCCTTGTGAATTGTTAGATATTACTGCACAGTTGGAGCTAGGAACACAAGCATTTCACCACACCCGCAATAACATCTGCTAAATATGTGTATGTGACCAATAAAATGTGATTTTGATTCGAATACATGAAACAAAAGTAATAATACAACTAAGGTAAGTCCAGTAACTCTGTCTTCTATGTACCCCTCCCTAACAGCCCAGCCTGTCCAGTGTTGAATCTAGAACCAAGAGCGACTCAACAAGGTTCTGATCTGGAAGAGCGTCCAGAGTTCCACCCTCAGTCTGCTACGGCAGAGAGACAGGAGAGCAGACATACTATGGAGCCTATCAGCTTAAATACTGCTAGAGTCACTCAGCCAATGTGGAGGCAGCATACTGACACCCAATAGGACCCATTATCCAATGGCCTAATGCCTTGCTAAATAACATCTCATGTTGACTTTCTTTTGTTGCGTTCACTCCATTTTAATTATATAATTTATTCATATGCTCATTGTTTGTTGTCAATTGATGAGAACGTGGAGGGCTTGACGAAGCACATCTACAAGTTATTTTGCCCAGACGCTGAGCATGATCTTCCTCTCAATAACCCATACAGACCAAAGAACGGCAGGCAACCAATCAGCAATCATTTCCCGTCTGTGCATAAACTGTTGCATTTCTATGTCACATCATCTGACCAATGACAAGAGAAACAGTATCAAACAAAGCATCGACTAGACATCACATCCCATAGAAGGGTAGTGTGGTGAAGTGTGCTTCTGTCTGTTTTAGATAAGGCTGAGTTCTGTTTTCCCTGTGCTTACTTATGGAAAAACCGCTTCTAAAAATAAAATACAATGTTCCACACTGTCACACTTCCCTCTTGGGATGTAATTTAGCCCAGTCTTTTTAATCTAATCTCCACAGTATGGTTATTCAGCTGTTTAGGAACATCTTTCACAGCGCTCCCAGACAAGCTAAACACCTTCTTTGCCCGCTTCGAGGAAAACACAGACGCAGGTCATCACCAATCACGAGGACTGTGAGGTACCATTCTCCGTGGCCAACGTGACTAAGACATTTAAGCGTGTTAAAACCTGTTTGGGCTAGGGGGCAGCATTTTCCCGTTCGGATGAAAAGTGCGTCCAGAGTAAACTGCCTGCTACTCAGGCCCAGATGCTAATATATGCATTCTATACATCGTTTGACATGTTTCTACGGACTGTAACGGAACATTTAGACTTTTTGTCTGCACCTAGTGATCGCGCCTCATGAATTTTTACATATGATATCGACTTTGCCTAGGTGCTAGGTGCTAAGGATAAGTGCATACTTAGCCTAGGTGTTGAGGACAACTACATACTTAGCCTAGGTGCTAAGGACAACTACATACTTAGCCTAGGTGCTGAGGATAAGTTCATACTTACCTAGGTGCTGAGGACAACTACATACTTAGCCTAGGTGCTGAGGACAACTACATACTTAGCCTAGGTGCTGAGGACAACTACATACTTAGCCTAGGTGCTGAGGACAACTACATACTTAGCCTAGGTGCTGAGGATAAGTACATACTTAGCGTAGGTGCTGAGGATAAGTACATACTTAGCCTAGGTGCTAAGGACAACTACATACGTAGCCTAGGTGCTGAGGACAACTACATACTTAGCCTAGGTGCTGAGGATAAGTACATACTTACCTAGGTGCTGAGGACAACTACATACTTAGCCTAGGTGCTAAGGACAACAACATACTTAGCCTAGGTTCTGAGGACAACTACATACTTAGCCTAGGTGCTGAGGACAACTACATACTTAGCCTGGCTGCTGAGGACAACCACATACTTAGCCTAGGTGCTGAGGATAAGTACATACTTAGCCTAGGTGCTGAGGATAAGTACATACTTAGCCTAGGTGCTGAGGACAACTACATACTTAGCCTAGGTGCTGAGGACAACTACATACTTAGCCTAGGTGCTGAGGACAACTACATACTTAGCCTAGGTGCTGAGGATAAGTACATACTTAGCCTAGGTGCTGAGGATAAGTACATACTTAGCCTAGGTGCTAAGGACAACTACATACGTAGCCTAGGTGCTGAGGACAACTACATACTTAGCCTAGGTGCTGAGGATAAGTACATACTTACCTAGGTGCTGAGGACAACTACATACTTAGCCTAGGTGCTGAGGACAACAACATACTTAGCCTAGGTGATGAGGACAACTACATACTTAGCCTAGGTGCTGAGGACAACTACATACTTAGCCTAGGTGCTGAGGACAACTACATACTTAGCCTAGGTGCTGAGGATAAGTACATACTTAGGTGCTGAGGATAAGTACATACTTACCTAGGTGCTGAGGATAAGTACATACTTACCTAGGTGCTGAGGACAAGTACATACTTAGCCTAGGTGCTGAGGATAAGTACATACTTAGCCTAGGTGCTGAGGATAAGTACATACTTAGCCTAGTTGCTAAGGATAGAACTAAAATGTTAAGCAAGGATACACGTCTCAATTTATTCGACTAATCTTCTATCAGCGCAAGATTGTACATATTGTAATCTAATCTCAGCCATTCAAAACCTTGAAAGGTAACACAGACTGTAAAATGTAAATGCACACAAAATCTTGAGGTTATGTTAATGAAGGAAATATAGTTCAGCCCCCAGGTAATATGCCACACATGGGAAGCATTTCCCTCTGCCTTTCATCAGTACATATCTGTCAGGTGAAAGACAATTTAGCCAAGCATTCCCCAGAGCTAATACCTACTGTGTTCACAGTCACACGCACACACACACACACACACACACACACACACACACACACACACACACACACACACACACACACACACACTGGGAATGTGGTGTCATGGACAGCACGGCTGTGGCAGCAGCAGGGTCCAGTCTATTGACTTGTCACGGTAACCGAACCATCCCAGTCAGCACATCGATGGATAGATAGTTAATTCAGCCTGGTCTAAGAGAGGCACTTTCTTTCTCTCCGGTCTTTGATCCTGTCATTAATAAACCAAAATCATTTTTATTTCCCTTTCGCTCTGAAGTGGAAGGAAAGAGCTGCTGCACCTTTGAAGATAAAACAGAAGCTAAAACAGATGTCAAGGCAGAATGGATCTGATCTGTAGGGGTATTAGTGAGTGGAGAGCTGGTGACGTGGAAGGTAAATAGCTGGTCTCAATAGTGTAATGATCATGTACAGTAGGACTGTGGTTGAGTGGTAACATTCCCTGACGCGCCCGGAGTTGTTAGTGACAGGCAAGCCCCATGACTATACTTCTGCTTTTTTTTCAAACTACAGTACCGAAATGTACACGTTTAGCTATAATGTGTGTAACGAATGTTAGAGTCCCCCACTCCACTTTACCTCTCTCTCTCTCTCTCTCTCTCTCTCTTGGTTCCGATGTGTCTCTGGTTCTTCTTCTTACCAGATCCGTTCCAGGGAGCGCAGAACGGGGTCCTGACGCTGAGCCAGCTGGAGGAGGCGGTTAAAGGAACTATATCTGAGGAGGATGAACAGCCAGTAGGGCCTCATTCACAAGGGGCCTGTTCTGTGGCGTAGGTAGGTTGAAGCAAAGAACCCTGCAATAAAATATTGGTTATTTAGCAGACTGTCTTATCCAGGGCGACTCGGAGTCAGTTATACTGTATGACCCATGCAAATATTATGGACCTTCTACTCATCGCAGCTAGCTAGCTAGTCTTTCTTATGTAAGAATAAATAGTTGTTACGGGTCATGAGATAAGACATTCCACACAGTAGAATGTTCAAAACTAATCATCCAAGTGATTTACGTCAATCTTGATCCATCGATAAACAATCGATAATAAGTCGTAGTCCTCAGAAAGAGTAAGCAACTAAAACATTTTTTAAAAAGGGCTTTTCTTGACATTTGTATTGGTCTACCTGTGTCCCCTGTCCATTGTTGCGGCTTACGTAATGAGTTTGACCTCGGATGGATCCCCTGTGTATCTGTCTTCTCTGAAAGCTCAGCATCTTTACACAGCCTTCATCTGTTTCTCAGACAGGTCTTCAGGGAATCCCAGAGTTTTGGAGGAACGGGACGCTCAGAAACGCTGTTGGTAACGGCTAAGAGAGTCGTGGGCTCACAGCCTACATTTTGTCACATCGCTTTAAAGACAGTTAATACATTAGCTTTTTTCTTTTTTTATTTCACCTTTATTTAACCAGGTAGGCTTGTTGAGAACACCTTTATTTAACCAGGTAGGCTAGTTGAGAACACCTTTATTTAACCAGGTAGGCTAGTTGAGAACACCTTTATTTAACCAGGTAGGCTAGTTGAGAACACCTTTATTTAACCAGGTAGGCTTGTTGAGAACACCTTTATTTAACCAGGTAGGCTTGTTGAGAACACCTTTATTTAACCAGGTAGGCTTGTTGAGAACACCTTTATTTAACCAGGTAGGCTAGTTGAGAACACCTTTATTTAACCAGGTAGGCTTGTTGAGAACACCTTTATTTAACCAGGTAGGCTAGTTGAGAACACCTTTTTTTAACCAGGTAGGCTAGTTGAGAACACCTTTATTTAACCAGGTAGGCTTGTTGAGAACACCTTTATTTAACCAGGTAGGCTAGTTGAGAACACCTTTATTTAACCAGGTAGGCTTGTTGAGAACACCTTTATTTAACCAGGTAGGCTAGTTGAGAACACCTTTTTTTAACCAGGTAGGCTAGTTGAGAACAAGTTCTCATTTGCAACTGCGACCTGGCCAAGATAAAGCATAGCAGTGTGAGCAGACAACACAGAGTTACACATGGAGTAAACAATTAACAAGTCAATAACACAGTAGGAAAAAAAGGGGAGTCTATATACAATATGTGCAAAAGGCATGAGGAGGTAGGCGAATAATTACAATTTTGCAGATTAACACTGGAGTGATAAATGATCAGATGGTCATGTACAAGTAGAGATATTGGTGTGCAAAAGAGCAGAAAAGTAAATAAATAAAAACAGTATGGGGATGAGGTAGGTGAAAATGGGTGGGCTATTTACCAATAGACTATGTACAGCTGCAGCGATTTAGGGATGATCAGTGAGATACACCTGCTGGAGCGCCTGCTGCTACGGATGGGTGTTGCCATCGTGACCAGTGAACTGAGATAAGGTGGAGCTTTACCTAGCAAGGCCTTGTAGATGACCTGGAGCCAGTGGGTCTGGCGACGAATATGTAGCGAGGGCCAGCCGACTAGAGCATACAAGTCGCAGTGGTGGGTGGTATAAGGTGCTTTAGTGACAATACGGATGGCACTGTGATAAACTGCATCCAGTTTGCTGAGTAGAGTGTTGGAAGCAATTTTGTAGATGACATCGCCGAAGTCGAGGATCGGTAGGATAGTCAGTTTTACTAGGGTAAGCTTGGCGGCGTGAGTGAAGGAGGCTTTGTTGCGGAATAGAAAGCCGACTCTTGATTTGATTTTCGATTGGAGATGTTTGATATGAGTCTGGAAGGAGAGTTTGCAGTCTAGCCAGACACCTAGGTACTTATAGATGTCCACATATTCAAGGTCGGAACCATCCAGGGTGGTGATGCTAGTCGGGCGTGCGGGTGCAGGCAGCGATCGGTTGAAAAGCATGCATTTGGTTTTACTAGCGTTTAAGAGCAGTTGGAGGCCACGGAAGGAGTGTTGTATGGCATTGAAGCTCGTTTGGAGGTTAGATAGCACAGTGTCCAATGACGAGCTACTAAATTAACGTAACCAGTCCAAAATATTGTTAGGGAATATGAATGTCGTGTTGGTGATGTTCGTGTTTTTTCAACGACTGGTTTGTAAGGACATTTCATGTCACAGTTGTACTTGTACTAAAAGAGGAAGGATCACTGTGACTAATTTGTGAAGTAACTGAGCATGTAAACTGAATTAACACAGCATTGAAACTAAAGGAGGAAGCTTGCAAATAGCAGTTGTGTGTGGCTTACAGTACACTGTTTGCATGCAGTAAAAAGGAAATGATTAGCTTATCATGTGAGGCAGTTGTTTGTTACACACTACTTCACCTTTTTTCTATCTACAGCTCAAATACTGTATCTGTGGTTTTGGGTGGGGTTTGAGTTTAAATAACTCTGGCTAAAGAAACTGAGAGCGTGCAATAATTTGATGAACAGAAATGTATTTTGCAAAAGAGGAAGTGAATTTCTCTCTCTCGCGCGTGCTCTCTCTCTCTCTCTCTCTCTCTCTCTCTCTCTCTCTCTCTCTCTCTCTCTCTCTCTCTCTCTCTCTCTCTCTCTCTCTCTCTCTCTCTCTCTCTCTCACTCACGCGCGGGGTTCTGTTGAAGTGAAATAACAGACACAATGGTTTTACCGTGCTGAAACATCTGAACGGACTGCAACTTATCCCACTCTCAAAGGAGTTAGTCTGTCTTCCATATTACCCATGTTCTCAATGTCTCCTCTGATGATTTTGAATATACTCTGTATAAAATCAAGCCAATATCTTTCGCATGGACAGTGGTTATGAAAACAGGGATCTGATTGGTTGGTTTGCATGGCTCAGGCTCTAAGATGTGATGAAAGTTGACTACTAGACATTAGAATTTAGGACAGTTTGACTGAACTACATTATACTTAGCAGATGTGAATTCGTAGATATTACATTTGCTTGACTATAACTTATTTTACATGGCTAGCATGCTGATTTAAAACATCTGCTCTCAAGCAGATTTCAGAAAACAGATGGTTATATTGATTTAAACTGGTGTTGACGACACCGCCGCGGAGACGGACAGCCGCGGAGTGACATAGGGTTTCCATCACTTCCGAAGTCCTGCCCCCCCCTTCATTTTCAAAAGAAGCACGAGGAGAAATACGCCAGGGATTGTGGGAAGGTGAGCAGCACGATCCCTGCTAACAGAGCGATAGATTCCACACGGCCACCACTGCATGTTAACCAATCAGGTGAGGAACAGATGTTTGCTTGAAAATCTTCAGTTCCGTCTGTCATTAGTTCCGGGCAAGCACAACCAAACAGACGGAGGAAAGCCAATCATCGCTGTGTCTGGTTTTCTAATTCTATATGATGTTGTTTTGCTAGAATACAGAGACAAAATCAGAAGGTCAATGGCTTGGAGGAGGATTGCAGAGAGTGTTGAAGTTGATGTTGGGTAAAGAAAGATTTCAACAAGGTTTACTTGTGCTGCTAGCTAGTTAAGAACATCACGCAACCTAAACCTCAAAAAACTGTGAGCAAAGTCACCATTTGTGAATGTGGCGAGCAAACGAAATTGTGAAATTTACCCACCAAAAGATAGAAATAACGAGTAACACGCATTATAACATTGTAGATGGAACACCAAGCATGAATTCCCCACGTAATATTCTACCAGGTGGATTATGGTATCATAACATTACGATGATCATACATTATAGCTCATTGCTCTTTCATTATACTGGTGTCATGACACCGATGATTCGCTCACTTCCTGTAAAATACATAGAGGCCTACAGGATCATGAATGAGTACTTGGGTTTAAGGAACTAGTGGCTTTCACTTGCAAACATTGTTGTGCAAATCTCTATCCCCCCATCAACACCAGCAACTCTACAATCCTCCTCCATGGCCACTGACCTTTCGATTTTGTCTCTGTTTTCTAAAATCATCCTCAGCAAATAAATCCGGTAGAATTACAACGCTCCCCACACTACATTATTTTACTTTTTTACACATGTTTAATTAGCATATTTTTTTGTATATTTAATTAGCGTATTGACAACTGCTTATTTTTCATGTACTGTACTGTACCTAGAATACAAGGGTTGGATTCACATTAAACAGCTTCATGTCAGAAAAATAATATAGAACATCTGTCTTAGGGTTAGCCTCATACATGATCTACTGGTATCAGGTCATTTGAAAACGTATAGCTAGCTCAACAATATGCAAATGATGTGACTTTAGCTATTTTCTGCTTTGGATATACAGTACAATGACAAGGGAGACATTGATTGCACATGCCCATTAGGCCTTTAATGCCTATGTAATGGATATGTAATGCCTATGTAATACCTACGGCTGCATTGGTGATGCATGACATTATGATAAGCTGCAGAATGGGTTCACGTGGCTGGGCGACAGGGTAGCCTAGTGGTTAGAGCATTGGACTGTTAACCAAAAGGTTGCCAGTTCAAATCCCCGAACTGACAAGGTACAAAATCTGCCCCCACTGTTCCTAGGCCGTCATTGAAAATAAGAATTTGTTCTTAACTGACTTGCCGAGTTAAATAAAGGTAAAATAAATAAATATCCTGAGGCAAAGTGACAATCAAATAAAACGGATCGGAGAGCTCACAACTGGACAAAAGAAAAAAAAGGTCATGTTCATTTGAGAAAGCAACACAACAGAAACACACAATGTTTTGAGACTGATCCTCTTCAATCTTTTTTTTTCTTGCCGAAATGAGATGAATTAACATTAACACTGGTTCATCTTGAAACATCTTTAAACACTTCAGTTCAATGAATCAACATTGAATGAATCAACATTGAATGAATCAACATTGAATGAATCAACATTGAATGAATCAACATTGAATGAATCAACATTGAATGAATCAACGTATAATTTCAAAATAAGCAAGCTCGTTTGTAAATGTTAGACATCTTAGTAAGTCATTTATTACTACTGAAGTATAATTTGGGGTGAACATAAAACTAGTCCATACCAGAGGTGGCCAACCTTGATCCACTCCCTGATCTACTGGGTGAGCAGACTTCTATTCCAGCCCAGCACACCCAGCAGACCTCTAGGAGCAGGATTGTCCTGCTACAGTTGTAATAAGTGGGTGACGTTTAACTGTGTTGTTGTGTACAACATGTGCTAACATACTGTAAGTACACATACAAACCATGGGATACAAGAATGTGCCAGCAGTCTCTTGGAGCCATGACAGTTGTCAGACTCCTCCCATCACTAACGACCCTCCTCTGCCTGCAGGAGGAACCGCCCCCTGCACTGCAGAGGAGGAGCCATGACAGTTGTCAGACTCCTCCCATCACTAACGACCCTCCTCTGCCTGCAGGAGGAACCGCCCCCTGCACTGCAGAGGAGGAGCCGTGACACTATACACAAATTGGTGGATTCGACTATTTCAGCCACACCCTTTGCTGACGGGTGTATAAAATTGAGCACACTGCCATGCAATCTCCATAGACAAACGTTAGTAGTAGAATTGCCTTACGGAAGAGCTCAGTGACTTTCAACATGGCACTGTCATAGGATGCCACCTATGTCGGTTTGTCAAATTTCTGCCCTGGTCAACTGTATGTGTTGTTATTGTGAAGTGGAAACGTCTTGGAGCAACAACGGCTCAGCCGTGAAGTGGTAGGCCACACAAGCTCAAAGAATGGGACCCGCCAAGTGCTGAAGCGCGTAGCGCGTAAAAATAGTTTGTCCTCGGTTGCAACACTCACTACCGAGTTCCAAACTGCCTCTGGAAGCAAACTCAGCACAACAACTGTTCGTCGGGAGATTCATGAAATTCGTTTCCATGGCTGAACAGCCATGCACAAGCCAAAGATCACCATGAGCAAATGCCAATCATCGGATAGAGTGGTGTAAAGCTCGCCGCCATTGGACTCTGGAGCAGTGGAAACTCATTCTCTGGAGTGATGAATCACTCTTCCCCATCTAGCAGTCCAACAGACACATTTAGGTTTGGTGGATGCCAGGGGAACGCTACCTGGCCCAATGCATAGTGCCAACTTTAAAGTTTGGTGGAGGAAGAATAATGGTCTGGGGCTGTTTTTCATGGTTCAGGCTAGGCCCCTTAGTTCCAGTGGCAACAGTTTGGGGAAGGCCCTTTTGTGTTTCAGCATGATAATGCCCCAGTGCACAAAGCAAGGTCCATACAGAAATGGTTTGTTGAGATCAGTGTGGAAGAACTTGACTGGGCTTTCCAGAGCCCTGACTTCAAACCCATCAAACAGCTTTGGGATGAATTAGAACAGCGACTGCGACCCAGGCCTATTCGTCCTCATAGTTTTCCTCTCCAGGCAATAAAAATTGAGAATCTTTTCATAATGTTCTCCCACAAACTGCCCTATCTAACTAATACACCTACTTCCTTCCCAGACAGCTGGAGCAGCACATCTTCCATTGCTCTTATCTAACAACGCGTTTGGAGCGTTCATTTTTAAATTTACAATAACAAATTGGCCTACATCAAAATAACAAGCTAATATGAAGTTAGCTTAGCTGATAATACTACATAGTTTTTTTTTACATTTTCAAAATGTATTTACTTACTTAAATAGGTCTACACCCACGAAGCGGCCAATCTTTTGGAGCGAAAAGTTGTCAAGTGTAGGCACCGTTTCTGGTCGAGTGTAGGCACCGTTTCAGGTCGAGTGTAGGCACCGTTTCTGGTCGAGTGTAGGCACCGTTTCTGGTCGAGTGTAGGCACCGTTTCTGGTCGAGTGTAGGCACCGTTTCTGGTCGAGTGTAGGTCCCATCGACTAGGCACCGTTTCTGGTCGAGTGTAGGCACTGCAGGTCGAGTGTAGGCACCGTTTCTGGTCGAGTGTAGGCACCGTTTCTGGTCGAGTGTAGGCACCGTTTCTGGTCGAGTGTAGGTACCGTTTCTGGTCGAGTGTAGGCACCGTTTCTGGTCGAGTGTAGGCACCGTTTCTGGTCGAGTGTAGGCACCGTTTCTGGTCGAGTGTAGGCACCGTTTCTGGTCGAGTGTAGGCACCGTTTCTGGTCGAGTGTAGGCACCGTTTCTGGTCGAGTGTAGGCACCGTTTCTGGTCGAGTGTAGGCACCGTTTCTGGTCGAGTGTAGGCACCGTTTCTGGTCGAGTGTAGGTACCGTTTCTGGTCGAAACTGTGAGGAAACAACCATTGGTTGTAGAAAAAGCGCAGAAAGAGGAAAACTCACCTTAGTTATGATCAACTGAATGAAGACAATATTGGAATAAAGTAGGCTAATGCAATTGAAGGCATCAGATCGTTGCTTATATTGAAACTCCCAACCTTTACATTAATTTAAAGCAATAGTCGTGTGTGATCACCCGTCCTATAATTTAAGCACCGTCTTGATTGGCACGCCGTTTTTGTGCTGCTTTGAGACAAGCGTGGTGGGGTGGACTCGTGGAGATAAATCATGTCAGATCTTTGTTTTCATTGAATCTCCATTAGGATCCTTCTGTAGCTCAGTTGGTAGAGCATGGTGCTTGTAATGCCAGGGTAGTGGGTTCGATCCCCGGGACCACCCATACGTAGAATGTATGTACACATGACTGTAAGTCGCTTTGGATAAAAGCGTCTGCTAAATGGCATATAAATATATATATAGGATATTTGGTAACGATTAGGGGAGGTGAGGGCTAAATTAAGACGAGTGCTGATGATCATCTGTATTCTAGTTTGCTCATATATTACCTGATTAGAACATTTTGCTCTTCCCTCGGATAGTAGCCTGGAACTCCTAAAATCAAGAGTATTATGCATTGACTCACGTAGTAGCCTTATATAGAGCCTAGGCTATTTTTTTTACCTTCCCAATCCTGACTCAGTCTCACATGAAAATGCCTAACTTTATTCTGTAATCAATAGGTTGCGTTATAAAAGCACGTCTCGACTCTGCATGCCAAAATACCGATGTAACATTTCCCTTGCTTCTCTACGCTGTGCTGTCATTCGTTGGAGGTTATCTAGCAAGCTTAGCAACTTTGGTCGTTTGACTTTTGTTTGACTGCCATAACAAAGTTTGTATGATTCAACAACGCTATTGGCCTACTGCTGAAATGATTGAGGAACTTTCTGAATGCTCTGTTTTGCAATTCACAACAATGTCATTGGCGATCAAAGTTATTGTATCATTACTAAATATCAGTTTCACTTGCTGTGAAATCTTCACATAGGATGAATATTCATTATTCCCGGTATTGAAACTTGGTAGATTTTCGGGAAAATATGAATCCAACAGTATAGATCTCTCAGTGTAGATCTTTCAGCGGGGACCCGCTGAGTTTAGGGATCGCGCATAGTTTAGGGATTCCTCTGGTTCAGATTGACAAACCCTTCCCCGTGCACTCCCTAGATAGTCGACCATTAGGTTCAGGGGTGGTCAGGGAGGTCACGGCTCCACTGGACATGGTTACGCAGGGGGGTCATGAGGAGAGAATGTGTCTCTTCCTCATTGATTCCCCTGCGTTTCCGGTGGTGTTGGGATTCCCTGGTTGGCCTTTCACAACCCCACTATTGCGTGGCTACAGAGGGCTCTAAAAGGGTCGGTCAGCCTGACCTCTGGTTTTCACCCCGGGCAGGTGGAGAGAGTTAACCAGGATGTGGGTAGGTTTCTGTGGTCGTATTGCCAGGACCGGCCATGGGAGTGGGCGGGGTACGTTCCATGGGCAGAGATGGACCAGAACTCACTCCGCCACTCCTCAACTAACCTTTCGCCCTTTCAGTGCGTGTTGGGGTATCAGCAGGTCCTGGTACCGTGGCATCCGAGCCAGACCCAGGCTCCTGCGGTGGAGGAATGGGTGAAGTGCTGGAAGGACAACTGGGAGGCCGTCCACGGGCACCTGAAACGTGCCGAAGGGCGGCAGAAAGCGAGCGCTAATCGCCACCGCAGTGGCCCTGGTGTTCGCACTAGGGGACTGGGTCTGGATCTCGACCCGAAACCTGCCCCTCCGCCTGCCCTGCCGGAAGCTGGGTCCGTGGTTTGTGGGGCCATTTAACCTGTCTAGAATCCTCCCCCAACATTCCGCTGAAAAGGCAGCGCTGGAAATTCAAAAATATATTTTTTAAATATTTTACTTTCACATATTAACAAGTCCAATTCAGCAAATAAAAAATAAACATCTTGTTAATCTACCCATCCTGTCCGATTTTAAAATGTTTTACAGTGAAAACACAACATATATTTATGTTAGATCACCACCAAATCCAAAAAAACACAAAGCCATTTTTCACAGCCAAAGATAGAGTCACAAAAGCAGAATTAGAGATACAATTAATCACTAACCTTTGATAATCTTCATCAGTTGACACTCATAGGACATCATGTTACACAATACATTTCTGTTTTGTTCGATAATATGCATATTTATATCCACATATCTCGGTTTACATTGGCGCCATGTTCAGAAATGCCTCCAAAATATCCGGAGTAATACAGAGAGCCACGTCATATAACAGAAATACTCATCATAAACTTTGATGAAAGATACATGTTTCACATATAATTAAAGATACACTTGTTCTTAATGCAACCGCTGTGTCAGATTTATAAAAAACTTTACGAAAAAAGCATACCATGCAATAATCTGAGACGGTGCTCAGAAAATACACAACATTTCTCCGCCATGTTGGAGTCAACAAAAATACGAAATTACGTCATAAATATTCCCTTACCTTTGATGATATTTCATTACAATGCAGTGCCAGGAATCCTAGTTCCGCAATAAATCATTGTTTTGTTCCATAATGTCTATTACTAGTGTCCAATTAGCTACTTTTGCTAGCACGTTTAGTTCACATGTCCAAAAGCTGGCGCTGGTCCAGGCGAACTCGGACGAAAACTTCAAAAAGTTATATTCCAGGTTGAATAAACTGGTCAAACTAAGTAGAGAATCAATCTTCAGGATGTTATTATCATATATATCCAATAACGTTCCAACCGGAGCATTCGTTTTTGTCTACAGAGTAATGGAACGCATGGCGATATCATGAGAAATGCGCCTGACCAGGAACTGGCATTCTGCCAGACCACTGACTCAACTAGCTGCCATCCGGGCCCACATCACACTAGAGGCTTCATTCCATGTTCTACTTACTGTTGATATCTAGTGGAAGGCGTAGGAAGTGCGAACAGATCCATATCTTACTGGGATGTGAATAGGCGATGAGTTGAAAATCAACCAACCCCAGAATTTCCACTTCCTGTTTGGAAGTTTGCCTGCCATATGGGTTCTGTTATACTCACAGACATAATTCAAACAGTTTTAGAACTTCAGAGTGTTTTCTATCAAATACTAAAAGTAATATGCATATATTAGCATCTGGGACAGAGTAGGAGGCAGTTCACTCTGGGCACGCAATTAATCCAAAGTGAAAATGCTGCCCCCATCCCTAAAAAGTTAGTCCCGAGGAGAATAAACGAGGTGTGTTATAGGTTCCAGCTCCCCCTTATTACCGTATTAAACCCCCTGGAAATCGAGGGGGCTCCGGCGTACGCAGTGCGATCCATACTGGATTCCAGGTGTCTGGTAAGGTGCCTGCAGTACTTCGTGAATTGGGAGGGGTACGGTCCGGAGAAGAGATGCTGGGTGCCGGTGGACGACGTCTTGGATCAATCTCTGCTGAGTGAGTTTCACCGCATCCGGATCGTCCTGCGCCTCGTCCTCTGGGTCGTCCTCCAGGCCGGCATCGGCTCGCTGTGGGAGCCGCGCATCAGGAGGGGGGTACTGTCACGACTTCCACCGAAGGTGGCTCCTCTCAGTGTTCGGATGGTGCTCGGTGGTCGTCGTCACCGGCCTACTAGCTGTCCTACTAGTCGGCCTACTAGTCTGTCTGTTATTTTTATCACCTGTGTCTGATTAGTTATTTCGGCAGGTTTATTAACCTCCGCCGCCTGCTAGTCTTGCGGAGGTTGTGCTTGTTAGCTCTGTTGGGGGTGCGTCTTTGCGCCACAGGGTTTTTTCCTCACAGTTGTTGTATCGTATATTTAGGAATAGAGTTTTCTCCTCCGTGTGTTTCATGATTTTCCCCGCATCTTGTTGGTGGGTTGGGACTTATAATAAATGACTGTGCAAACTGAAATTCCTTGCTCTCCTGACTCCTGCACCTACCTCTTCTTAGGAGGCAGCTAGCACCGCTATGCTTGAAAGTATGGAAAGTTGTACTCAGTAATATGTTTGGGGCAAATCCAATACAACACAACAATTTGTATTCAGGACAAAAAAAAGTGAATTGCTATACCACATTTTTTTGCAGCTGTTGATCCGTCCTCAGTACTCCTATCACAGCCATTAAACTCTGTAACTGTTTTAAAGTCACCATTGGCCTCATGGTGAAATCCCTGAGCGGTTTCCTTCCTCTCCAACAAATTAGTTAGGAAGGACGTCTGTATCTTTATGGTGACTGGGCGTATTGATACACCGTCCAAAGTGTAATTAATAACTTCACCCTGCTCAAAGGGATATTCAATGTCTGCTTCTTCTTCTCAAAGGTGCCCTTTGAGAGACACTGGAAAACATCACTGGTCTTTGTGGTTGAATCTGTGTTGGAAAGTCACTGCGTGACTGAGGGACCTTACAGATACATTGTATTTGTGAGTTACAGGTAGCCCACGCAACTTATTATGTAACTTGTTTAGCAAATGTTTACTCTTGAACTTATTTAGGCTTGCCAAAAAAAATTGGGGTTAAACCCTTATTGACTCAAGACATTTCAGCTTTGTTTTAAATGTAAAACAACATAATTCCACTTTGAAATTATGAGGTATTGTGTGTAGACCAGTGACAAAACACCTACATTTAACTCATTTTAAATTCAACAAAATGTGGAAAAAGTCAAGGGAATGAATAGTTGCTGAAGGCGTTGTGCAGTATGTATGGTACCTTCAGAAAGTATTCAGACCCCTTGACATTTTCCACATTTTGTTACATTACAGCCTTATTCTAAAATTGATCAAATTGTTTTGTTCAATCTACACACAATAACCCAGAATGACAAAGCAAAAACTGTAAAAAAAAAATATATAAAAAATGTTGCTAATAAAAAGTAAAAAATAAACAGACATCACATTTACATAAGTATTCAGATCCTTTACTAAGTACGTTGTTGAAGCATCTTTGGTAGCGATTACAGCCTTGGGTATGATGCTGCAAGCTTGGCACAACTATGTTTGGGTATTTTCTCCCATTCTTCCCTGCAGATCCTCTAAAGCTCTGTCAGGCTAGATGGGGGTGTTGGTGCACAGCTATTTTCAGGTCTCTCCAGAGATACTTGATCGGGTTCAAGTCTGGGCTCTTGCTGGGCCACTCAAGGACATTCATAGACTTGTCCCGAAGCTTAGGGTTGTTGCATTGATGGAAGGTAAACCTTCGCCCCAGTCGGAGGTCCTGAGCGCTCTGGAGCAGGTTTTCATCAAGGATCTCACTGTAAGTCTCACAGTACTTGCTGCTGAAAAACATACCCACAGCATGATGCTGCCACCACCTTGCTTCACTGTAGGAATGGTGCTAAGTTTCCTCCAGACGTGATGCTTGGAATTCAGACCAAAGAATTCAATCTTGTTTTCATCAGACCAGAAATTCTTGTTTTCATGGTCTGAGAGTCTTTAGGTGCCTTTTGGCAAACTCCAGGCGGGCTGTCATGTACATTTTAGAGAGGAATGGCTTCCGTCTGGCCACTCTACCATAAAGGCCTGATTCGTGGAGTGCTGCAGAGATGGTTGTCCTTCTGGAAGGTTCTCCCATCTCCACAGATGAATTCTAGAGCTCTGTCAGAGGGATCATCGGGTTCTTGGTCACCTCCCTGACCAAGGCCCTTCTCCCCTGATTGGTCAGTTTGACCGGGCTGCCAACTGTAGGAAGAGTCCTGGTGGTTCCAAACGTCTTCCATTTAAGAATGATGTAGGCCACTGTTCTAAGGGGCTTTTTCTTTGCAACTCTGCCTAGAAGGCCAGCATCCCGGAGTCGCCTCTTCACTGTTGACGTTGAGACTGGAGTTTTGCGGGTACTATTTAATGAAGCTGCCAGTGGAGGACTTGTGAGGCATCTGTTTCTCAAACTAGACACTCTAATGTACTTGTCCTCTTGCTCAGTTGTGCACCGGGGCCTCCCACTCCTCTTTCTATTCTGGTTAGAGCCAGTTTGCACTGTTCTGTAAAGGGAATAGTACACATCATTGTACGAGATCTTTAGTTTCTTGGCAATTTCTCGAATGGAATAGCCTTCATTTCTCAGAACTAGAATAGACTGACGAATTTCAGAATAAAAAGTTATTTGTTTCTGGCCATTTTGAGTCTGTAATCAAACCCACAATTGCTGATGCTCCAGATATTCAACTAGTCTAAATGGAACCAATGTGAAATGGCTAACTAGTTAGTGGTGGTGCGCGCTAATAGCGTTTCAATAGGTGACGTCACACCTTGAAGTAGTTGTTCCCCTTGCTCTGCAAGGGCCGCGGCTTTTGTGGAGCGATGCGTAACGATGCTTCGAGGGTGGCTATTGTTGATGTTTGCAGAGGGTCCCTGGTTTGAGCCCAGGTAGGGGCGAGGAGAAGGACGGAAGCTATACTGTTACATTGATGCTGTTGACCTGGATCACTGGTTGCTGCGGAAAAGGAGGGGGTGAGTGTATCCGATGTGAAATGGCTAGCTAGTTAGTGGTGGTGCGCGCTAATAGTGTTTCAATTGGTGGCGTCACTCTCTCTCTCTGAGACCCTGAAGTAGTTGTTCCCCTTGCTCTGCACGGGCCGTGGAGGGATGGGTAACGATGCTCCCTTTGGAGGCAGTTGTTGATGTGTGCAGAGGGTCCCCGGTTCAAGCCCAGGTAAGTTCGAGGAGAGGGATGGAAGCCATACTGTTACATAAAGAATGCCAGTTTTATTGCTTCTTTAATCAGAACAGCCATTTTCAGCTGTGCTAACAGCTGGGTTTTCTAATGATCAATTAGTCTTTTAAAATGATAAACTTGGATTAGCTAGCACAACGTGCCTTTGGAACACAAGAGTGATGGTTGCCTGATAATAGGCCTTTGTATGCCTACGTAGATATTCCATAAAAATTCTGCCATTTCCAGCCACAATAGTCATTTACAACATTAACAATGTCTACACTGTATTTCTGATCAATTTGATGTTATTTTAATGGACGAAAAAATTGCTTTTCTTTCCGAAACAATGACCCCAAACTTTCGAACGGTAGTGTATGTTATGGGCCACTCTTAGTTTTCCTCTATTGTGGAGATGCCCATGTTGACCCTCTTCGTTGTCTTGGTCCTCTTGATCCATCCACCTGTCTTCTTTGTTAATCAGGCCTGACCCCTTCATCCCATAGTTATTTCCTGTAAACTAATAACATTTTATGTCAGGCCCCTTTTAATAGGATATAAAGACTCGGTAGGACTTTGACCACACGTCCTCTAGACGGACTACATGCCCTCTATCAAATCAAAACTGGAATTTTTACTCAAAACAAAAGTTGTAAAATTATTCTAGACATTTATAGAATAAATCATACCTAGTTGTATGTTTCTGTGATAAACAGTGAATTAGTTATTGATTTATACTGCTTTAAATACAATTTTATAGATTTGATATATTTATATAAAAAACTGGAATTGGTCCTCAAAACAAAGGTTGTAAAAGTATGATAGACATTTTTAGAATAAATCATATCTAGTTTGATGATTTTGTGACAAACGGTGAATTAGTTATTGATTTTTACATGTAAAATAGATTTTGGAGAAGGTTGAATGTCTGTTGAATGTCTGTTGAATGTCTGTTGAATGTCTGTTGAATATAAAACCAACTTTACCTCGCTCTTTAAATTGATGTGTTTCTAGTTTATAGACAAAGTGAAAGCCACAGCTGAAATCTGAGGGAAATCTGACCTCTAGTGGTGACAAGAAGTATAAGGCTGCCAGACATCCCCATCTTCTCAACGCCACACAGCTCCAGTCAAACTCCCTAAAACAGAATCAACTTTCAGCTGATTTTTTTATGTCCTTAAATCAAATCATGAGAACCGTAGGAAAATATTGATTTCTTAAACCATTGCCCTGTATGGATAAGTAATTATACTATAATTATAAGTGTATTTTCAATCTACAACTAAACAGGGATTTCAACGTGAAAGGGTTAACAGCAGACGGTGGTAACTATTCAGTCGTGCGGTTCAAGTAAGTTTACAGCCACATTTGAGTTATTTTCTGACCTCAGATCTGTTGCCAGTTATTAGAGTAACGTTAGTTGGCTAGTTAATGTTATTTAGCCAGCCAACGGTGGTCTTCACATTGTTTTACAATGTCAATGCATCAACTTGTGAAACTCCAGTGCTGTTTCTTTCAGGCCTGTGGCTGGTGATATATTACTAACGTGTAGCAAACTTAACTTGTTTAGCTCATTTGTAATGTTTTGGCTTAATAAAGCAAATGATGCGTTTGTTTGTAATGACTCGACTTAGACATTACTGGTTCTGTGAAATACACTTTAGCAAACGACTTGTAGCAAACTCAGCACATCAGCAAACTCAGCACATCAGCAAACTCAGCACATCAGCAAACTCAGCACATCAGCAAACTCAGCACATCAGCAAACTCAGCACATCAGCAAACTCAGCACATCAGCAAACTCAGCACATCAGCAAACTCAGCACATCAGCAAACTCAGCACATCAGCAAACTCAGCACATCAGCAAACTCAGCACATCAGCAAACTCAGCACATCAGCAAACTCAGCACATCAGCAAACTCAGCACATCAGCAAACTCAGCACATCAGCAAACTCAGCAAAAACTCAGCACATCAGCAAACTCAGCACATCAGCAAACTCAGCACATCAGCAAACTCAGCACATCAGCAAACTCAGCACATCAGCAAACTCAGCACATCAGCAAACTCAGCACATCAGCAAGCTCAGCACATCAGCAAACTCAGCACATCAGCAAACTCAGCACATCAGCAAACTCAGCACATCAGCAAACTCAGCACATCAGCAAACTCAGCACATCAGCAAACTCAGCACATCAGCAAACTCAGCACATCAGCAAACTCAGCACATCAGCAAGCTCAGCACATCAGCAAACTCAGCACATCAGCAAACTCAGCACATCAGCACTAGTCTGTAACGTATTAGGCTGTAACTGGGGGAGCTCTTCAAAGCCCTGCAGTTTGAAATGTATCTCCCCTAACAATATGTTTTTCTCTCGATTTAGTTTAGTGACTGATTTCTTTATACTTGGTTACACACCAAAGTAGATACAAAAATGTTGCTGGATTCCCTGTCCCCATATACTCCATGTCTCAGTGTAGACCTGACATGTCTCAGTGTAGACCCGACATGTCTCAGCGTAGACCTGACATGTCTCAGTGTAGACCCGACATGTCTCAGTGTAGACCCGACATGTCTCAGTGTAGACCCGACATGTCTCAGTGTAGACCCGACATGTCTCAGTGTAGACCCGACATGTCTCAGTGTAGACCTGACATGTCTCAGTGTAGACCCGACATCTCTCAGTGTAGACCCGACATGTCTCAGTGTAGACCCGACATGTCTCAGCGTAGACCTGACATGTCTCAGTGTAGACCCGACATGTCTCAGTGTAGACCTGACATGTCTCAGTGTAGACCTGACATGTCTCAGTGTAGACCCGACATCTCTCAGTGTAGACCCGACATCTCTCAGTGTAGACCCGACATGTCTCAGTGTAGACCCGACATGTCTCAGTGTAGACCTGACATGTCTCAGTGTAGACCTGACATGTCTCAGTGTAGACCTGACATGTCTCAGTGTAGACCCGACATGTCTCAGTGTAGACCCGACATGTCTCAGTGTAGACCCGACATGTCTCAGTGTAGACCTGACATGTCTCAGTGTAGACCTGACATGTCTCAGCGTAGACCTGACATGTCTCAGTGTAGACCCGACATGTCTCAGTGTAGACCCGACATGTCTCAGTGTAGACCCGACATGTCTCAGTGTAGATGTATAAATGTATAATGTATAATGTATAAATGTATAATGTATAAATGTATAATGTATAAATGTATAATGTATAATGTATAAATGTATAATGTATAATGTATAAATGTATAATGTATAATGTATAATGTATAAATGTATAATGTATAAATGTATAATGTATAATGTATACATGTATAATATCTTGGCTTCAGTCAGCAGTAAATTAGGTCTCTCTGGATGTTGACAGAAGCAGAAGAGAGTAAAAAGTGATTTTGTTTACTATAACGTTATCGTTTGTCTTTGAATACCGAGACGTAGGTTAAATGTTACAAGGTCATGGAAGTACAAATCTGGGCCAACAGCTGATCTACACACACACATACACACCACAACAGCTGATCTACACACACACACACACACCACAACAGCTGATCTACACACACACATACACACCACAACAGCTGATCTACACACACACACACACACACAAACACCACAACAGCTGATCTACACACACACAAACACCACAACAGCTGATCTACACCCACACACACCACAACAGCTGATCTACACACACACACACACACACACACACACACACACACACACACACACACACACACACACACACACACACACACACACACACAACAGCTGATCCACACACACACATACACACACATACACACCACAACAGCTGATCTACACACACACACACACTGACACCACAACAGCTGATCTACACACACACATACACACCACAACAGCTGATCTACACACACACACACACACACACACACACACACACACACACACACACACACACACACACACACACACACACACACACACACCACAACAGCTGATCTACACACACACATACACACCACAACAGCTGATCTACACACACACACACACACACACACACACACACACACACACACACACACACACACACACACACACACACACACACACACCACAACAGCTGTCTACACACACACATACACACCACAACAGCTGATCTACACACACACACACCACAACAGCTGTCTACACACACACACCCACAACAGCTGATCTACACACACACACACCACAACAGCTGATCTACACACACACACACACACACCACAACAGCTGATCCACACACACACATACACACACACGACAACAGCTGTCTACACACACACACACACACACACACACACACACACACACACACACATGTCACACACACACACACACACATGTCACACACACACCACAACAGCTGATCCACACACACACATACACACACACATACACACCACAACAGCTGATCTCACACACACACACACATATACACACCACAACAGCTGTCTACACACACACATACACACCACAACAGCTGATCTACACACACACACACACATATACACCCACAACAGCTGATCTACACACACACATACACACCACAACAGCTGATCTACATACACACACACACACACACACACACACACACACACACACACACACACACACACACACACACACACACACACACCACAACAGCTGATCTACACACACACATACACACCACAACAGCTGATCTACACACACACACACACCACAACAGCTGATCTACACAACACACCACAACAGCTGATCTACACACACACACACCACAACAGCTGATCTACACACACACACACCACAACAGCTGATCCACACACACAATGTACACACACCACAACAGCTGATCTACACACACACACACACACACACACACACACACACACACACACACACACATGTACACACACACACACAATGTACACACACAACACACAATGTACAATGATCCACACACACACATACACACACATACACACCACAACAGCTGATCTACACACACACACACCACAACAGCTGATCTAACACATAATACACACCACAACAGCTGATCTATAATGTATAACACCACAACAGCTGATCTAACACGTACATACACACCACAACAGCTGATCTACACACACACACACACACACACACACAACACACACACATGTATAAACACACAATGTACAAATGTACAATGTACAATGTATAAAGCTGATCTAACACACACACACCACAACAGCTGATCTAACACACACATAATGTATCACACATAAATGTACAACAACAGCTGATCCACACATAACATATAAACACCACAACAGCTGATCTAACACACACACACACACAAATGCTGATCTAACACACATAACACACACCACAACAGCTGATCTATAACACACACATAACATCACACACACACACACACACACACACACACACACACACACACACACACACACACACACACACACACACACACACACCACAACAGCTGATCTACACACACATACACACCACAACAGCTGATCTACACACACACACACCACAACAGCTGATCTACACACACACACACCACAACAGCTGTCTAAATGTTACAACCACAACAGCTGATCTACACAACACAAATCACACCACAACAGCTGATCCACACACACACACACACACACCACAACAGCTGATCTACACACACACACACACACACACACACACACACACACACAACAGCTGATCCACACACACACATACACACACACATACACACCACAACAGCTGATCTACACACACACACACACACATATACACACCACAACAGCTGATCTACACACACACACACACCACAACAGCTGATCTACACACACACACACACACATATACACACCACAACAGCTGATCTACACACACACATACACACCACAACAGCTGATCTACATACACACACACACACACACACACACACACACACACACACACACACACACACACACACACACACACACACACACACACACACACACACCACAACAGCTGATCTACACACACACATACACACACAACAGCTGATCTACACACACACACACCACAACAGCTGATCTACACACACACACACACAACAGCTGATCTACACACACACACACCACAACAGCTGATCTACACACACACACACCACAACAGCTGATCCACACACACACATACACACACACCACAACAGCTGATCTACACACACACACACACACACACACACACACACACACACACACACACACACACACACACACACACACACACACACACACACACAGCTGATCCACACACACACATACACACACATACACACCACAACAGCTGATCTACACACACACACACCACAACAGCTGATCTACACACACACATACACACCACAACAGCTGATCTACACACACATATACACACCACAACAGCTGATCTACACACACACATACACACCACAACAGCTGATCTACACACACACACACACACCACACCAGATCATCCCCACACACACACACACACACACACACACACACACACACACACACACACACACACACACACACACACACACACACACACACAACAACAGCTGATCTACACACACACACCACAACAGCTGATCCACACACACATACACACCACAACAGCTGACTACACACACACACACACACACACACACACACACACACACACACACAGCATCAACAGCTGATCTACACACAAACACACACACACACCACAACAGCTGATCTACACACACACACACACACACACACACACACACACACACACACACACACACACACACACACACACACACCACAACAATTTGATTTATTTGACCAGGTAGGCCAGTTGAGAACAAGTTCTCATTTACAACTGCGACCTGGCCAAGATAAAGCAAAGCAATGCGACACAAACAACAACACAGAATTACACATAGAATAAACAAACATAAAGTCAATAACACAATGAGAAAAAAATCAAGTCTATATACAGTGTGTGCAAATGGTGTGAGGTGGTAAGGCCATAAATAGGCCATAGTAGCAAAGAAATGACAAATTAGCAGATTAACACTGGAGTGATAGATGTGCAGATGATGATGTGCAAGTAGAAATACTGGTGTGCAAAAGAGTAGAAAACTAAATAAAAACAATATGGGGATGAGGTAGGTAGATTGGGCTTTTTACAGCTGATCTACACAAGTACACTCACACCACACCTGCTTCTGCTTGTTGCTATAGTTACATAGTTGTTGATTTAGTGAAGTTAAAGCAGTGGACTCAATCAACGGTCTTCGGTGTTTCAGAATTCGTCAGTGTATGTATTGTAGACCTAGTCAGTTTATTGTCTATGCTAGCTCAATTAGCCTACCATGAAGCTCTTTGACCACCCACACATGTTGTTGAAGGTTGACTATGCTAGATAGCAGACTGGATATGCCTGTGTGTGTTGTCTTGCTGTTAGGTCACACAGCACAAGGTTGCTCCTCGGTCCTGCTTCGTCGCGACTGTCCTTTCTCTCTGATGTACGTTTTTCCCTATCTTTTCAGATGTCAGAATAGAGGAATTTCTGCGTGAGAAACTGGAGAAGAAAGTCCTTTTGCGGATCAACAGCCACGAGTTTCTTTGGCCTCTCCATGATGGAGTCGGGGAGTGAGTTTGGCCCCTGGAACAGCCATTGGTAAATTAGTTGAACCCGTAGAGATCCTTTTGATTCACACACACATACTGTGCAGATATATCCCCCCAAAAATATCCTGTTCTGCATTTTTAATTCCAGAATGTTGTTTCATCGCCTGTCGAGGGTCAAGGGTGCATTCATAGTGCACACTGTAGTAAAACATTCGTAGCGACGCATTTCAGTACGTTTTCTTCTGTTTGGTGTCTCTTGTGTGGTTCAGTTGATAGAGCATGGCGTGTGCAACGCCAGGGTTGTGGGTTTGATTCTCACAGCGGACCAGTTTGAAAAAGAAGTACTAATATTTTATGCGCTCACTACTGTAAGTCACTCTGGATAAGAGAGTCTGCTCAATGACTCCAATGTAGTGACTACACCCCAAGCCTGTGAAGGGGAGGGAACATCTTCCTGGAATGAAACCCTCTCCGAGGATGTCATCTAGCACAGTGGCCATGTGAGGACAATGTAACACATGGTGATTTACTGGTGATGGATAGGATAACCCCTCTAATGAACTTTACATCCTCGCTTAGAAATGGCGATGTTGACAACTGCATGTTGCCATGGCATTATATAGGCTTCGCTTTATTTATTTTTTAAATGCGTTGGATTTTTTTTTTTAAAGGGAAAGGAATAAGTGTTTATGAATTTTGATGTATCCTGTTAATTCATTTTATTGGAAATATTTGAAAAACATAGAATTGCCTCCTTCAACTGCTCTGTTCTCAACTTCAAAAAAGGGAGCTAAAATCTCCATTTGTGTTGTACCTGTCCTCCCCGACATCTCTGGTTGAACCTTTTTCCTCTTCCTGGTTGACCCGCATCTACTTCCTGTCCCTACAGGAAACGTTCTTATTAAATGTGGCGAGACGGAGAGAGAGTTCACCCAGTGCTCTGCCATTAACTTCCTCACGCCATTCAGGAACTTTCTAGAAGGAGACTTCAAAACCATCCTGGTGAGAATCAATGAGAAGATCTGATCTTCCTCCTGAAATGACCACATCGCACCGTTTGGTCTCCTCATCAGGTCCAGGAACATGCATTGTTAGATGGCTAATGTGGATCAGGGAAAGTATGTTTTAACAGAGATGATTGTAATGAAGATGTCATTGGCATACAGAATTGAGTGAGGCTTGTCCCTTCCCTGCAGCTTCTCTGGTCTTGTAAACCTAACATCGTTGGCCTGGCTGACCCAAAGTGTTGTCGTGACGTTGTATTGGTTAATGTGCCGACTGCTATTAATTGAATGGTTAACTGTTTATAATTACATGATTAAATGAATCAGGTAATTATTAGCCTGGGGCACCATGGGAAAGCTTGGCTTTATTGAGTTTCTATTTCCCAAATTAACCACAAGAATGTTGATTTTTACAACAGTCGCTAATTATTTAATTTCCTCTACAGCCTCATTCTGAACGTCGCATAATCCTGGAATCTGCACAAACCCGAGTCTCACTAAATAAGTCCGTACCACACCAATTGAGTTGATTTATTTATTTACTAACAAGCTAGATGATAATATAAGATACACAAATACACAGTCTAGGCTATTGACTTGAATTTAGTACGATGACAATAGGTCCATAGCGGACCAACACAATATGACACGTGTTGTACAAGATGAAGATGTAGAAAGAGAGAGTGCACTAGAGAAAAGCACACTTGGATACATGTGCTTAGTTTAGCCCTAGCACCTTGCCCCGAACTGCCGCTCTTATTGGTCAGAATATAATGATGTAATAACGTGTCGAAGGTCTCCGATGGGGTTTCTCCTTGTGGGAAGTACCTCCTCTTCCTCTGATGGTGACATTTCTGTTGTTACCGGGTGTAACTCTCTTGATTGTCCACACGATGTCAGTGTCCTTTCTCTTCGTGGTCGAGGAGCAGCAGGCCATGCACAGCCATATCAACTGTCATCAACTGCTTTCATTCCGGGGTCTCTGTCTGACCCTTCAACTCCTCTCCTCTCTCTCTCTCTCTCTCTCTCTCTCTCTCTCTCTCTCTCTCTCTCTCTCTCTCTCTCTCTCTCTCTCAATTCAATTCAATTCAAGGGCTTTATTGGCATGGGAAACATGTGTTAACATTGCCAAAGCAAGTGAGGTTGGACAACATACAAAGTGAATATATAAAGTGAAAAACAACAAAAATTAACAGTAAACATTACACATACAACAGTTTCAAAACAGTAAAGACATTACAAATGTCATATTATATATATATATATATACACAATGTACAAATAATTAAAGGACACAAGATAAAATAAATAAGCATAAATATGGGTTGTATTTACAATGGTGTTTGTTCTTCACTGGTTGCCCTTTTCTCGTGGCACTGCAGGTCACAAATCTTGCTGCTGTGATGGCACACTGTGGAATTTCACCCAGTAGATATGGGAGTTTTTCAAAATTGGATATGTTTTCGAATTCTTTGTGGATCTGTGTGATCTGGGGGAAATATGTCTCTCTAATATGGTCATACATTGGGCAGGAGGTTAGGAAGTGCAGCTCAGTTTCCACCTCATTTTGTGGGCAGTGAGCACATAGCCTGTCTTCTCTTGAGAAGTCCCCTGTCCTCTCTTGCCCTCTCTCTCTCTCTCTGCCTTCTCTCTCCTCTCTCTCTTTGCCTTCTCTCTCTCTCTTTGCCTTCTCTCTCTCTCTTTGCCTTCTCTTTCTCTCTGCATCTCTCTCTCTCTTTGCCCTCTCTCTCTCTCTTTGCCTCTCTCTCTCTCTCTTTGCCCTCTCTCTCTCTTTGCCTTCTCTTTCTCTCTGCATTCTCTTCTCTCTCTTGCCCTCTCTCTCTCTCTCTTTGCCTTCTGTCTCTCTCTTTTCCTTCTCTCTCTCTCTTTGCCTTCTCTCTCTCTTTGCCCTCTCTCTCTCTTTGCTCTCTCTCTCTCTTTGCTCTCTCTCTCTCTTTGCCTTCTCTTCTCTCTCTGCATTCTCTCTCTCTCTTTGCCCTCTCTCTCTCTCTTTGCCCTCTCTCTCTCTCTTTGCCTTCTCTCTCTCTCTTTGCCTTCTCTTTCTCTCTGCATTCTCTCTCTCTCTTTGCCCTCTCTCTCTCTCTTTGCCTTCTGTCTCTCTCTTTTCCTTCTCTCTCTCTCTTTCTTTTCTCTCTCTCTCTTCTCTTTGCCTCTCTCTCTCTCTCTTTGCCTTCTGTCTCTCTCTTTTCCTTCTCTCTCTCTCTTTGCCTTCTCTCTCTCTCTTTGCCCTTCTCTCTCTCTCTTTGCCTTCTGTCTCTCTCTTTTCCTTCTCTCTCTCTCTTTTCCTTCTCTTTCTCTCTGCCTTCTCTCTCTCTCTTTGCCTCTCTCTCTCTCTTTGCCCTCTTTCTCTCCCTTTGCCCTCTTTCTCTCTCTTTGCCCTCTCTCTCTCTCTTTGCCTTCTGTCTCTCTCTTTTCCTTCTCTCTCTCTCTTTGCCTCTCTCTCTCTCTTTGCCTTCTGTCTCTCTCTTTTCCTTCTCTCTCTCTCTCTTTGCCTTCTCTCTCTCTCTTTGCCTCTCTCTCTCTCTCTTTGCCCTCTCTCTCTCTTGCCCTCTCTCTCTCTTTGCCTTCTGTCTCTCTCTTTTCCTTCTCTCTCTCTCTTTGCCTTCTCTCTTTCTCTCTTTGCCCTCTTTCTCTCTCTTTGCCTTCTCTCTCTCTCTTTGCCTTCTCTCTCTCTTTGCCCTCTCTCTCTCTCTTTGCCCTCTCTCTCTCTTTGCCTTCTGTCTCTCTCTTTTCCTTCTCTCTCTCTCTTTGCCCTCTCTCTCTCTCTTTTTGCCCTCTCTCTCTCTCTCTTTGCCCTCTTTCTCTCTCTTTGCCTTCTCTCTCTCTCTTTGCCTTCTCTTTCTCTCTGCATTCTCTCTCTCTCTTTGCCCTCTCTCTCTCTCTTTGCCCTCTTTCTCTCTCTTGCCCTCTCTCTCTCTCTTTGCCCTCTTTCTCTCTCTTTTCCTTCTCTCTCTCTCTTTGCCCTCTCTCTCTCTCTTTGCCTTCTGTCTCTCTCTTTTCTTTCTCTCTCTTTTGCCCTCTCTCTCTCTTTTTTGCCCTCTCTCTCTCTCTTTGCCCTCTCTCTCTCTCTTTGCCTTCTCTCTCTCTTGCCCTCTCTCTCTCTTTTGCCCTCTCTCTCTCTTTGCCTTCTCTCTCTCTTTGCCCTCTCTCTCTCTCTCTTTGCCTCTCTCTCTTTTTGCCCTCTCTCTCTCTCTTTTCTTCTCTCTCTCTCTTTGCCCTCTCTCTCTCTTTGCCCTCTCTCTCTCTTTTGTGCCCTCTCTCTCTTTTGCCCTCTCTCTCTCTTTGCCCTCTCTCTCTTGTTTGCCCTCTCTCTCTTTGCTTTTTTGTCTCTCTCTCTCCTTTTCCTTCTCTCTCTCTCCTGTCTCTCTCTCTCTTTGCTCTCTCTCTTTTTGCCCTCTCTCTCTCTTTTGCCCTCTCTCTCTCTTTGCCCTCTCTCTCTCTTTTTTTGCCCTCTTTCTCTCTCTTTTCCTTCTCTCTCTCTCTCTTTGCCCTCTCTCTCTCTTTTTGCCTTCTGTCTCTCTCTTTTTCCTTCTCTCTCTCTCTTTGCCTTCTCTCTCTCTTTGCCCTCTCTCTCTCTCTTTGCCCTCTCTCTCTCTTTGCCTTCTCTCTCTTTGCCCTCTCTCTCTCTCTTTGCCCTCTCTCTCTCTCTTTTTGCCCTCTCTCTCTCTTTGCCTTCTCTCTCTCTTTGCCCTCTCTCTCTCTCTTTGCCCTCTTTCTCTCTCTTTTCCTTCTCTCTCTCTCTTTGCCTTCTCTCTCTCTTTGCCCTCTCTCTCTCTCTCTCTTTGCCCTCTCTCTCTCTTTGCCTTCTCTCTCTCTTTGCCCTCTCTCTCTCTCTCTTTGCCCTCTCTCTCTCTCTTTGCCTTCTCTCTCTCTTTGCCTTCTCTCTCTCTTTTTGCCCTCTCTCTCTCTTTGCCCTCTTCTCTCTCTTTCTCCCTTTGCCTCTCTCTCTCTCTTTGCCCTCTTTTCTCTCTCTTTGCCTCTCTCTCTCTCTTTGCCCTCTCTCTCTCTCTTTGCCCTCTCTCTCTCTTTGCCTCTCTCTCTCTCTTTGCCTTCTGTCTCTCTCTTTTTTCCTTCTCTCTCTCTCTTTGCCTTCTCTTTCTCTCTGCATTCTCTCTCTCTTTGCCCTCTCTCTCTCTCTTTGCCCTCTTTCTCTCTCTTTTTTCCTTCTCTCTCTCTCTTTGCCTTCTCTCTCTCTCTTTGCCTCTCTCTCTCTCTCTTTGCCTTCTGTCTCTCTCTTTTCCTTCTCTCTCTCTCTTTGCCTTCTCTCTCTCTGCATTCTCTCTCTCTCTCTTTGCCCTCTCTCTCTCTCTTTGCCTCTCTCTCTCCCTTTGCCCTCTTTCTCTCTCTTTTCCTTCTCTCTCTCTCTTTTCCTTCTCTCTCTCTCTTTGCCCTCTTTCTCTCCCTTTGCCCTCTCTCTCTCTCTGCCTCTTTCTCTCTCTTTGCCTTCTCTCTCTCTCTTTGCCCTCTCTCTCTCTCTTTGCCCTCTCTCTCTCTCTTTGCCCTCTTTCTCTCTCTTTGCCTTCTCTCTCTCTCTTTGCCTCTCTCTCTCTCTTTGCCCTCTCTCTCTCTCTTTGCCTTCTCTCTCTCTCTTTGCCTTCTCTCTCTCTCTTTGCCTTCTGTCTCTCTCTTTTCCTTCTCTCTCTCTCTCTGCCTTCTCTTTCTCTCTGCATTCTCTCTCTCTCTTTGCCCTCTCTCTCTCCCTTTGCCCTCTTTCTCTCTCTTTTCCTTCTCTCTCTCTCTTTCCTTCTCTCTCTCTCTCTTTGCCCTCTTTCTCTCCCTTTGCCCTCTTTCTCTCTCTTTTCTTCTCTCTCTCTCCTTTGCCTCTCTCTCTCTCTTGCCTTTCTCTCTCTCTTTGCTCTTTGCTCTCTCTCTCTTTGCCCTCTTTCTCTCTCTGCCTTCTCTCTCCTCTCTCTCTTTTTCTCTCTCTCTCTTTGCCTTCTCTCTCTCTCTTTTTGCCTTCTCTCTCTCTCTTTGCCTTCTCTCTCTCCTCTCTCTTTGCCTTCTCTCTCTCTCTCTTTGCCCTCTCTCTCTCCCTTTGCCCTCTCTCTCTCCCTTTGCCCTCTCTCTCTCTCTCTTTGCCCTCTCTCTCTCTTTGCCCTCTCTCTCTCCTTTTGCCCTCTCTCTCTCCCTTTGCCCTCTCTCTCTCTCTTTGCTCTCTCTCTCTCTCTTTGCCCTCTCTCTCTCTTTGCCCTCTCTCTCTCCCTTTGCCCTTTCTCTCTCTCTTTGCCTTCTTTCTCTCTCTTTGCTTTGCTCTTTGCCTCTCTCTCTCTTTGCCCTCTCTCTCCCTTTGCTTTCTCTCTCTCTTTGCCCTCTCTCTCTCTCTTTGCCCTCTCTCTCTCTCTCTTTGCCTTCTGTCTCTCTCTTTTCCTTCTCTCTCTCTCTCTGCCTTCTCTTTCTCTCTGCATTCTCTCTCTCTCTTTGCCCTCTCTCTCTCCCTTTGCCTTCTCTCTCCTCTCTCTCTTTCCTTCTCTCTCTCTCTTTGCCTTCTCTCTCTCTCTCTTTGCCTTCTCTCTCTCTCTCTTTGCCTTCTCTCTCTCTCTCCTTTTTGCCCTCTTTCTCTCTCTGCCTTCTCTCTCCTCTCTCTCTCTCTTTTCTCTCTCTCTCTTTGCCTTCTCTCTCTCTCTTTGCCTTCTCTCTCCTCTCTTTGCCTTCTCTCTCTCTCTGCCTTCTCTCTCTCTCTCTCTTGCCTCTCTCTCTCTTTGCCTTGCCCTCTCTCTCTCCTTTGCTCTCTCTCCTCTTTCTCTCTCTCTCTCTCTTTGCCTCTCTCTCTCTCTTTGCCCTCTCTCTCTCCCTTTGCCCTCTCTCTCTTTGCCCTCTCTCTCTCCCTTTGCCTTCTCCTCTCTCTCTCTCTCTCTCTTTGCCCTCTCTCTCTCTTTGCCTTCTCTCTCTCTCTTTGCCCTCTCTCTCTCTCTTTGCCTTCTCTCTCTCTCTTTGCCCTCTCTCTCTCCCCTTTGCCTCTCTCTCTCTCTCTTTGCCTTCTCTCTCTCTCTTTGCCCTCTCTCTCTCCTTTGCCCTCTCTCTCTCTCTTTTGCCCTCTCTCTCTCTCCTTTGCCCTCTCTCTCTGCTCTCTCTCTCTCTCTCTGTCTCTCTCTGTCTCTCTGCTCTCTCTCTCTCCCTTTGCCTCTCTCTCTCTCTCTGCCTTCTCTCTCCTCTCTCTTTGCCTTCTCTCTCTCTCTCTCTGCCTTCTCTCTCCTTTTTCTCTCTGCCTTCTCTCTCCTCTTTCTCTCTGCCTTCTCTCTCTATCTCTCTGCCTTCTCTCTCTCTCTCTGTCTCTCTGCATGTAACTCTCTCTCTCTCTCTCTCTGCCTTCTCTCTTTATATATAAATAAATGGTGGGACAAACAGCAATAATAATAGTAGTAGTGGACATGGGATTACCATTAACAACAACTACAACAACAATATTTATGAGAACAACAATACATTAAAGTAATGGTAGTGGACCAGTGTCAACATGACTGAGAAGACACTTGACCTGGTAGTAGATCAGTCTCAACCTGACTGAGAAGACACATGACCTGGTAGTAGATCAGTCTCAACCTGACTGAGAAGACACATGACATCGTTTGAAAGAAACAAGATGGGACACATATTTGGCTGCGAAAACTGCACATTTTGGCTTTTCACCCAATAAATATTTGATTTTTTTCTTCATATTTTATAGTTTCAAATTCTTTGTATTGAATTATAATTTTGGGAAATAAATATTCTCTTAGCTCTGAGTATTTGTCACAGTGTAATAGGAAATGCAGCTCTGTCTCTACCTCTCCTCTGGAGCAGAGTGAGCACAGCCTGTCCTCTCTGGGCAGCCAGGTTTGTCTGTGACGACCGGTCTCTATAGCCAGACTGTGCTCACGGAGTCTGTACCTAGTCAATGTTTTCCTCAGTCACAGTGGTCAGATAGTCCGCCACCATGCACCTGTTTAGAGACAAATAGCATTGAAGTTTACTATGATTTTTGTGGTGTCTTTCCAATAGGTTATATATGTTTCTTTTTGCTTTGTGATGATTTGGTTGGGCCAGATTTTCTGAGTGCTGTCCTGAGGCTCTATGGGGTTGGTTTGGATTGGTGAACTGACCCTCAGAACCAGCTGGCTGAGGGGACTCTTCTCTTTTTTTCAACTCTTGACATTGTAGAGCTGTGTGATGGAATGTTTTGGGGTCACTTGCTTTTAGGTTGTTGTAAAATGTGATTGCTTTTTTTTCTATCTGAATGAGGAGGGGGTTTTGGCCCAATTCTGCTCTACATGTGTTATTTGGAGTTTTTCTTTGCACTTGCAACACAGTCTGGCAAAACTCTGCATGCAGTATTTCCATTGGATGTTTGTCCCATTTGGTAAATTCATTATTAGAGATTGGACCCCATACTTCCCTGCCGTATAGAGCAATTGGTTCTATAACTGATTGAAAAAGTTTGAGCCAGATTCTAATTGGAATTTCGATTTTGATGTTCCTTTTAATGGCATAGAATGCTCTTCTTGCTTTGTCTCTCAGCTCATTCACAGCCATGTGAAAGTTACCTGTGTTGCTGATATTTAGTCCTAGATATGTGTAGTTTTTAGTGTGTTCTAATATAACTGTGTCCAAATAGAGTTTATATTTGTCATCCTTATTTCCGGACCTTTTTTTGGAATATCATTATATTTGTTTTTTTTAGGTTAAAGGTCAGAGCCCAGGTCTGACAGAACTTGTGGTTAACGGTCAGAGCCCAGGTCTGACAGAACCTGTGCTTAACGGTCAGAGTCCAGGTCTGACAGAACCTGTGGTTAACGGTCAGAGCCCAGGTCTGACAGAACCTGTGGTTAACGGTCAGAGCCCAGGTCTGACAGAACCTGTGGTTAACGGTCAGAGCCCAGGTCCGACAGAACCTGTGGTTAACGGTCAGAGCCCAGGTCTGACAGAACCTGTGGTTAACGGCCAGAGCCCAGGTCCGACAGAACCTGTGGTTAACGGTCAGAGCCCAGGTCTGACAGAACCTGTGGTTAACGGTCAGAGCCCAGGTCTGACAGAAGCTGTGGTTAACGGTCAGAGCCCAGGTCTGACAGAACCTGTGAAGACGATCTAGGTGCTGCTGTAACCCCTCTTTAATGGGAGACAGCAGCACCAGGTCATCTGCGGACAGCAGACACTTGATTTCAGTGTTGTGTAGGGTGATACCAGGTACTGCCGATTCTTCTAATGTTTTTGCCAATTCATTAATGTAATGTTAAATAGTGTTGGACTTATTGGGCAGCCCTGTTTCACTCCCCGTCCCTGAGAGAAGAAGTCTGTTTGCTTGTTGCCAATTTTAACATTTATTTTTAGTGTACATTGATTTAATAAAATCATATGTTTTCCCTCCAATACCACTTTCTATTAGTTTATAAAAAAAGACCTTCGTGACAAATTTAATCAAATGCTTTCTTGAAATCTACAGATTTTGCCTTTGTTTTGGTTTACTTGTTTATCAATTCGAGTGTGGAGGGTGTGGTCCGTTGTACGATAATTTTGTAGAAACCCAATGTGGCTCTCTCTCTCTGCCTTCACTCTCTCTCTCTCTCTTGAACATTGGTGTAAAGCTGGATAGGTCCATCACCATTGTCAATGTTATTGGGGCACCACCTCATTCAAGGGTTTTTCTTCATGTTTTATATTCTTCAAAGTAGCCACCCTTTGCTTTGATGACAGCTTTGCACATTCTCTCAACCAGCTTCACCTGGAATGCATTTTCAAGTCTTGAAAGTGTTTCCACATAGGGCTCCTTTTCCTTCACTCAGCGGTCCAAACTCACCTCAAACCATTTCAATTTGTGTTGAGGTCAGGTGATTGTGGCGGCCAGGTCATCTGATGCAGTATTCTTGGTCAAATCGCCCTCATTCTTGGGTCATTGTCCTGTTGAAGAACAAATCATAGTCAGATGGGATATCGCTGCCAATTTAATAACTATAGGCAAGTCAGTTAAGAACAAATTCTTATAGGAACAGTGGGTTAACTGCCTAGTCAGGGGCAGAACGACAGACCTTGGGGATTTGAACTAGTCAGGGGCAGAACGACAGACCTTGGGGATTTGAACTTGCAACCTTCCGGTTACTAGTCCAACGCTCTAACCACTAGGCTACCCTGCCTCCCCATCCTCTGCAGCAAAGAAAGGTAACTCTGAGTCTTCCTTTCCTGTTTATGGTGAGAGCCAATTTCATCATAGCGCTTGATGGTTTTTCCGACTGCACTTGAAGGAACTTTTAAAGTTATTTTTAAATGAAGAAACTAATACATAAACCAATGAACAAACCAACACACAGACCAATTCCAAGTACGTCAACAAGAACGTGTCCACTCTTAGAAAACGGTTCCAAAAAGGTTCTTCAGCTGTCCTCGTAGAAGAACCCTGTTTGGTTCCAGGGAGAGCCTTGTTTTCTAAGAGCAGCACAACATGTGTAGAGAGAGTCCCAGGTCTTCCCTCCACGCTGGCTAGGTTTCTGTCTCTGTTGTAACCACCGTGACCTACAGCCACAGCATTACCACAGTGGTATTCTGGTTACTCTGAACTTCACAGTCGTTCTGCACTTCACACAGACATCCAGACTGGCATCCAGCACTGCCTGCCTGTCACTCTGAGGGTACTGCACTGGTACAAAGACAAACACACACAATTTAATTGCCAGAGCTGTCGCTGTAGAAGTAGCCTACTGTGTGTGTACACAGTCACACACACACACACACCCCAGCATTCATTCTTGAAGTTTAAAGACTCATTATTACCTTGAAGTGTTTAAGTTTAAGTTTCAACAATATTCTGAATTACCTTCTGAGATGCATGGCCACAGACAAAACTAGCTTTTCATCACTACATCTGGAAGATCTTCAGAATGTTCTGGGGCCATTTTAGGGCCAATGCTCTGTCATGATTTGGCCTCAGTCAACACACCTATTTTGTCTTCAGTGTTTTCTTTCAGAAAGTATTAGATGTTGATTGGTGCTTCACTTTAGGGTTTATTTGTATTGGAGCATAGTGATTGTCACAGAGCCATTTCAAACAGTAAAAGCACAATACTTTTTTTTAAAAATATACATAACCAGAGGTGTTCATAGGGCAGGACATTCAACGAAAATATAAAATGTAAAGTGTTGGGGTCCCATGTTTAATGAGCTGAAGAAAAAAAAAACATTTCAAATTGTGCACAAAAATTTGTTAACATCCCTCTTATTGAAAATGTCTCCTTTGCCAAGTTAATCCATCCACCTGACAGGTGTGGCATATCAAGAAGCTGATTAAACAGCATGATCATTACACAGGTGCACCTTGTGCTGGGGGGGGGGGACAATAAAAGGCCACACAACACAATACCACAGATGTCTCAAGGGAGCGTACAATTAGCATGCTGACTGCAGGAATGTCCACCAACGCTGTTGCCATAGAATTGAATGTTAATTTCTCTACCATTAGCCGCCTCCGTTGTTTTAGAGAATTTGTCAGTAGTTCCAACCAGCCTCACAACCGTAGACCACGTGTAACCACGACAACCCAGGACAACCGTAGACCACGTGTACGGCGTCGTGTGGGCGAGTGGTTTGCTGATGTCAACGCTGTGAACAGAGCGCCCCATGGTGGCGGTGAGGTTATGGTATGAACCGTCATAAGCTACAGACAAGGAACACAATTGCCTTTTTATCTATGCTAATTTGAATGCACAGAGATACAGTAACGAGATCCCGAGACCCATTATCGTGCCATTCATCCGCCACCATCACCTCATGTTTCAGCATGATAATGCACGGCCCCATGTCGCAAAGATCTGTACACAATTCCTGGAAGCAGAAAATGTCTGTTCTTCACTGGCCCGCATATTCACTAGACCTGTCAACCACTGAGCATGTTTGGGATGCTCTGGATTGACGTGTACGACCGTGTTCCAGTTCCCGCCAAAATCCAGCAACTTCACATCAGCCATTGAAGAGGAGCGGGACAACATTTCACAGGCCACAATCAACAGCCTGATCACCTCCATGTGAAGGAGACGTGTCACACCAGATACTGGCTGGTTTTCTGATCCACGCCCCTACCTTTTATTCTAAGGTATCTTGTGACCAACACATGCATATCTGTATTCTCAGTCATGTGAAATCCATAGATTAGGGCCTAATGAATTCATTGC
>NC_068424.1:9867999-9952999 GCF_023373465.1 Oncorhynchus keta
AACTAGCCCTAATACAACCAGCCCTACCACAACCAGCCCTAATACAACCAGCCCTACCACAACCAGCCCTACCACAACCAGCCCTACTACAACCAGCCCTACTACAACCAGCCCTACTACAACCAGCCCTACTACAACCAGCCCTACCACAACCAGCCCTACCACAACCAGCCCTACCACAACCAGCCCTAATACAACCAGCCCTAATACAACCAGCCCTACCACAACCAGCCCTACCACAACCAGCCCTACTACAACCAGCCCTACTACAACCAGCCCTAATACAACCAGCCCTACCACAACCAGCCCTACCACAACCAGCCCTACCACAACCAGCCCTACCACAACCAGCCCTAATGCTTCTACACCTGCATTGCTTGCCGTTTGAGGTTTTAGGCTCGGTTTCTGTACATCACTTTGAGATATCAGCTGATGTAAGAAGGGCTGTATAAATCGATTTGATTTGATTTTGGTACAACACATCCCCTTGGGCTCCCGAGTGGCGCAGCGGTCTAAGGCACTGCATCTTAGTGCAAGAGGTGTCACTACAGTACCTGGTTCAAATCCAGGCTGCATCACATCTGGCTGTGATTGGGAGTCTCATAGGACGGTGCACAATTGGCAAGGGTAGGCCATCATTGTAAATAAGAATTTGTTCTTAACTGATTAAATAAAATAATTATCTCATTATCAGCTGTTGTCAAACACATGCGAGTCTGGAAAGAGGATTATCTTTCTCAAAAGTAACATAACATTCTGGCATTTAAAGCATAATATTTTTGGTTGTAATTGCACTTACTATAAAACGTTCTATTTTCGCATACCTAAAATGCCTTCTACTTAGATCTCTAGTATGGGTATTTGGACACGACCAGTGTCTTCTTTTTGGGACTTTTCTTCGACAACACAGGGAAGGTGACTCCAGCATTTATTTCTAACTGCTGTGGGAAGCAGTCTGGGCCTAAAGGTGAGCAAGAAGATAACAGACATTCCAACCAGACAGAGAACAGGTACGATAAACAGCAGGATGTACCAGTACACAGACTCCCCCTCACTACCGCCACATATTACGGAGTCTAAAAGCACTACTCTGTGTGTTCTTTTGGTCAGATCCTGACATGAAATATCTGAGAGGTCCATGATAGTGACCGTTTTCTCGAACGTCCTGTACCAGTCCAACTGGCAGCAGTTGAAAGTGTTTCCTTTGAGAAAAACGGCGTGGAGTTTCGTGGCTAACACGTTAGCCTGAGCTGAGGGGACGGTGGTCAGTTTGTTGTCCCTCAGGTCCAGCAGCTTCAGCTCCAGGCGTTGCAGTGAAACAGGGAGCTGAGTAAGAGAGTTTCTGGAAATGTTCAAAGACTTCAAGTGGTGGAAAGGAGAGAAGTCAAAGTGTCTCAGGCCTGTGTTTCCCAATCCTAGATGTTGTAAAGTTCTGCTGAGGCCTGCGATCGATCTGGGCCCGATGATTAGTTCTGGGTTGTTAGACAGCTCCAGGTGTGTTAGGGGCGTCCCTACGAACGCTGATGATGGCAGCCTCCCCAGGTTGCACCCCGATAGGTAGAGATATCTCAGAGAAATGATGTTTCTACAAACGACACAGTCTGATTGGTTACCCCCACCCATGCCCCCACCCCCTGCTTCAAGGGGGCACACGCCAACTCTGTTGTAGCTAATATCCACAGAGCGGATGCTGGTGAGAGAGGACAACAGCTGAGCAGGTAGAGTCTGCAGGTCATTCTGGCTCAGGTTCAGAAAGCTTAGGTTGCCTAGCTTCCTCAAACTAACTTGGTCGGCATGGAGCTCTGTCAACCTATTGTTGCTCACGTCCAACTCGTACAACGTCCCTGGCAGCTTTTCCAGAGTTAGATTCAAGACCTCAAGACAGTTTGTCCACATCCTGAGTCTGGTCAGGCTTGGCATTTTGCTGATGAATCCTTGGGGGAAGTAGTGCACCTGATTTCCACTCAGATCCAGCAGGTCTAGAGAGGAGATGTCCCCGTGCAGGCTCTCGTCCCACAACTTGGCCGTGACGTTGCTCATGTTTCCCCTCAGGTTGTAGAACTGGACGCTGGTCTTCCAGTTGGGGTAGGCAGCTGTGTCCGCCAGGTGTTCGTAGAAGCTCACCCTGTTCTGGGACAGATGGAGGTTCCTCAGGCGGCTGTGGGTGGGCAGAAAGGGAAAGAAGAGGAGGTTGTTGTCTGTGAGATCCAGGGTCTCCAGCTGGAAGACTTCCTGGAGGTCCTGGTTGGCTATGAACCACTCAATGGCATTGTGACTGGCGTTGAGGACCACCAGCTGGGTCATGTGGAAGTGCACCAGGCAGGGCAGGTAGTTGAAGGCCAGGTTGAGTCTCTGGAGCTTGTGCAGGTGATCGAAGGACCCGTCGATCTCAAACAGCATGTTCCTCTGCAGGTCCAGCTCTCTGAGCTGGTGGAGGTCGCTGAAGGAGCTTTCGTCCAGCCTCAGCAGGAGGTTCCTGGAAAGGTTGAGGTACTCCAGGGACGTCATGTTCTGGAGGAGGACGGAGACCATGTCCTCTGTAAGCTGATTTTTTGACAGATCCAGAACTCTGAGTCTAGACAAGGTGAGCAGCGCCAGGCTAGTTTGCTGGTATCCAACGTGAAGGTTATTGGCAGCTAGATTGAGGCTCTCTAGATGAGGTGAGTTGTGAAAGAGCTTGGACCCCACCGTCTCCAAGAGGTTGTCTGCACAGCTTAGGGTACGAAGGGAGACGTAGCGGGAGAGGGAGTCATCCTGTAGCATCTGAATGTGGTTGTGGTTCAGGTGGAGGTCCTCTATGCTGTCAGGTAGGCCCCCAGGTACAGATGAGAGCTCACTGTTGCTACAGAGAGCAGTCTTTTGGGTCTGTAAAGGGGAAAAAAATAGAGACATTTAAGTGTATGCAAGAGAAATACTTTACTTTAGAAATGCAATATAAAATACCTTATTTTATATGATAAAAAAAACTTTGAACAGCAAAGAGGGGGGGGGGGGCTTATACCTCATATCAGACCAGAGAGTATATAAGGGTATAAAGGTATTACATGTATGCAGGAGTTGAAGCGCTGAGAACCAGCAGTGATGGAACAAGTACCCAATTGTCATACTTGAGTAAAAGTAAAGATACCTTAATAGAAAATGACTCAAGTAAAAGTGAAAGTCACCCGGTAAAATACTACTTGAGTAAAAGTCTCAAAGTATCTGGCTTTAAATGTACTTAAGAACAGTGATGGAAAAAGTACCTAATTGTCATACTTGAGTAAAAGTATGTATAAATGCTATACATCAAAATTGCTTGAATGAAAGCCAACCAGACAGCATGACTTTCTATTTTTTTTCTTCTTCTCATTTACAGACAGACATAATTTTGAATCGCAGTATTTGTGTTTAGTGAGTCTGCCAGATCAGAGACTGTAGGAATGACAAGGTGTTATATTGATTAGTGCATGAATTGGACAATAGTTCTGTCCTGCCGGAGCATTCTAAATGTAACGAGTACTTTACAGTGTCAGGGGAAAATGTAAAAGTTGTCAAAAATATAAATAGTAAAGTACAGATAAACCCGCCCAAAAAATACTTAAGTAGTACTTTAAAGTATTTTGACTTCAGTACTTTCTTTACACCACTGAGAACCAGCAGCAGTTTCCATCACCTTTATGGTGCCGTATGCACTCTTCCCCTTAACCCTGTATATGCAAATATTATCAGAGGCACTTTCTTTTTTTTTTACACCTTTCACTGAGAACCACATGCTTTTATAGTTCAACATTCAAAGATACTTTCTTTACTTTGTCTTTTATTGTATTTTTTATATTTTTCGATTGAGTTAAATTTATTCTAATGAGCTTGTCCAAGACGTTTAGCGCTTACCAGTCTGCAGGGGCTGTGGTGAGGGTGGCAGAAGGCAGACATCAGGAGGCTCCACAGGGGCCAGAGGGTTAGACAGAGCAGGGTAGGGGAGGAGGCCGTGGATGAACATCTAAACATCCTGGCTGTGGAAGAGAGAAGGAGAGCAAGAGAGAAGTGAGACTGTCAAAAGGAGAGGTCTACAACGTGGGCAGAGAGCCGTCATGGTTAGTACAGCCAGACATTAAAATACCAGCGCAGTCTCTAGCCCATTCAAATATAGTAACAGTATATCTTGAGCATCTGGGCAGTCCGCTATCAATTAAGCTTGATAATACATTCAATTCATTATTTTCATACGGTATTATCAAAACCATATCAAATCCCCTCCATTCTATCAAATCTATGTGGCACATAGGTCAATTCCACTATTCACTGTTGGAAATATGTGCTATATAATAATTGTGCATGTTATCCTATGTCCATTACGGTTGTAATCTAATAAACAAATGATTAATAATCTATAAAATACTTCTAAAACCTTTTATAATCTATACTTTAAATCATATTTTACCAAAATACTACATTTACATGGGTTATTCCACGAAATGAGTAGCTTTCACATCCCTTTAATATTACATTTTTAAGTAGAAATTGTGCATAAATATTGCATTTTAAAAGCTTGTTTTACTATATTAAGTGCCATTTAAATATAGAGCACGTGTCCCTCTATGACTTCTGCATTTTGACATATCCCTCTGTGTCCCTCTGTGTCCCTCTATGTACCTCTGTGTACCTCTGTGTACCTCTGTGTACCTCTGTGTCCCACTGTGTCCCTCTCTATCCCTCTATGACTTCTAGAGGAATCAAGGAGTTTTGAACAGCCCCACAGAGGTGTCAATGAGTTATCAACAGCTAGTGTGTTGCGATATTTAGATTTTATTGTAGCAAAGCTGGTCTGACATAATGAAAAGGGGATCAAGTCTGCTGAACAGCCATCTCATTAAAACAAGCGTGCTGTGGCCTCCGTCACAGCACCTCAGCACACAGCACCTCAGATTATTATCAAGAACCGGTGACAAGCTTCTTCTTTTTTTTTTAATTGTGAATTTTATCATTTGCTTGGAAAATGTCACTTCCCTGCGTGGATTGGTTGAGCAGCAGTCTTATTGGTTGAGCAGCAGTCTTATTGGTTGAGCAGCAGTCTTATTGGTTGAGCAGCAGTCTTATTGGTTGAGCAGCAGTCTTATTGGTTGAGCAGCAGTCTTATTGGTTGAGCAGCAGTCTTATTGGTTGAGCAGCAGTCTTATTGGTTGAGCAGCAGTCTTATTGGTTGAGCAGCAGTCTTATTGGTTGAGCAGCAGTCTTATTGGTTGAGCAGCAGTCTTATTGGTTGAGCAGCAGTCTTGTTGGTTGAGCAGCAGTCTTGTTGGTTGAGCAGCAGTCTTATTGGTTGAGCAGCAGTCTTGTTGGTTGAGCAGCAGTCTTGTTGGTTGAGCAGCAGTCTTGTTGGTTGAGCAGCAGTCTTATTGGTTGAGCAGCAGTCTTGTTGGTTGAGCAGCAGTCTTGTTGGTTGAGCAGCAGTCTTATTGGTTGAGCAGCAGTCTTGTTGGTTGAGCAGCAGTCTTATTGGTTGAGCAGCAGTCTTGTTGGTTGAGCAGCAGTCTTATTGGTTGAGCAGCAGTCTTATTGGTTGAGCAGCAGTCTTGTTGGTTGAGCAGCAGTCTTGTTGGTTGAGCAGCAGTCTTATTGGTTGAGCAGCAGTCTTATTGGTTGAGCAGCAGTCTTATTGGTTGAGCAGCAGTCTTATTGGTTGAGCAGCAGTCTTATTGGTTGAGCAGCAGTCTTATTGGTTGAGCAGCAGTCTTATTGGTTGAGCAGCAGTCTTATTGGTTGAGCAGCAGTCTTATTGGTTGGCCAATAGATCACAATGCAACAGCCTCGGTGTAATCCATGTCCCTTTTAGTTAGTTTAGTTTGGTCATTTAGCATAGGCTCTTATCCAGAGCGACTCACAGGAGCAATTAAGTGCCTTGCTCAAGGGCACAGCAACAGCTTTTTTGGCCGAGTTGGCTTGGGGATTGGAACCAGCAACATTTTATGCGCTTAACCACTAAGCTACCTACCGCCTCACATATTTCACCTTCAGTTGTGATCTGGGGCAACTCTGCAACAAAGACAATCTTCATACATGTAGCGAATATATACAAGATGCGGCATTTGAAATGTCAGTAGTCTCATCTAATTGCATTGCTTGACAGACGAAATGACAGTCTACTGCCCATAGATTGTGTCAGACAATTACTTCCCGGCACTCATTAAATATCTCAGTGCCAGAGAAGAGATTGTTGTGTTAAGTAAATTAGAACCAGGGCTCAAATTGAGGGGGTATGTGAGGGTATGTCAGGTTACTGTGGCTTTCGTTAAAGAAAATGGCTAAAATATATTAAATATATAAATATATAGGCCTGCCCTTTGTTAGCTTAAATTTTTAGAAGATAATAAACAACGGATCTGATTATATGAAGCAACGCTTTTGTCCAGAATGCTTTATGCTAGAAACACCCTGGGGCAGCAGGGTAGCCTAGTGGTTAGAGTGTTGGACTAGTAAGGTTGCAAGTTCAAACCCCCCGAGCTGACAAGGTACAAATCTGCCGTTCTGTTGTTCTGCCCCTGAACAGGCAGTTAACCCACTGTTCCCAGGCCGTCATTGAAAATAAGAATTTGTTCTTAACTGACTTGCCTGGTTAAATAAAGGTAAAAAATATATATATTTGTTTTGTCTCTATGATATTCAGAGGCAGGCTGCAGCACCACAACCTTCCATAGCTGAGGACGAGGAGACAACACATTTACTTTGCTTGGGAGGTAATGATTCTGTCCCTATCAACTGACATTCGACATTTCAACAGGCTGACTCTAAATCAGTCAGGAGCGAGCCAGGTAGCCGAAGAAGGAAGGGAAATTAAGGATTTAGGCTATAGTTATTTTAAGGCCTGCCGTTGAAGAAATCAAATGTGAAGCAGTTTTGACAGCCTACAGGCTGAGCAAGAGCACTCGGCATTTCAACAACACATCAACATCAGCACCTCAACTACATGCCTATAAAATGTAGCATTTAGGCTGTATAAAATGACATTTAAAATAATTATTAGTGAGCATGAAATAATAATTAAAATGAAAAATGTCGTATTAGGCGATGCAGTTATTCTACAATTCCTTTGAATCCCCTTTTAGCATCACGAGTTTGGCCAGTCTTTGGTTTGAGGATCATGTGGTGAGCTTTGCATGCCTAGTTTGTTAATTTAGCCTTGCAGATGCTCTTATAGTCCCATAACCTAATCACAGTCAACACACATCTATTTTGTCACAACAATATCATGGAATAAAATGGAATACATTTGAAAATGATAGTTTCCCAAATGAAAAAAAAAGTTACAAGTGCATACTGAATGATATGTGGCTGCTGTGTTTGTTAATAAACAATGAATGTTTTCTTTCTCTAAATTATTGATGATCAGATATGAGTTGTAACTGGCTCTGTTGGGCTCAAATTGTAAGTTTGATATACAACTTTAGTACTGATCCAAACGTAGACTATCCTCTTTCCTAACAACAGCCTGTATAGATATCAAAATGTCTCCGGTACTGAGGCATGCGCTCATTCGTAGTCATACTCTGTTGTGGTATTAAAAAAGATTCTGCGTTTATAAAACACTTTTTCCTCAGACCGCAAATAAGATTTTTATTTATTTAACTAGGCAAGTCAGTTAAGAACAAATTCTTATTTTCAATGACGCCCTAGGAACAGTGGGTTAACTGACTTAGGCTGACTTAGGCTACCTAACCACTAGGCTACCTGCCACCTCTACACTCTAACCACTAGGCTACCTGCCACCTCTACACTCTAACCACTAGGCTACCTGCCACCTCTACACTCTAACCACTAGGCTACCTGCCACCTCTACACTCTAACCACTAGGCTACCTGCCACCTCTACACTCTAACCACTAGGCTACCTGCCACCTCTACACTCTAACCACTAGGCTACCTGCCACCTCTACACTCTAACCACTAGGCTACCTGCCACCTCTACACTCTAACCACTAGGCTACCTGCCACCTCTACACTCTAACCACTAGGCTACCTGCCACCTCTACACTCTAACCACTAGGCTACCTGCCACCTCTACACTCTAACCACTAGGCTACCTGCCACCTCTACACTCTAACCACTAGGCTACCTGCCACCTCTACACTCTAACCACTAGGCTACCTGCCACCTCTACACTCTAACCACTAGGCTACCTGCCACCTCTACACTCTAACCACTAGGCTACCTGCCACCTCTACACTCTAACCACTAGGCTACCTGCCACCTCTACACTCTAACCACTAGGCTACCTGCCACCTCTACACTCTAACCAATAGGCTACCTGCCACCTCTACACTCTAACCAATAGGCTACCTGCCACCTCTACACTCTAACCAATAGGCTACCTGCCACCTCTACACTCTAACCAATAGGCTACCTGCCACCTCTACACTCTAACCAATAGGCTACCTGCCACCTCTACACTCTAACCAATAGGCTACCTGCCACCTCTACACTCTAACCAATAACCTGACAGATTCATGCAGTGCTTTTATTATAAACATACATCTTTTCACTCTAGTCTGTGGTGATCTGCAAATCCACAAACTTCTGGCTACTTTGCCATGTAATGCTTACAAAACAAAAATAAACGTTTCTTAAACTGCATATCCAATGATCTGGTCTGTCCTAGGAGTGAGGACAAACGGTAGCCATTTTCTCTGCTGTCCACTTTGTTTGAATTATTATTTTGAATATAGAGGAGGGTCACTATTCTTTTTTCTCCAAGCTTTCAGTGGGGGTTAGGTAAAAATATATTTTACTGAAATATATTTCACTTCAGAGAGATCTGATTTTCTTCAGGTATCCCTCATTATATATAACGTACAATCCCTTATAAATATTCTGAGGGTATGGATAAAAATGTAAAATAAATCGAGGGAACGGGTTAGCTTGGCTGTTTTGTCTCCACCATGACCCATAAGGAGCTCCATAACAGAATGTTTAAAAAAAAAAAAAAAATCACCAAGTTACATTACTCAAAAGGCAACCGATTGGTGGAAAGACCCACATATTAAATATCTGAACAAACACTACTTATAGTGAAACAAACAAATCAATCATAATGTATCAGCACTTTATAAGCAATTGACAAATCCAGAGAATTGGCATAGACTGTATTAGGATATCAAGCTACAAAGTAACATTCCTTGACCTAAGAGCACGAACGACAATAACCTGAACGTTAAACTTTCCGTTATTACAAGCATGTAGTGAGAAGAGTTCCAGTTTGCGTTGATGTTATTTATAGATGACTTTTGCTAGTGTGGACATCCATCACACGCAGGTAGGAATGAGTGTACAGTGCACCATGCATCCACTACTTACTCTGGTGGTTAGATGTGGGTCCTTCAAGCCACTGTCGGTCGAGCTGTTGACCATATCTCCGGTTGTGTGCGATGCAGCGCTGGTCGGTCGAGTGGCGTGTGTTCTCTACACATGCAGAGCCGTGCATTTAGTATTTGCGGAAGCAGGCAAGCAACGGAAACCAAAGTCACATGGACAAGATCATACGTATATAGGTTCACATGCCTAGGTCAGAAACATGTTCTATATTACATTAAACATTGGAACGAGAAGCTTCACTACATTGTATAATGTGCATGTCATTTATACCAGTGCACGTAGCACATCACGCTCAACTTACAATGTTATTTTCTGATAAAGGTTTACATCAAATACACCTTTCTCACCCATCCATTTCTATGTGGGAATTCGAAGTTAAAATACCTTTCTTTGATTTTTTTTTTCTGTTCAAAATTGCAATGTGAAGCAGTTCACCCTCTCACGAAAATGCCTGGTACATTGGCATTTGTCATTCACATCAAGATTGGTGTAGGCTTCTCTTGTCTACCACAAAAACCTAGTGAGAAAACGCCTTTCACAGCCCTCTCTCGCCTACTTCTGTTTCTGATCAACAGATAGGAAACCACTCGACACTCACACCCTTCCTGCCTAGCTGACACTTGTGCAACAGTGAAGAGAAAAATCAGCTTTTCTTGACAATGAATATTCAGCTACACTAACACCATTAGACAGTCAACCTGCCCTCTCATTTATGATGAACTTTTGGAAGAGAAAAACAGCTTTTTTTCCCCAGACACACACAAAACACAGAAAGGTCATTATTTTTCAATTCTGTGGCCTACCCACAGCGTAGTGTTGTGTATTCTCCTATAGTTCTGGAAATAGAATCAGGAAGTGATGGAGCTGCCATTGCATGGATGATATTTTGGCGCGTCCTTCTTGTTTTCATGCTACGAGGCCTCTCCTCTCTCCCTCAACTCTGACTTTACTATTAGGATTGGCAGCCGAAGCCAGATTCATGGTCAGTTTAATTTAAGCAGCATTCATTGGCCAGAGGTTTAACCTTGCTTCACAAATTAGACCTGGATCCCCTCTTTGAATATTCCATTTAGTATTATTCCTTGTGTTTTAAAAACAGTACAAAGAGACATCCCTCATGCTCCCTCCTCAAGAGTGTGCACGAGTAGCACTGAGGTAGAACACCACTGACATTCTAAGCTTTCATGTGGTTCTAACACACACACACACACACACCCACACACCCAGGAAACTGGTTGACAAACTGGTACATTATAATCAAACTATAAATCAGAAACCTGCTTCAAGCTAACCTCGGGCATCTGAGAATGCCTACAGACTGACACTATCCTGCACTTCACTCAGCCCACAAACACCAACTCTACTTTATGAGAAAGGCAGACAAAAACAAAAGGATTTGATTGTAGAATAAGGGAGACTGCAGTGTGATAATATAGACATTGAAAGGTGTCTTTCAGTTTAGGAAGCCGATACGTAAAAGCTTTAAAACAAAGAGCAGCGATACTATCAAGGTGAGGGTTTCTTCTTCAACGATTACCAGGCACCTGCAACAAAGATAGCTCAGATGTGTGAGTGCCTTTTGATTAAGGAAGTCAAATAAAATACAGGCCTATTAAAATGTTTCAGTAGGTGGTTCTTATTTTACATAACATATACAAAGCAATGGTTGCCCTCTTGTGGAAGCATCATGAAACAATCAGACTGGCACCAGATCGTCTTTATTCGAAGCTTCCATGACCTCTTCAATAGTACCACGGATTAAAACCTAGAAATAAATATCATGAAATACTAGGACTAATACCACAATTAGAATGGATGCACAAAGGGTAATGTAGTCCCCCGGACTTCTGCTCTTCCTATACAACGCATCTGAAGAGAGGGGACGTTTCAGTTATACTGCAACGCATGCGCATGACCAGCTAGCTTTTCTACCGAAGCCGTCTTTCCTGGCTTCAATGGTCAGTTGGCCCTCTGAAAGGGTCAAAGGTCAATCACTCCACGTTCCCACTCACGGCAGTTACAGTTGTGCTCAAGAAATGTTACAGCTTCACATTTCCACATCTACAATATTCTCACGATGATGACTTGTTCCTCTATCGTACGATGAGGTTTTATTTACATATTTGCCACAGTTCATATTTTGGTTTGGCCTCATAGGAGCAGACGTACAACCAACCGCATGTACAGGATTCAGCAGTGTTGTTACTTCATAAAATAACATTTAAAAAAAAAAAGTCAAGTCCTCCCATACTGTAAATAAAATGGTCCAGCAGCTAGTGGATTTAACATCCATGTTGAGACAGAAAACCCTTTTGAAACAACCTCCAGTCCACACCCAACCAACTCCCCGCTTGTCCATCAATGCTCACTAGCATCCATTTTGATTTTAGGTTCCACCCCAGTGGTTGTGGAATGTTAGTTGAGAGTCTTCTCGGTGCCAACCAACAGTCATTATCCTTGGCACACCTGACATGGCACCGGCTGCTCTTGTGGCAGTGCTACCCATCCAGAGGCTTGCCCAGGTAGACCATGGTCACCTCGGTGTTGCCATAGACAGCTGAGACGGCCGGGAAGAGGCAGGCTTTCGGAAGCCCTCGGAAGGCCACTCCCAGGAATTCAAAGCCTCTCTCGAAGGCCAGGGTTTTGTTATCCATATCCAGGATGACTCGTATCCTCTCCCCGATCTGTGGACGCACACCATTACACTAGAAAGTAATATAACAGTAAGTAACAGCTACAACACAGAGAACGGCTTCACTTTCAAAAGCTACAATTAATACATGCTTTACTGTTATGAGAACTTCTCATTCTTGACATGCATCCTACTGCACAGGCCTAACTCATCAAACAAATACATGTCAATCTAATAACTAGAGACGCTCCATTCAGACGGTTCATCAGCCTTGTTAAACAACGGCTCGGAGCTTTAAAAAGAACACGCCCATTTATGTATTCAGACGTGTCTTTAACTCTGTCTGCAGATGACCCCATAGTGACAACGTCCCTGACCCCATAGTGACAACGTCCCTGACCCCATAGTGACAACGTCCCTGACCCCATAGTGACAACGTCCCTGACCCCATAGTGACAACGTCCCTGAACCCCTGCAGCTCACCCCATAGTGACAACGTCCCTGACCCCATAGTGACAACGACCCTGACCCCATAGTGACAACGTCCCTGACCCCATAGTGACAACGTCCCTGACCCCATAGTGACAACGTCCCTGACCCCATAGTGACAACGTCCCTGACCCCATAGTGACAACGTCCCTGACCCCATAGTGACAACGTCCCTGACCCCATAGTGACAACGTCCCTGAACCCTGCAGCTAGCTCACCCCATAGTGACAACGTCCCTGACCCCATAGTGACAACGACCCTGACCCCATAGTGACAACGTCCCTGACCCCATAGTGACAACGTCCCTGACCCCATAGTGACAACGTCCCTGACCCCATAGTGACAACGTCCCTGACCCCATTTTGACAACGTCCCTGAACCCTGCAGCTAGCTCACCCCATAGTGACAACGCCCCTGAACCCTGCAGCTCACCCCATAGTGACGACGTCCCTGAACCCTGCATCTAGCTCACCCCATAGTGACGACGTCCCTGAACCCTGCAGCTCACCCCATAGTGACGACGTCCCTGAACCCTGCATCTAGCTCACCCCATAGTGACGACGTCCCTGAACCCTGCAGCTCACCCCATAGTGATGACGCCCCTGAACCCTGCATCTAGCTCACCCCATAGTGATGACGCCCCTGAACCCTGCATCTAGCTCACCCCATAGTGATGACGCCCCTGAACCCTGCATCTAGCTCACCCCATAGTGACGACGTCCCTGAACCCTGCATCTAGCTCACCCCATAGTGACGACGTTCCTGAACCCTGCAGCTCACCCCATAGTGACGACATCCCTGAACCCTGCATCTAGCTCACCCCATAGTGATGACGCCCCTGAACCCTGCATCTAGCTCACCCCATAGTGACGACGTCCCTGAACCCTGCAGCTCACCCCATAGTGACGACGTTCCTGAACCCTGCATCTAGCTCACCCCATAGTGATGACGCCCCTGAACCCTGCATCTAGCTCACCCCATAGTGACGACGTCCCTGAACCCTGCAGCTCACCCCATAGTGAGGACATCCCTGAACCCTGCATCTAGCTCACCACATAGTGACAACGTTCCTGAACCCTGCAGCTCACCCCATAGTGATGACGCCCCTGAACCCTGCAGCTCACCCCATAGTGAAGACGTTCCTGAACCCTGCAGCTCACCCCATAGTGACGACGTTCCTGAACCCTGCAGCTCACCCCATAGTGACGACGTCCCTGAACCCTGCAGCTCACCCCATAGTGAAGACGTTCCTGAACCCTGCAGCTCACCCCATAGTGACGACGTTCCTGAACCCTGCAGCTCACCCCATAGTGACGACGTTCCTGAACCCTGCATCTCACCCCATAGTGACGACATCCCTGAACCCTGCAGCTCACCCCATAGTGACGACGTTCCTGAACCCTGCATCTCACCCCATAGTGACGTCGCCCCTGAACCCTGCATCTCACCCCATAGTGACGACATCCCTGAACCCTGCAGCTCACCCCATAGTGACGACGTTCCTGAACCCTGCATCTCACCCCATAGTGACGACGCCCCTGAACCCTGCATCTCACCCCATAGTGACGACGTTCCTGAACCCTGCATCTAGCTCACCCCATAGTGACGACGTTCCTGAACCCTGCAGCTCACCCCATAGTGACGACGTTCCTGAACCCTGCAGCTCACCCCATAGTGACGACGTTCCTGAACCCTGCATCTAGCTCACCCCATAGTGACGACGCCCCTGAACCCTGCATCTCACCCCATAGTGACGACGTTCCTGAACCCTGCAGCTCACCCCATAGTGACGACATCCCTGAACCCTGCAGCTCACCCCATAGTGACAACGTCCCTGAACTTCAGCACTAAACTCGCTGTTTAGATGGCATTTTTTTTGGTGCAAAATATTTGCTATGGTGTACACTGTGCACTAATGATTACGACCCACGGGAAACAGGTTGCTAACCTACCTGGTATTTGGGGGCGTTGTTGCACTGGGGGAAGTTCCCGTTCACCTCCCCATTGTGGAGCAGGTTGTTGTCCACCAGGTTCCAGCCCCAGCTTTGGTCGTCAGTACCCAGGAGGGCCACGTAGCCCTGGCATTGCATGGCAGCACGCTTGGTGGCAATGCCGATCACCGCCACGGTCCCTAGTGGCCCCTCCCACCAGATCTCCCAGGCGTGGCGGCCCTCGGAGAAGCCGATCTTGCCGCGGGCTCCGTCGGTGCTCTGGGCGATGGGGTTGCGGTGAAGGGTGAAGCCGTTCTTCTTCACGTAGACGTTACGTGAACAGTCGTGGGAACTCAGAGCGTGCTGGTAGGACTTGAGCTTCGGGAGAGGAGAAGACAGGTGAGGAGGCAGACAAAGATGGGTCAGGGTTTTGAAGAGGATCAACACATTCATCCATCCATGTAATTTTATCAAATATGGCTGGTGCATCTCAATGAATTGGATAAAGTAATCCTTCTCACCCCCCCTTAAAAGATTTAGATGCACTATTGTAAAGTGGCTGTTCCACTCGATGTCATAAGGTGAATGCACCAATTTGTAAGTGGCTCTGGATAAGAGCGTCTGCTAAATGAATTAAATGTAAATGTAAATTAATTGAGAGCAAAATGAGGGCAGAATCAACATATGTACCAGCAACCAGAGACCATAGCTTTATCATTTCATTTACATCATCTCATTCAGGAAATGATTGCATCATGCTCATCTATCTTATTTAATGCAGACGTCAAATAAACAGGGCGTGTGCAGACCGCTAGACACTAGTCTCTGCATGACAGACAGCGTGACTAATAACGTTGATGAGTAGGCAGTCTGATTGAATGGCAAGCTAATATATGTGCTGAAAGTGGGTGCGTGAGTTATTCATTGTGGTATAATCTGGATTGAAATAATACAAATCTGTAACAGCTATAGGCCTTCACCATGATTTTCAAATAGTAAACAAACGTTAGCATACATAGCTACCTTTCCCTTGTGGGTTGGCAGATTGCAGAGAATGTCGGAGCGCAGTGCCTCTTCGCTGAGAGAGCGAGCGCACAGACTCCGCCACACCTCGCTGTTCTCGTCGGCTAGACAGTTGTTCCAATGCCAGCACACCAACGAGCACCGCATTAGATCATACAAATCTAAATAAGAGAACACATGCTCAAGAACCCGACTGGGTAGCCTGCCTGCTATTCCCACACCTCCTCCGGCTGCGACGAATGAGTTCCCGGCAGAGCTACAACTGGCAGCGGCTGCGCCGATGCAAGACTGCGCCCCTCCGGCGGCCGCTCCCGACATATTTGTCTAATTGAGGACGCCGACCGATAAATTGTGTTTTACAGCATAAATTCCTAACTAAAATGAATTAAAACGGACCATTTTTAACAATACGAGCCTAAATCACGGCGGTGGTATTGTTCTGCATGTATTTCCATGGACCCAGCCCGGGTTGGTAAAGGGAGAAGCAAAATGCGAAATCCAGTCAAGGTCCCGGAAATGTTTCTACAGCATTGATAAATCATGCATTTCTAAATTAATATAAATTCATATTTATTCTGATTCACAATGTTTAATTCTAAAGCAGGAGACAGAGATCATCTCAAAACTAACTTTTTGTCTGGAAAATGATAATAGGTGCATTTCACTTTGTGTTCCTGTTAGGACCTTTGTCTGTCATAAAGCGCCCTTTACAGCTGATCTACAGTCAGAATTGATTTTTACCCCCCAGCCAGCCTAGAGTCCAAACTGAAGATTGAAGTATGGTTTACTGATCCTAGATCTGTGTACAGGGTCAACTTCCATTATGGGGATGGTTGTAAAATGTAATTGACAGATAGAAAATAGATGAATGTAAGAATGCTTATTTCAGATTTGATTGCAGTTATTTTTCTAGGAACAACGTATTGTTGAGCAATTGCCAAAAACGACAGAAGTTCCACAATAATATATTCTACAAATTCCTAATGCATTAATGCATTGAGACACCCCCATAGCTATTATTTATGACAGATGATGCTTATGCCTCAGTATCTGTACTCTATTACATAAATGATAGAATAGCGTATACCATGTTATACATATGCTGTCCCAGAATCATTGCCCAGAGACAGCAAAGTGAAAGTCACCTTTTATTGCAGCACGACATCATGTGACATGGGCACAAAGGAGACTCGATGTACTCGGAAGTGACGCCGGTTGCTGGAGGAATGTTTGTGCGCAGTGAGAGCCAAGCAGAAAACAGCAGCGTCAACCAGAGACAGTGAGAACAAAAATACAATAACCAAAAGTTAACATCTGAGCCTAAAGAACAGCAGTCGGAAACGGAGAAATTACAACCGTAAGTAACGTTGAAAACTATTCCTAATATTACAATTGGTATCTATTGTTTAACCATTTGCCAAGATTGACAATATGAAGAGGTGGTTGAAGGGTGAATGGGACAGCCAGTATTAACTACAAGGAGAGAGATGCGACTGAAGCCCCAACGCAATGCCACCCCGCGGCCCTTGTTGTTGTGGAACTACTGCATCGCCCATTAATAAACGCACATGAGTTAGTTTCCATAATTAAACGCTTCATGGGGATTTGTCAGGACAGAAGCACAGGAATAATGTCAGTGTTAACAGTTCGGTACCGTAATGTGTTGAATTCTACCTCGGCTGCCCTATGGTTCACTACTGTAGCTGTTCGTTCATCGATACACGTCCATTACTCTGACCAGGGGTCCCATAGTCTAAATGTGTCAAGTGAAAAGGGTGCCTCATGATGGCTACTTATGATTTATGAAAAACATTCATCTGTGTATATACTAGCTAGCTGCTCAGGGCTGCCAACTTTTGAAGAGGGCTTGGAGTGACATTTACTATGTGTGTGCCCCCTAGCACAACCCCCCCAGGGGGGTTACTGTTTTTAAGGTCATTTACTGCAATTCTACGTTTTTTTTACATGGCTTAGTTCTATGACCAGCGTGGAATTTGTTTTAATAAAAATCACCGGTCGTATGCTTTGAACATTACATTGTACACTCAAAATTGGAAGACTTTGTTACTCAGCGATTTTTAGGGGGGGTGAAATTTAAATGTGATATTTCATTTTTATTAATTTTTTAATCCATTTGCAAACATGTCTAAAAAACTGTTTTTGCTTTGCCATTATGGGCTGTTGTGAGTTATTATACTGTTCCATGTAGATTGATGAGGGGCATTTTTTTGTGTGTGTGTCCATTTTAGAATAAGGTTGTAACGTAACAAAATGTGTAAACAGTGAAGGGGTCTGAATACTTTCCGAATGCACTATGTACTATAGTTAGCTATTGCGGCTAGTTTAACTGGTTTGCTAGCTAGCTACCTCCTTTACATAGTTTTGTTTGTGAAGCTATAATGATTCAGATCACGAGTCATGACATAACGTATAACGTATTGCTTCATAACGTATTGCTTCATAACGTAATGCTTGCGGAGGACGATGCGATGCTGTGTGACAGCAACCAGTATGGCATTTACTATAGCCACGTTTTTGTTTATAACAGTGGTGTAAAGTATTTCAGTAAAATTACTTGAAAGTACTACTTAAGTAGTTTTCTGGGGTATCTGTACTTTACTTTACTATTTATATGTTTGACTAATTTTACTTTTACTTCACTACATTCCTAAAGACAATGATGAACTTTTTACTCCATACATTTTCCCTGACACCCAAAAGTACTCAAATCAAATGTTATTGTTCACATACACATATAGTTAGCAGATGTTATTGCGGGTGTAGCGAAATGCTCGTTACATTTCGAATGCTTTACAGGACACGAAAATTGTCTAATTCACACACTTATCAAGAAAATATCCCTAGTTATCCCTACGTTTATATGTTCTATTGAACTGACTAAACACATGGTTTTCTTTCTATAAGGAATTTGAAAAGATTTATACATTTGATACTTTAGTAATGATATTTACTTTGGATACTTAAGTATATTTAAAACCAAATACTTTTACTCAAGTATGACAATTGGCTACTTTTTCCAAAACTGTTTTTTAATGAAGAACGTATCAGATTTTGTATCTAACATTAACATAACACTATAATGTTTGCTTCTTGTCTTGGTTGTTGCAGTATCTGAACAGTGTGCATTATGAACCCAGTGTACTGCCCTGCACCAACAGGGGTCCCCTATGCCAATCAAAAGGGACATTTAGTAGGATACCCAGGTAGGAAAGAGAGCCCCTTAACCAGTTTGTGAGCCTGTAGTGTTGACACACAGTTTTAGAAAAAAAAAAATCTCTCTATAAGTGTTGCGTCTTCTCTAAATGTCTGTCTGATGCTTCTGAACTTCACTTGTTTGACATGTGACCTCCCAGCTGGATTCCCTGTGGGCTATGCAGCCTCCCCTGCCTATGCCCCCAACATGTACCACCCTGGAGCCAACCACCCAGCCTTCCCCACAGGTAAGGTAACAGTCCCCCCAGAGCTGCATCTAAGCCGACCCCTGTACAGTCAGTGCATACATTTGTAGTATGTGATTTCTTGTGGGAATTGATCCCCCAACCTCACCAGGGGTGTATTTATTATGCAGGTTCCGTTGCAAAATATTTCTTGAACGGAGGCAAATGGAAGGAAACAGGGATCTACTTGAATTTATCCAATAGAAAATCATGTTCTGCTCTGTTTGCTTCCATTTGGTTTTTAAACGTTTTCCATAATGAACACACCCCCAGGGGGTCTAATCATTAGTCCAAACCGTTGCAATTGAGTTTCCATTGGACAAAATCAGGTAGGACCCTCTCCGTTCTGTTTGGTTCCTAGTGAGTACACCCCAGCTGAACCGCATCAGTTTGGGCAGGGGGTAGGAACGTGCAGCCGATCATGGGAACCCAACACATTACTGAAGGCTAAATCCTGACCTGAATTGAATCAGTCTAACTGAATCGCAGTCTTTGTACGTAGTGTAGCAGCCGCTGTGTTGTGACTCTGTACACCAGGGTTTCATCACCTTTAGCTAAACATGGAGCTACACATATTTTGCCATTGACTGAAACTTCCCTCTTTTGTGTTGTACCGATTCAGAAAGGAGTCGGACAATAGTCAGTCCCTTTTACAAGCCCCTGGGACAAAAGGCCTGAAGTGTTAATTGTTTGTTTTTGTTCCTGTTCAAATGTGTAATTCCCCAGATGATATCTGAAATGTCTATTATAGGTTACGCTCCGGGCACTCCTTTCAAAATGTCCTGCTCGCCCACCACGGGGGCTGGCCCACCTTACTCCTCGTCTCCCAACCCTTACCCTGGAGCAGTATACCCTGTGAGAAGCACCTACCCCCAACAGAACCCCTACGCTCAGGTCAGTCAGTCCGTTAGTTCATCTACAGACTGCTGCAACATATCCAATCAACCTTTACCATCGGAAGTAGTACAACATAACCTAATTATTATTATTATTTTGCTTATTTGCAGAACCGTACTGAACAAAAATATAAACGCAACATGTTAAAGTGTTGGTTTCATGAGCCGAATTGAAAGATCCCAGATATTTCTCATACTGTGCATGAATCTGTTAGCATCCCTGTGAGTGAGCATTTCTCCTATGCCAAGCAATAACAGTTTGAACCTAGCGCAGTACTTGGCTGTGACATCACACAGTTCCATGGTTAGTGCAGGCAATAGAAGAGGGCAGGCTAGCCTAGTGGTTAGAGCGTTGGACTAGTAACCGGAAGGTTGCAAGTTCAAACCCCAGAGCTGACAATCTGTCGTTCTGTCCCTGAACAGGCAGTTAACCCACTGTTCCTAGGCCGTCGTTGAAAATAAGGATTTGTTCTTAACTGACTTGCCTAGTTAAATAAAAATAACCTACTATTGTACACTATTCTCCCTATCATAATTCTATATACACTAATCTTCCAACGTTACCGTGTGTTAAACAACTGAATGTGGTAATTTTCCAAATGAATCCAACCACCATTTTCTTTCTTCTCTGTGTAAAGACTCTCATAAATATATATACCATATTTCTTTAAATAATCATTTTTATTAAGACAATACAATACGAATGGCCGCTCCCATTAGTGGGTGCCCTCGACTCCCACCCGCCCCGAGACGCCGGAAGGGCCCCGTCCCCAGCCCAAAGGGTTTCATAAATACTTTCCTAAAACCCTAAATAATCTACAAGATCAGAGAATATTTTAAAAAGTAAATGTATTCAGAGCGAGCAAGGTAGCCACTCCTGCTGAGCGCATTACGCTACGGAATAAGTTGTCTGAATACCAAATACTGAGAAGTGCTTAAGAAAGCCAGCCATTACCTAGGTCTGAATCAGGTCCATACACATTAGCTTGCTGCATATTGCTGCTGTAGTTGGCTCAATGTGGTGCTGGCGTGAGATCTCTCTCTCTCTCTGAGGTACTGACGTGAGATCTCTCTCTCTCTGAGGTACTGACGTGAGATCTCTCTCTCTCTGAGGTACTGACGTGAGATCTCTCTCTCTCTCTGAGGTACTGACGTGAGATCTCTCTCTCTGAGGTACTGACGTGAGATCTCTCTCTCTGAGGTACTGACGTGAGATCTCTCTCTCTCTCTGAGGTACTGACGTGAGATCGCTCTCTCTCTCTCTGAGGTACTGACGTGAGATCGCTCTCTCTCTCTCTCTGAGGTACTGACGTGAGATCTCTCTCTCTCTGAGGTATTGACGTGAGATCTCTCTCTCTCTGAGGTACTGACGTGAGATCTCTCTCTCTCTGAGGTATTGACGTGAGATCTCTCTCTCTCACTCTCTGAGGTACTGACGTGAGATCTCGCTCTCTCTCTCTCTGAGGTACTGACGTGAGATCTCTCTCTATCTCTCTCTGAGGTACTGACGTGAGATCTCTCTCTATCTCTCTCTGAGGTACTGACGTGAGATCTCTCTCTCTCTCTCTGAGGTACTGACGTGAGATCTCTCTCTCTGAGGTACTGACGTGAGATCTCTCTCTCTCTGAGGTACTGACGTGAGATCTCTCTCTCTCTGAGGTATTGACGTGAGATCTCTCTCTCTCTCTGAGGTACTGACGTGAGATCTCTCTCTCTCTCTGAGGTACTGACGTGAGATCGCTCTCTCTCTCTCTCTCTGAGGTACTGACGTGAGATCTCTCTCTCTCTCTCTCTGAGGTACTGACGTGAGATCTCTCTCTCTCTCTGAGGTATTGACGTGAGATCTCTCTCTCTCTCTGAGGTACTGACGTGAGATCTCTCTCTCTCTGAGGTATTGACGTGAGATCTCTCTCTCTCTCACTCTCTGAGGTACTGACGTGAGATCTCTCTCTCTCTGAGGTACTGACGTGAGATCTCTCTCTCTCTCTGAGGTATTGACGTGAGATCTCTCTCTCTCTCTGAGGTATTGACGTGAGATCTCTCTCTCTCTGAGGTATTGACGTGAGATCTCTCTCTCTCTCTGAGGTATTGACGTGAGATCTCTCTCTCTCTGAGGTATTGACGTGAGATCTCTCCCTCTCTCTCTGAGGTATTGGCATGAGATCTCTCTCTCTCTCTGAGGTACTGACGTGAGATCTCTCTCTCTCTCTCTCTAAGCATCAAGGCACTTACTACACACAGCCTCTGTACGCAGCCCCGCCCCATGTCATACATCACACTACAGTGGTCCAGCCCAATGGGTTGCCAGCAGCCATGTATGCCCCGCCCATGCACCACCCGCCTCGCCCCCACAATGGTGTTGCCATGGGGATGGTAGCAGGGACCACTATGGCCATGTCAGCTGGTGAGTTCCATTATTTTCCTCTTTTTTTTTTATACTATCCTGTCTCTACACAGCGTACAAATCTTTGACGAGGATGAAGAAATGGTTTTGCTTTTGTCTAAATTCCTGACCTTTCCCTCCTCCCTCCCTTCTCCAGGAACATTGTTGACGCACTCCCCGAATCCCCTCGCCCCCCACCAAGTCGCGATGCCCACATACCGACACCCAGGCACGCCCACCTACAGCTATGTGCCCCCCCAGTGGTGAAGTGATGGCACTGTGAGTAGTGAATACGTCCTCCGTGTCACCCATATCATGCTCTCTCTGGTCAATCTGCCTGGGACAAACACTGACCACTGACACCGAACACATGGAAATACAAGAGCATAGAAAATTGATCATTTTATAGTTATAAAATCACTTTTTTTTTTTTTTACTTTTCAGGCAGGAAAATACAGGAAGGGTGGTCTACTTGTCACAGGAAGGGTGGTCTACTTGTCACAGGAAGGGTGGTCTACTTGTCACAGGAAGGGTGGTCTACTTGTTACAGGAAGGGTGGTCTAATTGTCACAGGAAGGGTGGTCTAATTGTCACAGGAAGGGTGGCCTACTTGTTACCATTTTAAAGGGTTGTCACAGGAAGGGTGGTCTACTTGTCACAGGAAGGGTGGTCTACTTGTTACAGGAAGGGTGGTCTAATTGTCACAGGAAGGGTGGTCTACTTGTCACAGGAAGGGTGGTCTACTTGTTACCATTTTAAAGGGTTGTCACAGGAAGGGTGGTCTACTTGTCACAGGAAGGGTGGTCTACTTGTCACAGGAAGGGTGGTCTACTTGTTACAGGAAGGGTGGTCTACTTGTCACAGGAAGGGTGGTCTACTTGTCACAGGAAGGGTGGTCTACTTGTCACAGGAAGGGTGGTCTACTTGTTACAGGAAGGGTGGTCTACTTGTCACAGGAAGGGTGGTCTACTTGTCACAGGAAGGGTGGTCTACTTGTCACAGGAAGGGTGGTCTACTTGTCACAGGAAGGGTGGTCTACTTGTTACCATTTTAAAGGCTTGTCACAGGAAGGGTGGTCTACTTGTCACAGGAAGGGTGGTCTACTTGTCACAGGAAGGGTGGTCTACTTGTTACCATTTTAAAGGCTTGTCACAGGAAGGGTGGTCTACTTGTCACAGGAAGGGTGGTCTACTTGTTACCATTTTAAAGGGTTGTCACAGGAAGGGTTGTCTACTTGTCACAGGAAGGGTTGTCACAGGAAGGGTGGTCTACTTGTTACAGGAAGGGTGGTCTACTTGTTACCATTTTAAAGGGTTGTCACAGGAAGGGTTGTCTACTTGTTACAGGAAGGGTGTCTACTTGTTACAGGAAGGGTGGTCTACTTGTTACCATTTTAAAGGCTTGTCACAGGAAGGGTGGTCTACTTGTCACAGGAAGGGTGGTCTACTTGTCACAGGAAGGGTGGTCTACTTGTCACAGGAAGGGTGGTCTACTTGTCACAGGAAGGGTTGTCTACTTGTCACAGGAAGGGTGGTCTACTTGTCACAGGAAGGGTGGTCTACTTGTCACAGGAAGGGTGGTCTACTTGTCACAGGAAGGGTGGTCTACTTGTTACCATTTTAAAGGGTTGTCACAGGAAGGGTGGTCTACTTGTCACAGGAAGGGTGGTCTACTTGTCACAGGAAGGGTGGTCTACTTGTTACAGGAAGGGTGGTCTACTTGTCACAGGAAGGGTGGCCTACTTGTCACAGGAAGGGTGGCCTACTTGTCACAGGAAGGGTGGTCTACTTGTCACAGGAAGGGTGGTCTACTTGTCACAGGAAGGGTGGTCTACTTGTCACAGGAAGGGTGGCCTACTTGTCACAGGAAGGGTGGTCTACTTGTCACAGGAAGGGTGGTCTACTTGTCACAGGAAGGGTGGTCTACTTGTTACAGGAAGGGTGGTCTACTTGTCACAGGAAGGGTGGTCTACTTGTTACAGGAAGGGTGGTCTACTTGTTACAGGAAGGGTGGTCTGCTTGTTACCATATTAAAGGCAGTGGTCAATAATGGACATTTTATGTGCAGGAAAACAAACAATCAGTATTACTGTGTATTAATCAACTTTTCCTCTGCTTCTCTTCAGGTCAGAAGATGGTAGATATGCATTGACACTCCCGTCCAGTGTGCTACAGCTGATGATGATGATGACCCCCTTCAGCTGTTCTTCCTTCCTTTGTATAGGCGTGATGCGAATCTGAATCCTAACCATCCATCAACAGGTCTGTTCAGAACGGGATGACGAGAATCTTCCCACTCCTGACTGTTCCTGTTTGGATTAACGCTATCCCAGAATCCTTCGCTCACTCTGCTGCATATCTTCCGTCAGATGGCTACTGGAAGTCTCCTCCATGCAAACTTGTGTTTTGTGGACTGTCTTTAGAAATGTGTAGTTAACTATTTTAAGTCGTTAAGAGAGTTTGGATGAGTTTTTTATTTTTGGGATCCATATCGAGGTAAATGCGCGCGTGTGTGTGTATGCTAAATAACGCTCGCTCAATCTACCTGAGACGTGCAAAATCACCAAAAAGATTGAATCTAAAGGAACTAAGAATAAGAACTGCAATTGTTTTAGCACTGATATCGTGTCTTAATTTGAAACCTTAAATAAGAAAGGGGGGAGGGGTTAGTTTCATACAAACTTAAAGATGGAATCCTCAGTAGGGGGGACGGTGCCACTGGCTGCCCCACCACTGTTATGTGCAGTATGTTTTGTGTTCCTCGTGTCAGAGGGGGAACAACAATGTTGGTTGTTTTGCAGTGGTAATATCACAAATGGATATGGCCGTTTCACCATTAACGACTCCAGCTTTAGGATTACTGCTCAAAGCCGTGCGGATTTTTATTTTGACTTATTTTTAGTAACGTTGCTGGCAGAGTATTATTTCCCTAGATGAAGCTGTGTCGACATTTTTGTCTGTTGGGCCAATGTTTTTTTTTTTTTTTTTTTTTGTAGTTTGGGAAAATTCATATTTTTTTGTTGCTGTTGAGTTTTGTACCTCTGTGTCCATTCCAACACTAAATCATTCTCCACACTCTTCGCCCATTGGGAGATGTTGTGGACACAGAGTTCCATGTAGAAGTTCCAACGGTCTTAATCAGATCATTTCCTTTTGGACCATCTGTCCTAAGATCCCCAACATCATGACAGCAGAATGACCTGTTGTGACATGTGATCTATTACTGGTCGCAAAGGAAAGTCCTCTATTGACAACTACTTGGACTCAGTCCTGCAGACAATGAGTGATTGTGTATAATTCTATTTTCAGAGGTTTAAACTACTGAAAACGTTGCATGTATTTATGTATGTATCATACCTGAACATGTCTACTGATTCCTTTATGTCATTGGTTTGGGCTTAAGCACACCAAGAGCCACAAACTTTTAAAATCAATGCTAACCTGAGACATTTTCAACAGGTTTGAGACTTTATTAAATTATTAAGTGTATTATAATTTTCTAAGCACTACTGGAAGAGAAGACACATTAAATTCTTATTTGAGACACAGTTTTAAGGAAGCCAGTACTTAACTGAAGTGAGATGTCTCTCCCAAGTTACCTCAAGACTCCACCAGAACTCACCCGATTTATATCATTGTCTGAGTCACTCGTCTATCTAATCTAAGTCACCTCAGTTACTGAATCTGTTTTGTAATGTGTTTTTGGGTTGTCGAGAAAGACTACAAAATAAATACTATTATGAGGATTTGTCAAGGTTTTTTTATTTAACCATTTCATTGAATCATGTCACCTGCACATCTTTGGGGATCCAAGGGTGATGTGGTGATTTACGATAACACCGAGCGATGGGGTCCGAGGTGATGTGGTGATTTACGATAACACCGAGCGATGGGGTCCGAGGTGATGTGGTGATTTACGATAACACCGAGCGATGGGGTCCGAGGTGATGTGGTGATTTACGATAACACCGAGCGATGGGGTCCGAGGTGATGTGGTGATTTACGATAACACCGAGCGATGGGGTCCGAGGTGATGTGGTGATTTACGATAACACCGAGCGATGGGGTCCGAGGTGATGTGGTGATTTACGATAACACCGAGCGATGGGGTCCGAGGTGATGTGGTGATTTACGATAACACCGAGCGATGGGGTCCGAGGTGATGTGGTGATTTACGATAACACCGAGCGATGGGGTCCGAGGTGATGTGGTGATTTACGATAACACCGAGCGATGGGGTCCGAGGTGATGTGGTGATTTACGATAACACCGAGCGATGGGGTCCGAGGTGATGTGGTGATTTACGATAACACCGAGCGATGGGGTCCGAGGTGATGTGGTGATTTACGATAACACCGAGCGATGGGGTGAGGTGATGTGGTGATTTACGATAACACCGAGCGATGGGGTCCGAGGTGATGTGGTGATTTACGATAACACCGAGCGATGGGGTCCGAGGTGATGTGGTGATTTACGATAACACCGAGCGATGGGGTCCGAGGTGATGTGGTGATTTACGATAACACCGAGCGATGGGGTCCGAGGTGATGTGGTGATTTACGATAACACCGAGCGATGGGGTCCGAGGTGATGTGGTGATTTACGATAACACCGAGCGATGGGGTCCGAGGTGATGTGGTGATTTACGATAACACCGAGCGATGGGGTCCGAGGTGATGTGGTGATTTACGATAACACCGAGCGATGGGGTCCGAGGTGATGTGGTGATTTACGATAACACCGAGCGATGGGGTCCGAGGTGATGTGGTGATTTACGATAACACCGAGCGATGGGGTCCGAGGTGATGTGGTGATTTACGATAACACCGAGCGATGGGGTCCGAGGTGATGTGGTGATTTACGATAACACCGAGCGATGGGGTCCGAGGTGATGTGGTGATTTACGATAACACCGAGATAATGTGGTGATTTACACACCGAGCGATGGGGTCCGAGGTGATGTGGTGATTTACGATAACACCGAGCGATGGGGTTCGAGGTGATGTGGTGATTTACGATAACACCGAGCGATGGGGTCCGAGGTGATGTGGTGATTTACGATAACACCGAGCGATGGGGTCCGAGGTGATGTGGTGATTTACGATAACACCGAGCGATGGGGTCCGAGGTGATGTGGTGATTTACGATAACACCGAGCGATGGGGTCGAGGTGATGTGGTGATTTACGATAACACCGAGCGATGGGGTCCGAGGTGATGTGGTGATTTACGATAACACCGAGCGATGGGGTCCGAGGTGATGTGGTGATTTACGATAACACCGAGCGATGGGGTCCGAGGTGATGTGGTGATTTACGATAACACCGAGCGATGGGGTCCGAGGTGATGTGGTGATTTACGATAACACCGAGCGATGGGGTTCGAGGTGATGTGGTGATTTACGATAACACCGAGCGATGGGGTCCGAGGTGATGTGGTGATTTACGATAACACCGATGGGGTCGATGATGGGTGATCGATAACACCGAGTGATGTGGTGATTTACGATAACACCGAGCGATGGGGTCCGAGGTGATGTGGTGATTTACGATAACACCGAGCGATGGGGTCCGAGGTGATGTGGTGATTTACGATAACACCGAGCGATGGGGTCCGAGGTGATGTGGTGATTTACGATAACACCGAGCGATGGGGTAACACGAGGTGATGTGGTGATTTACGATAACACCGAGCGATGGGGTCAGGTGATGTGGTGATTTACGATAACACCGAGCGATGGGGTCCGAGGTGATGTGGTGATTTACGATAACACCGAGCGATGGGGTCCGAGGTGATGTGGTGATTTACGATAACACCGAGCGATGGGGTCCGAGGTGATGTGGTGATTTACGATAACACCGAGGGGGTCCGAGGTGATTTACGATAACACCGAGCGATGGGGTCCGAGGTGATGTGGTGATTTACGATAACACCGAGCGATGGGGTCCGAGGTGATGTGGTGATTTACGATAACACCGAGCGATGGGGTCCGAGGTGATGTGGTGATTTACGATAACACCGAGCGATGGGGTCACGAGGTGATTTACGATAACACCGAGCGATGGGGTCCGAGGTGATGTGGTGATTTACGATAACACCGAGCGATGGGGTCCGAGGTGATGTGGTGATTTACGATAACACCGAGCGATGGGGTTCGAGGTGATGTGGTGATTTACGATAACACCGAGCGATGGGGTCGAGGTGATGTGGTGATTTACGATGGGGTCCGAGGTGATGTGGTGATTTACGATAACACCGAGCGATGGGGTCCGAGGTGATGTGGTGATTTACGATAACACCGAGCGATGGGGTCCGAGGTGATGTGGTGATTTACGATAACACCGAGCGATGGGGTCCGAGGTGATGTGGTGATTTACGATAACACCGAGCGATGGGGTCCGAGGTGATGATGGTGATTTACGATAACACCGAGCGATGGGGTCCGAGGTGATGTGGTGATTTACGATAACACCGAGCGATGGGGTCCGAGGTGATGTGGTGATTTACGATAACACCGGCGATGGGGTCGAGGTGATGTGGTGATTTACGATAACACCGAGCGATGGGGTCCGAGGTGATGTGGTGATTTACGATAACACCGAGCGATGGGGTCCGAGGTGATGTGGTGATTTACGATAACACCGAGCGATGGGGTCAGGTGATGAGGTGATTTACGATAACACCGAGCGATGGGGTCCGAGGTGATGTGGTGATTTACGATAACACCGAGCGATGGGGTCCGAGGTGATGTGGTGATTTACGATAACACCGAGCGATGGGGTCCGAGGTGATGTGGTGATTTACGATAACACCGAGCGATGGGGTCCGAGGTGATGTGGTGATTTACGATAACACCGAGCGATGGGGTCCGAGGTGATGTGGTGATTTACGATAACACCGAGCGATGGGGTCCGAGGTGATGTGGTGATTTACGATAACACCGAGCGATGGGGTCCGAGGTGATGTGGTGATTTACGATAACACCGAGCGATGGGGTCCGAGGTGATGTGGTGATTTACGATAACACCGATGGGGTCCGAGGTGATGATGGGGTCCGTGATGTGGTGATTTACGATAACACCGAGCGATGGGGTCCGAGGTGATGTGGTGATTTACGATAACACCGAGCGATGGGGTCCGAGGTGATGTGGTGATTTACGATAACACCGAGCGATGGGGTCCGAGGTGATGTGGTGATTTACGATAACACCGAGCGATGGGGTCGAGGTGATGTGGTGATTTACGATAACACCGAGCGATGGGGTCCGAGGTGATGTGGTGATTTACGATAACACCGAGCGATGGGGTCCGAGGTGATGTGGTGATTTACGATAACACCGAGCGATGGGGTCCGAGGTGATGTGGTGATTTACGATAACACCGAGCGATGGGGTCCGAGGTGATGTGGTGATTTACGATAACACCGAGCGATGGGGTCCGAGGTGATGTGGTGATTTACGATAACACCGAGCGATGGGGTCCGAGGTGATGTGGTGATTTACGATAACACCGAGCGATGGGGTCCGAGGTGATGTGGTGATTTACGATAACACCGAGCGATGGGGTCCGAGGTGATGTGGTGATTTGACGATAACACCGAGCGATGGGGTCCGAGGTGATGTGGTGATTTACGATAACACCGAGCGATGGGGTCCGAGGTGATGTGGTGATTTACGATAACACCGAGCGATGGGGTCCGAGGTGATGTGGTGATTTACGATAACACCGAGGGTCGATGTGGTGATTTACGATAACACCGAGGATGGGGTCCGGGTGATGTGGTGATTTACGATAACACCGAGCGATGGGGTCCGAGGTGATGTGGTGATTTACGATAACACCGAGCGATGGGGTCCGAGGTGATGTGGTGATTTACGATAACACCGAGCGATGGGGTCCGAGGTGATGTGGTGATTTACGATAACACCGAGCGATGGGGTCCGAGGTGATGTGGTGATTTACGATAACACCGAGCGATGGGGTCCGAGGTGATTTACGATAACACCGAGCGATGGGGTCCGAGGTGATGTGGTGATTTACGATAACACCGAGCGATGGGGTCCGAGGTGATGTGGTGATTTACGATAACACCGAGCGATGGGGTCCGAGGTGATGTGGTGATTTACGATAACACCGAGCGATGGGGTCCGAGGTGATGTGGTGATTTACGATAACACCGAGCGATGGGGTCCGAGGTGATGTGGTGATTTACGATAACACCGAGCGATGGGGTCCGAGGTGATGTGGTGATTTACGATAACACCGAGCGATGGGGTCCGAGGTGATGTGGTGATTTACGATAACACCGAGCGATGGGGTCCGAGGTGATGTGGTGATTTACGATAACACCGAGCGATGGGGTCCGAGGTGATGTGGTGATTTACGATAACACCGAGCGATGGGGTCCGAGGTGATGTGGTGATTTACGATAACACCGAGCGATGGGGTTCGAGGTGATGTGGTGATTTACGATAACACCGAGCGATGGGGTCCGAGGTGATGTGGTGATTTACGATAACACCGAGCGATGGGGTCCGAGGTGATGTGGTGATTTACGATAACACCGAGCGATGGGGTCCGAGGTGATGTGGTGATTTACGATAACACCGAGCGATGGGGTCCGAGGTGATGTGGTGATTTACGATAACACCGAGCGATGGGGTCCGAGGTGATGTGGTGATTTACGATAACACCGAGCGATGGGGTCCGAGGTGATGTGGTGATTTACGATAACACCGAGCGATGGGGTCCGAGGTGATGTGGTGATTTACGATAACACCGAGCGATGGGGTCACGAGGTGATGTGGGTGATTTACGATAACACCGAGCGATGGGGTCCGAGGTGATGTGGTGATTTACGATAACACCGAGCGATGGGGTCCGAGGTGATGGGGTTTACGATAACACCGAGCGATGGAGTGATGTGGTGATTTACGATAACACCGAGCGATGGGGTCGAGGTGATGTGGTGATTTACGATAACACCGAGCGATGGGGTTCGAGGTGATGTGGTGATTTACGATAACACCGAGCGATGGGGTCCGAGGTGATGTGGTGATTTACGATAACACCGAGCGATGGGGTCCGAGGTGATGTGGTGATTTACGATAACACCGAGCGATGGGGTCCGAGGTGATGTGGTGATTTACGATAACACCGAGCGATGGGGTCCGAGGTGATGTGGTGATTTACGATAACACCGAGCGATGGGGTCCGAGGTGATTTACGATAACACCGAGCGATGGGGTCCGAGGTGATGTGGTGATTTACGATAACACCGAGCGATGGGGTCCGAGGTGATGTGGTGATTTACGATAACACCGAGCGATGGGGTCCGAGGTGATGTGGTGATTTACGATAACACCGAGCGATGGGGTCCGAGGTGATGTGGTGATTTACGATAACACCGAGCGATGGGGTCCGAGGTGATTTACGATAACACCGAGCGATGGGGTCCGAGGTGATGTGGTGATTTACGATAACACCGAGCGATGGGGTCCGAGGTGATGTGGTGATTTACGATAACACCGAGGGGTCCGAGGTGATGTGGTGATTTACGATAACACCGAGCGATGGGGTCCGAGGTGATGTGGTGATTTACGATAACACCGAGCGATGGGGTCCGAGGTGATGTGGTGATTTACGATAACACCGAGCGATGGGGTCCGAGGTGATGTGGTGATTTACGATAACACCGAGCGATGGGGTCCGAGTGATGTGGTGATTTACGATAACACCCGAGCGATGGGGTCCGAGGTGATGTGGTGTTTACGATAACACCGAGCGATGGGGTTGATGATGTGGTGATTTACGATAACACCGAGCGATGGGGTTCGAGGTGATGTGGTGATTTACGATAACACCGAGCGATGGGGTCCGAGGTGATGTGGTGATTTACGATAACACCGAGCGATGGGGTCCGAGGTGATGTGGTGATTTACGATAACACCGAGCGATGGGGTCCGAGGTGATGTGGTGTTTTACGATAACACCGAGCGATGGGGTCGAGTGATGTGGTGATTTACGATAACACCGAGCGATGGGTTGCGAGGTGATGTGGTGATTTACGATAACACCGAGCGATGGGGTCCGAGGTGATGTGGTGATTTACGATAACACCGAGCGATGGGGTCCGAGGCGATGTGGTGATTTACGATAACACCGAGCGATGGGGTTTGAGGCGATGTGGTGATTTACGATAACACCGAGCGATGGGGTCCGAGGCGATGTGGTGATTTACGATAACACCGAGCGATGGGGTCCGAGGTGATGTGGTGATTTACGATAACACCGAGCGATGGGGTTCGTGGTGTTTTACGATAACACCGAGCGGTGCGGTTCGTGGTGTTTTACGATAACACCGAGCGATGGGGTTCGTGGTGTTTTACGATAACACCGAGCGGTGCGGTTCGTGGTGTTTTACGATAACACCGAGCGATGGGGTTCGTGGTGTTTTACGATAACACCGAGCGATGGGGTTCGTGGTGTTTTACGGTAACACCGAGCGATGGGGTTCGTGGTGTTTTACGATAACACCGAGCGATGTCCTCTGAAGCCTACGTCTACTTGCTCCAGGTGGATTCCTTCGTTTGAGGCTTGCTGCAGATGGACTTTACTTCTTAAATATCTGCCTTCAGCATCACTGCGATGTCTGAACGTGTGAATGGGAGGATCATGGTAATACTATTTTGTGTGAATATATATATATATACTAAATGTCCAGCTCCAGTGTCTCGGAAAAGTCTACAAACCACGTGCACAATGTTGACATTTTGCCGTCTTAAAATGTCATCTAAAAAGGGTTTGAATTTCTCTCTTTTTTTTAATTTAGAGCTACACCATCTACTACTACTGCATGTTCAAAGTGAAAGAAAGTTCTAGAACATATTTCAAATTAAATGAAAAACAAAAAAAATGAAGATGTCTTGATTTTGTGGATGTCTTCACACCCCAGAGTTAATAGATGGTGTACGCACCTTTGTCAGTCAATAAGCCTTGTTCACATTGTCAGTTTGAAGTGATTCAAATCCACATTTTTTTGCATATCTGATTCGAATATTACATTTTTCTGCTGTCTGAAGAGCCTAAAAGTACATGGAATCGGATATTTCATGCCACATTTCAAACCACCTTTGTAGGTGACCACTGTGGCTAGCAAGTTTACTGCTGTGGCAGGCTAGTTGACCACTCTGGCTAGCTAGTTGACCGCTGTGGCTAGCTAGTTGACCACTCTGGCTAGCTAGTTGACCGCTGTGGCTAGCTAGTTGACCACTGTGGCTAGCTAGTTGACCGCTGTGGCTAGCTAGTTTACTGCTGTGGCAGGCTAGTTGACCTCTCTGGCTAGCTAGTTGACCGCTGTGGCTAGCTAGTTGACCACTGTGGCTAGCTAGTTTACTGCTGTGGCTAGCTAGTTGACCACTGTGGCTAGCTAGTTGACCGCTGTGGCTAGCTAGTTGACCGCTGTGGCTAGCTAGTTGACCACTGTGGCTAGCTAGTTGACCGCTGTGGCTAGCTAGTTTACTGCTGTGGCAGGCTAGTTGACCTCTCTGGCTAGCTATTTGACCGCTGTGGCTAGCTAGGTGACCACTGTGGCTAGCTAGTTGACTGCTGTGGCTAGCTAGTTGACCGCTGTGGCTAGCTAGTTGACCGCTGTGGCTAGCTAGTTGACCACTGTGGCTAGCTAGTTGACCGCTGTGGCTAGCTAGTTGACCACTGTGGCTAGCTAGTTTACTGCTGTGGCTAGCTAGTTGACCACTGTGGCTAGCTAGTTGACCGCTATGGCTAGCTAGTTGACCGCTGTGGCTAGCTAGTTGACCGCTGTGGCTAGCTAGTTGACCACTGTGGCTAGCTAGTTTACTGCTGTGGCAGGCTAGTAGTAGTTTCCTCATCAACAGGAATACAAGCTCCCTGTAGTCTCTTCATCAACAGGAATATAAGCTCCCTGTAGTCTCCTCATCAACAGGAATACAAGCTCCCTGTAGTCTCTTCATCAGCAGGAATACAAGCTCCCTGTAGTCTCCTCATCAACAGGAATACAAGCTCCCTGTAGTCTCCTCATCAACGGGAATACAAGCTTCCTGTAGTCTCCTCATCAACAGGAATACAAGCTCCCTGTAGTCTCCTCATCAACAGGAATACAAGCTCCCTGTAGTCTCCTCATCAACAGGAATACAAGCTCCCTGTAGTCTCCTCATCAACAGGAATACAAGCTCCCTGTAGTCTCCTCATCAGCAGGAATACAAGCTCCCTGTAGTCTCCTCATCAACAGGAATACAAGCTGCCTGTAGTCTCCTCATCAGCAGGAATACAAGCTCCCTGTAGTCTCCTCATCAACAGGAATAAAAGCTCCCTGTAGTCTCCTCATCAGCAGGAATACAAGCTCCCTGTAGTCTCCTCATCAGCGTGAACACACATTTATTTTTTGGTCACAACGGACAACTTTGTCTTGCCAGAAACCCTGAATATTCACCTGTAAATGAACACTTCTGGAAGGTGTCACAGACAGCGTTCCAATGGGGAACAAAAGTGCACCTCTTCAATCCAGCCTCATTTTGAGAATACCGTACATGTAGAATCCCAAAATGTGTTGCTAAATGAATGTAAATGTAGGGGTTTATAAAGGTAAAACAGTACTCTTCATACTGTGTGTTTCAAAGCATCCGTACACTCTTCAGATGGTACTTCCATAAAGAAGGTAATGACGCGCAGGGTAAGGCAGGGATCCCAAACTCAGTCCCCAAGGGGTACATGTTTCGTTTTTGTTCCCCCTAGCACTACACCACTGATTCAGATAATCATCCAGCTTTGACCATTTGAATCAGCTGTGTAGTTTTAGGGGCAAAAACCAAAATGTGCACCCCTTGGGGTCCAGAGGACCGAGTTTGGGAAAGTTCAAAGGTTAGGCGTGTGAACTATCAAGTCTTATTAAATAATTAAAATAAACCAGGAAAACATTTTTTTGTAATTTTTTTTTGTACAGAAAGAAGTACAATAAACCTTTATCACAATTTTCACCTTTTTGTTTTTCCAGAAAGAAACTTAAATGCAAAAGTAACATGTTTCTGGCATTGTGGACAGTTGGCATTTAGTCAGAAAACAAAAACAATGGGGGGGAAAAAATGTCACATTTTGCTGTCGCCAGGCAACGTCTTTCATAAAGAGGAGCCTCATCGGCAGTCAGTCACATGATCACGCAGCAGTAGTGGAACCAATCGGTTGTTGGTTGCAGTAGCAGGTATAACAGTCCTCGTGACGGTCTCCCAACGTGTATATATACACACAATGTCCGGAAGAACCATTCCCAAGTCTAACTAATTGTAACCAACCTATAAAGTGCTTTCTCCAAAGAAAAAAATATCATCGTAATAATCTTTCACGATATCAGTATTTCAATTAGGATAGGATTATGTATATATATATATAATAATAAAAAAGAGCATCTGGCATAAAAAGTTAAGTTCAGGCACGAGCAGAGAGCTCTCCTCTACTTTGGCAGTTCACTTCTTGAAAGGCGTCAGTCTGCCGATGTTTTGCCAGAAGGTGGTTGCCTTTCGTTTGGGCTCAGCCAGCATGAAGACCTGCTGCTGGGGAACGCTGCTGGGCAGAGATGGCTGCTTCTGACGGAGCAGGAAGTCACAATATGGCCGTGTCACCGCTGGGGAGAGGAGAACAGAGGGGGGGGGTTAGTAATCTAAGGGTCACCGCTGGGGAGAGGAGAACAGAAGGGGGGGGTTAGTAATCTAAGGGTCACCGCTGGGGAGAGGAGAACAGAAGGGGGGGGTTAGTAATCTAAGGGTCAACGCTGGGGAGAGGAGAACAGAAGGGGGTTAGTAATCTAAGGGTCACCGCTGGGGAGAGGAGAACAGAGGGGGGGGGTTAGTAATCTAAGGGTCAACGCTGGGGAGAGGAGAACAGAGGGGGGTTAGTAATCTAAGGGTCAACGCTGGGGAGAGGAGAACAGAGGGGGGTTAGTAATCTAAGGGTCACTGCTGGGGAGAGGAGAACAGAAGGGGGGGTTAGTAATCTAAGGGTCACTGCTGGGGAGAGGAGAACAGAGGGGGGTTAGTAATCTAAGGGTCACCGCTGGGGAGAGGAGAACAGAAGGGGGGTTAGTAATCTAAGGGTCACTGCTGGGGAGAGGAGAACAGAGGGGGGTTAGTAATCTAAGGGTCACCGCTGGGGAGTGGAGAACAGAGGGGGGTTAGTAATCTAAGGGTCACCGCTGGGGAGAGGAGAACAGAGGGGGGTAGTAATCTAAGGGTCACCGCTGGGGAGAGGAGAACAGAGGGGGGGTTAGTAATCTAAGGGTCACTGCTGGGGAGAGGAGAACAGAGGGGGGTTAGTAATCTAAGGGTCACCGCTGGGGAGTGGAGAACAGAGGGGGGTGTAGTAATCTAAGGGTCACTGCTGGGGAGAGGAGAACAGAGGGGGGTTAGTAATCTAAGGGTCACTGCTGGGGAGAGGAGAAAGAAGGGGGGTTAGTAATCTAAGGGTCACTGCTGGGGAGAGGAGAACAGAGGGGGGTAGTAATCTAAGGGTCACCGCTGGGGAGAGGAGAACAGAGGGGGGTTAGTAATCTAAGGGTCACTGCTGGGGAGAGGAGAACAGAGGGGGGTAGTAATCTAAGGGTCACGCTGGGGAGAGGAGAACAGAGGGGGTTAGTAATCTAAGGGTCACCGCTGGGGAGAGGAGAACAGAGGGGGGTTAGTAATCTAAGGGTCACCGCTGGGGAGAGGAGAACAGAGGGGGGTTAGTAATCTAAGGGTCACCGCTGGGGAGAGGAGAACAGAAGGGGGTTAGTAATCTAAGGGTCACTGCTGGGGAGAGGAGAACAGAAGGGGGGGTTAGTAATCTAAGGGTCACCGCTGGGGAGAGGAGAACAGAGGGGGGGTTAGTAATCTAAGGGTCACCGCTGGGGAGAGGAGAACAGAGGGGGGTTAGTAATCTAAGGGTCACTGCTGGGGAGAGAACAGGAGACCGCTGGGGACAGAGGGGGGTTAGTAATCTAAGGGTCACCGCTGGGGAGAGGAGAACAGAGGGGGTTAGTAATCTAAGGGTCAACGCTGGGGAGAGGAGAACAGAGGGGGGGTTAGTAATCTAAGGGTCACCGCTGGGGAGAGGAGAACAGAGGGGGTTAGTAATCTAAGGGTCACTGCTGGGGAGAGGAGAACAGAGGGGGGTTAGTAATCTAAGGGTCAACGCTGGGGAGAGGAGAACAGAGGGGGAGGGGGGGGGGGGTTAGTAATCTAAGGGTCACCGCTGGGGAGAGGAGAACAGAAGGGGGGTTAGTAATCTAAGGGTCACTGCTGGGGAGAGGAGAACAGAGGGGGGTTAGTAATCTAAGGGTCACCGCTGGGGAGAGGAGAACAGAGGGGGGGGGTAGTAATCTAAGGGTCACCGCTGGGGAGAGGAGAACAGAGGGGGGGGGGGTAGTAATCTAAGGGTCACTGCTGGGGAGAGGAGAACAGAGGGGGGTAGTAATCTAAGGGTCACTGCTGGGGAGAGGAGAACAGAGGGGGGTTAGTAATCTAAGGGTCACTGCTGGGGAGAGGAGAACAGAGGGGGGGTTAGTAATCTAAGGGTCACCGCTGGGGAGAGGAGAACAGAGGGGGGGGTTAGTAATCTAAGGGTCACCGCTGGGGAGAGGAGAACAGAGGGGGGGTAGTAATCTAAGGGTCACCGCTGGGGAGAGGAGAACAGAGGGGGGTTAGTAATCTAAGGGTCACCGCTGGGGAGAGGAGAACAGAGGGGGGGGGGTTAGTAATCTAAGGGTCACCGCTGGGGAGAGGAGAACAGAAGGGGGGTAGTAATCTAAGGGTCACCGCTGGGGAGAGGAGAACAGAGGGGGGGGGGGGGGTTAGTAATCTAAGGGTCACCGCTGGGGAGAGGAGAACAGAAGGGGGGTAGTAATCTAAGGGTCACTGCTGGGGAGAGGAGAACAGAGGGGGGGTAGTAATCTAAGGGTCACCGCTGGGGAGAGGAGAACAGAGGGGGGGTTAGTAATCTAAGGGTCACCGCTGGGGAGAGGAGAACAGAGGGGGGGGGGGTAGTAATCTGGGGAAGGGTCACCGCTGGGGAGAGGAGAACAGAGGGGGGTTAGTAATCTAAGGGTCACCGCTGGGGAGAGGAGAACATAGGGGGGTTAGTAATCTAAGGGTCACTGCTGGGGAGAGGAGAACAGAGGGGGGTTAGTAACCTAAGGGTCACCGCTGGGGAGAGGAGAACAGAGGGGGGTTAGTAACCTAAGGGTCACCGCTGGGGAGAGGAGAACAGAGGGGGGGTTAGTAATCTAAGGGTCACCGCTGGGGAGAGGAGAACAGAGGGGGGGTTAGTAATCTAAGGGTCACTGCTGGGGAGAGGAGAACAGAGGGGGGGTTAGTAATCTAAGGGTCACCGCTGGGGAGAGGAGAACAGAGGGGGGGTTAGTAATCTAAGGGTCACCGCTGGGGAGAGGAGAACAGAAGGGGGGGGTTAGTAATCTAAGGGTCACCGCTGGGGAGAGGAGAACAGAGGGGGGTTAGTAACCTAAGGGTCACCGCTGGGGAGAGGAGAACAGAGGGGGGTTAGTAATCTAAGGGTCACCGCTGGGGAGAGGAGAACAGAGGGGGGGTTAGTAATCTAAGGGTCACCGCTGGGGAGAGGAGAACAGAGGGGGTTAGTAATCTAAGGGTCACCGCTGGGGAGAGGAGAACAGAAGGGGGGGGTTTGTAATCTAAGGGTCACCGCTGGGGAGAGGAGAACAGAGGGGGGGTAGTAATCTAAGGGTCACCGCTGGGGAGTGGAGAACAGAGGGGGTTAGTAATCTAAGGGTCACTGCTGGGGAGAGGAGAACAGAGGGGGTAGTAATCTAAGGGTCACCGCTGGGGAGAGGAGAACAGAGGGGGGGTTAGTAATCTAAGGGTCACTGCTGGGGAGAGGAGAACAGAGGGGGGTTAGTAATCTAAGGGTCACCGCTGGGGAGAGGAGAACAGAAGGGGGGTTAGTAATCTAAGGGTCACCGCTGGGGAGAGGAGAACAGAAGGGGGTTAGTAATCTAAGGGTCACTGCTGGGGAGAGGAGAACAGAGGGGGGTTAGTAATCTAAGGGTCACCGCTGGGGAGAGGAGAACAGAGGGGGGGGGTAGTAATCTAAGGGTCACCGCTGGGGAGAGGAGAACAGAGGGGGGTAGTAATCTAAGGGTCACCGCTGGGGAGAGGAGAACAGAAGGGGGGTTAGTAATCTAAGGGTCACTGCTGGGGAGAGGAGAACAGAGGGGGGGTTGTAATCTAAGGGTCACTGCTGGGGAGAGGAGAACAGAGGGGGTTAGTAATCTAAGGGTCACTGCTGGGGAGAGGAGAACAGAGGGGGTTAGTAATCTAAGGGTCACCGCTGGGGAGAGGAGAACAGAGAGGGGGGGTAGTAATCTAAGGGTCACCGCTGGGGAGAGGAGAACAGAGGGGGGTAGTAATCTAAGGGTCACCGCTGGGGAGAGGAGAACAGAAGGGGGTTAGTAATCTAAGGGTCACTGCTGGGGAGAGGAGAACAGAAGGGGGTTAGTAATCTAAGGGTCACTGCTGGGGAGAGGAGAACAGAAGGGGGTTAGTAATCTAAGGGTCACCGCTGGGGAGAGGAGAACAGAGGGGGGGTAGTAATCTAAGGGTCACCGCTGGGGAGAGGAGAACAGAGGGGGGTTAGTAATCTAAGGGTCACTGCTGGGGAGAGGAGGAGAACAGAGAGGAGAACAGAGGGGGTTAGTAATCTAAGGGTCAACGCTGGGGAGAGGAGAACAGAGGGGGGTTAGTAATCTAAGGGTCACCGCTGGGGAGAGGAGAACAGAAGGGGGGGTTAGTAATCTAAGGGTCACTGCTGGGGAGAGGAGAACAGAGGGGGGGGGTTAGTAATCTAAGGGTCACCGCTGGGGAGAGGAGAACAGAAGGGGGGGTTAGTAATCTAAGGGTCACTGCTGGGGAGAGGAGAACAGAAGGGGGGGTTAGTAATCTAAGGGTCACTGCTGGGGAGAGGAGAACAGAAGGGGGGGTTAGTAATCTAAGGGTCACTGCTGGGGAGTGGAGAACAGAAGGGGGGGTTAGTAATCTAAGGGTCACTGCTGGGGAGAGGAGAACAGAAGGGGGGTTAGTAATCTAAGGGTCACCGCTGGGGAGAGGAGAACAGAAGGGGGGGTTAGTAATCTAAGGGTCACCGCTGGGGAGTGGAGAACAGAGGGGGAGGGGGTAGTAATCTAAGGGTCACCGCTGGGGAGAGGAGAACAGAAGGGGGGGTTAGTAATCTAAGGGTCACTGCTGGGGAGAGGAGAACAGAAGGGGGGGGTTAGTAATCTAAGGGTCACTGCTGGGGAGAGGAGAACAGAGGGGGGTTAGTAATCTAAGGGTCACTGCTGGGGAGGGGAGAACAGAAGGGGGTTAGTAATCTAAGGGTCACTGCTGGGGAGAGGAGAACAGAAGGGGGTTAGTAATCTAAGGGTCACCGCTGGGGAGAGGAGAACAGAGGGGGGTTAGTAATCTAAGGGTCACTGCTGGGGAGAGGAGAACAGAAGGGGGGTTAGTAATCTAAGGGTCACTGCTGGGGAGAGGAGAACAGAGGGGGTTAGTAATCTAAGGGTCACCGCTGGGGAGAGGAGAACAGAAGGGGGTTAGTAATCTAAGGGTCACTGCTGGGGAGAGGAGAACAGAGGGGGTTAGTAATCTAAGGGTCACCGCTGGGGAGAGGAGAACAGAGGGGGGTTAGTAATCTAAGGGTCACTGCTGGGGAGAGGAGAACAGAGGGGGGTTAGTAATCTAAGGGTCACTGCTGGGGAGAGGAGAACAGAGGGGGGTTAGTAATCTAAGGGTCAACGCTGGGGAGAGGAGAACAGAAGGGGGTTAGTAATCTAAGGGTCACCGCTGGGGAGAGGAGAACAGAGGGGGGTTAGTAATCTAAGGGTCACTGCTGGGGAGAGGAGAACAGAGGGGGGGTTAGTAATCTAAGGGTCACCGCTGGGGAGTGGAGAACAGAGGGGGGGTTAGTAATCTAAGGGTCACTGCTGGGGAGAGGAGAACAGAGGGGGGTAGTAATCTAAGGGTCACCGCTGGGGAGAGGAGAACAGAGGGGGGTTAGTAATCTAAGGGTCACTGCTGGGGAGAGGAGAACAGAGGGGGGGTAGTAATCTAAGGGTCACCGCTGGGGAGAGGAGAACAGAGGGGGTTAGTAATCTAAGGGTCACCGCTGGGGAGAGGAGAACAGAGGGGGGTTAGTAATCTAAGGGTCACCGCTGGGGAGAGGAGAACAGAGGGGGGGGTTAGTAATCTAAGGGTCACTGCTGGGGAGAGGAGAACAGAGGGGGTTAGTAATCTAAGGGTCACCGCTGGGGAGAGGAGAACATAGGGGGTTAGTAATCTAAGGGTCACCGCTGGGGAGAGGAGAACATAGGGGGTTAGTAATCTAAGGGTCACTGCTGGGGAGAGGAGAACAGAGGGGGTTAGTAACCTAAGGGTCACCGCTGGGGAGAGGAGAACAGAGGGGGTTAGTAATCTAAGGGTCACCGCTGGGGAGAGGAGAACAGAGGGGGGTTAGTAATCTAAGGGTCACTGCTGGGGAGAGGAGAACAGAGGGGGGTTAGTAATCTAAGGGTCACTGCTGGGGAGAGGAGAACAGAGGGGGGTTAGTAATCTAAGGGTCACCGCTGGGGAGAGGAGAACAGAGGGGGGTTAGTAACCTAAGGGTCACCGCTGGGGAGAGGAGAACAGAGGGGGTTAGTAATCTAAGGGTCACCGCTGGGGAGAGGAGAACAGAGGGGGTTAGTAACCTAAGGGTCACCGCTGGGGAGAGGAGAACAGAGGGGGTTAGTAATCTAAGGGTCACCGCTGGGGAGAGGAGAACAGAAGGGGGGGTTAGTAATCTAAGGGTCACCGCTGGGGAGAGGAGAACAGAGGGGGGGTTAGTAATCTAAGGGTCACTGCTGGGGAGAGGAGAACAGAGGGGGGGTTAGTAATCTAAGGGTCACTGCTGGGGAGAGGAGAACAGAGGGGGGGTTAGTAATCTAAGGGTCACCGCTGGGGAGAGGAGAACAGAGGGGGTTAGTAATCTAAGGGTCACTGCGGGGGAGAGGAGAACAGAGGGGGGTTAGTAATCTAAGGGTCACCGCTGGGGAGAGGAGAACAGAGGGGGGTTAGTAATCTAAGGGTCACTGCTGGGGAGAGGAGAACAGAGGGGGGTTAGTAATCTAAGGGTCACTGCTGGGGAGAGGAGAACAGAGGGGGTTAGTAATCTAAGGGTCAACGCTGGGGAGAGGAGAACAGAAGGGGGTTAGTAATCTAAGGGTCACCGCTGGGGAGAGGAGAACAGAGGGGGGTTAGTAATCTAAGGGTCACTGCTGGGGAGAGGAGAACAGAAGGGGGGTTAGTAATCTAAGGGTCACCGCTGGGGAGAGGAGAACAGAGGGGGTTAGTAATCTAAGGGTCACTGCTGGGGAGAGGAGAACAGAGGGGGGTAGTAATCTAAGGGTCACCGCTGGGGAGAGGAGAACAGAGGGGGGTTAGTAATCTAAGGGTCACTGCTGGGGAGAGGAGAACAGAGGGGGGGGTAGTAATCTAAGGGTCACCGCTGGGGAGAGGAGAACAGAGGGGGTTAGTAATCTAAGGGTCACCGCTGGGGAGAGGAGAACAGAGGGGGTTAGTAATCTAAGGGTCACCGCTGGGGAGAGGAGAACAGAGGGGGGTTAGTAATCTAAGGGTCACTGCTGGGGAGAGGAGAACAGAGGGGGGGTTAGTAATCTAAGGGTCACCGCTGGGGAGAGGAGAACATAGGGGGGGTTAGTAATCTAAGGGTCACCGCTGGGGAGAGGAGAACATAGGGGGGTTAGTAATCTAAGGGTCACTGCTGGGGAGAGGAGAACAGAGGGGGGTTAGTAACCTAAGGGTCACCGCTGGGGAGAGGAGAACAGAGGGGGTTAGTAACCTAAGGGTCACCGCTGGGGAGAGGAGAACAGAGGGGGTTAGTAATCTAAGGGTCACTGCTGGGGAGAGGAGAACAGAGGGGGGTTAGTAATCTAAGGGTCACTGCTGGGGAGAGGAGAACAGAGGGGGGTTAGTAATCTAAGGGTCACCGCTGGGGAGAGGAGAACAGAGGGGGTTAGTAACCTAAGGGTCACCGCTGGGGAGAGGAGAACAGAGGGGGTTAGTAATCTAAGGGTCACCGCTGGGGAGAGGAGAACAGAGGGGGTTAGTAACCTAAGGGTCACCGCTGGGGAGAGGAGAACAGAGGGGGGGTTAGTAATCTAAGGGTCACCGCTGGGGAGAGGAGAACAGAGGGGGGTTAGTAATCTAAGGGTCACCGCTGGGGAGAGGAGAACAGAGGGGGGTTAGTAATCTAAGGGTCACCGCTGGGGAGAGGAGAACAGAGGGGGGTTAGTAACCTAAGGGTCACCGCTGGGGAGAGGAGAACAGAGGGGGGGTTAGTAATCTAAGGGTCACCGCTGGGGAGAGGAGAACAGAAAGGGGGGGTTAGTAATCTAAGGGTCACTGCTGGGGAGAGGAGAACAGAGGGGGGGTTAGTAATCTAAGGGTCACCGCTGGGGAGAGGAGAACAGAGGGGGGTTAGTAACCTAAGGGTCACCGCTGGGGAGAGGAGAACAGAGGGGGGTTAGTAACCTAAGGGTCACCGCTGGGGAGAGGAGAACATAGGGGGGTTAGTAATCTCAGCACCCAGAACTAAATCAGAGACTTAATTTTCAACATGTTAATGTCAAGGCTGTAACGAGAGACTAGGGTTTTTTAAATGCACAGTACAGTGTTTGTTTGCAGTTCAGTCCTTGAGTTGCTCTATATTATGTCATGTCTCATGTTCTGTGTGGACCCCAGGAAGAGTAGCTGCTGCTTTCACAACAGCTAATGGGCATCCTAATAAAATACCAAAATACCATTTCAATGTAGACCTACAGTACCAGTCAAACGTTTGGACACACTGACTCATGCAAATGGTTTTCTTTATTTTTACTATTTTCTCCATTGTAGAATAATAGTGAAGAAATCAAAACTATGAAATAACACATATGGAATCATGTAGTAACCAAAAAAGTGTTAAACAAATCAAAATATATTTGATATTCTTCAAAGTAGCCACCCTTTGCCTCGATGACAGCTTTTCACACTCTTGGCATTCTCTCAGCCAGCTTAATCTGGAATGCTTTTCTAACAGTCTTGAAGGAGTTTCCATATATGCTGAGCATTTGTTGTCTGCTTTTCCTTCACTCTGCGGTCCAACTCATCCCAAACTATCTCAATTGGGGCGGCAGGGTAGCCTAGTGGTTAGACCGTTGGACTAGTAACTGGAAGGTTGCAAGTTCATATCCCTGAGCTGACATGGTACAAATCTGTCATTCTGCCCCTGAACAGGCAGTTAACCCACTGTTCCTAGGCCATCATTGTAAATAAGAATTTGTTCTTAACTGACTTGGCTAGTAAAATAAAGGTAAAATACATGTATTAAAATTTTTAAAAAAGGTCAGGTGATTGTGGAGGCCAGGTCATCTGATGCAGCACTCCATCACTCTCCTTCTTGGTCAAATAGCCCTCATGCAGCCTGGGACTACGAGTGCATATCAATCTAAAGAGGCTCATATGAATATTATATTAATAATATTATATTATTACAAACTAAATGTGTAGAAATATAGCCAAACATGTTATCTAAGCTTATTTAAAAAATCAACAACACTCCACATACTCATCCACACAGCCAAACTAAAAACTCCCCACGGGAAATTGAGTTTTTCTGCCATGCACCCATATTCAGTATAACCCCCTAAGGACTACATTACCCAGACATACCTTTGGGCTTCCCAGCTGGATGGCTTTTGCAGGCGTTGAGCATGGCCTGTTTCTTCTGGACCTCAGTGATAGAGAATCCTGGAGGTGGAAACCACATAGGTCATAGGTCATTGTGGATATCACAGATTCATTCTGCCAGGGCCACCTATCAATACCCAGCTTTTCAGAGTGAACGGAATAACACAAGACCAGATTGTTGGATGAGAAAGTTTCAGGAGCATCCATATGCTTTGTTTTCCAGGGGGACCTGACTGGATCAGGGTTAGGAAGGCAGACAGCCTCAGAGAAAGAGCCCACTGAATTTTCAACCAGAACCCTCCACACATCACAGATCCCAGACAAAAACCCTGAGACTACGGCAGAGAAGCGAAGCGGACAGCTGAGATGGATTGATGGGCCTTTTGCCTGTTTATCTGAGGGATCAATGACACTCTGAGACATTAGCATACCCTTCTCTTCCTGGTGGTTCTCTGACCACAGCCCCAACAGCTGTTTCAACAACTACTGCAGCATTAGAGAGACAGGAGGACCGAACTCACATTTGACTAAACATGAAAGGAAACACAGCCAGTGGCTTTAAGCTGACTAGCAATAACACAGGTCGGCAGTTCATCACATACCTTTTTTCAAACGGAGGCGTACAACCATGACAGAGAGGGTTAACTGACAGTTATCACTAAGGCAACGGGGCGACGCCTCCTCACCTGTCTCGCGGTCGTGCTGTACCTGCCTCCTCACCTGTCTCGCGGTCGTGCTGTACCTGCCTCCTCACCTGTCTCGCGGTCGTGCTGTACCTGCCTCCTCACCTGTCTCGCGGTCGTGCTGTACCTGCCTCCTCACCTGTCTCGCGGTCGTGCTGTACCTGCCTCCTCACCTGTCTCGCGGTCGTGCTGTACCTGCCTCCTCACCTGTCTCGCGGTCGTGCTGTACCTGCCTCCTCACCTGTCTCGCGGTCGTGTTGTACCTGCCTCCTCACCTGTCTTGCGGTCGTGCTGTACCTGCCTCCTCACCTGTCTTGCGGTCGTGCTGCACCTGCCTCATCACCTGTCTCGCGGTCGTGCTGTACCTGCCTCACCTGTCTTGCGGTCGTGCTGTACCTGCCTCCTCACCTGTCTCGCGGTCGTGCTGTACCTGCCTCATCACCTGTCTCGCGGTCGTGCTGTACCTGCCTCCTCACCTGTCTCGCGGTCGTGCTGTACCTGCCTCACCTGTCTTGCGGTCGTGCTGTACCTGCCTCCTCACCTGTCTCGCGGTCGTGCTGCACCTGCCTCCTCTCGTCCTGGAAGGCTCGGAGCCAGCGTTGTTTCTGCTCAGGCTTCTTGGCACACAGCAGGTGGACCTCGTCACCCGCCAGCGAGCACAGCTTCAGAGTGTTCTTCACCGACACGTTGAAGTCCTTCTCCTTCCCGTCCTCCACATCCACCACCTCCATCTGGTCCATGTCCATACGACCTTTACAGTACAGCATGTCCCTGCGCAGGAGGTCCTAGTGGGATACAGGGAACTGTTACTAACCCTAACAGTACAGCATATCCCTGCGCAGGAGGTCCTAGTGGGATACAGGGAACTGTTACTAACCCTAACAGTACAGCATATCCCTGCACAGGAGGGCCTAGCATGTCTCTGTGCAGGAGGGCCTAGCATGTCCTTGTGCAGGAGGGCCTAGCATATCCCTGCGCAGGAGGTCCTAGAGGGATACAGGGAAGTGTTACTAACCCTAACAGTACAGTATGTCCCTGCGCAGGAGGTCCTAGAGGGATACAGGGAAGTGTTACTAACCCTAACAGTACAGCATGTCCCTGAGCAGGAGGGCCTAGCATGTCCCTGCGCAGGAGGTCCTAGAGGGATACAGGGAAGTGTTGCTAACCCTAACAGTACAGCATGTCCCTGAGCAGGAGGGCCTAGCATGTCCCTGCGCAGGAGGTCCTAGAGGGATACAGGGAAGTGTTGCTAACCCTAACAGTACAGCATGTCCCTGAGCAGGAGGGCCTAGCATGTCCCTGCGCAGGAGGTCCTAGAGGGATACAGGGAAGTGTTGCTAACCCTGAGGCGTACATGGTCAGGGAAGGGTTGGAGTTTTTACAGCGTTGCTCACCTTTTTGCAGTAGACCATCTGGTGGTCGAAGAGGAAGAACATGCGCTGCTGGCTCCTAGCCTGAGGCTGGGAGATCTTGGTCAGCTCTCCAGAGAAGATCAGATCTGAACTTTTACTGAGGATATCTTCTCCCTGACCATGTTCAAACCCACACAATAAATATATGTCAGAGCCTGCAGAGATACATACGGGGGGGGCATGAGATACAGAGATTGTTCATCCAAACAGATGTGTATTGTATAGCGAGGGCCCGGAGTTGGTCCTGACTTCAGGCCTGCTTTCCAGAGCAAGTCACCTGGTCAGAAAAAAACCTGACCCCTCGTCATGGATTCTGCTCCATGACCCATGATGCACGTTTCCTCACCTCCCAGTCCTCTATGGAGCACTGCCATTGGGCGATCTTGTCGATGTTCTCCAGGCGTCGCTTCCTCTCGTTGATCAGCCTGGCCACGTTCTTCATGGCGTTCAAGGCAGCCTCCACGTCCCTATAGTCCCTGATCCCAGAACAGATGACCATGTTAGACTCTATGCCTCTATCTCTACTTCCTTTCTCTCTCACATCACACTGTATCTTATAAAAGCTTTGTTTTATATAAAAGTCACTAATATGGCTGCCAATTTACAATCTGAGAATAACTAAATATACTATCAGTGTCAATACCACTGCTGTACATGAATTAGGTGTAGGTTAGACTGTGCAGTAGAATGTGTGTGCTGGTTTACAGTACCTGTGCTGGGGGTTGGTGTATTTCAGTAGCTCGGCCAGCTGCAGAGGGTACTTGCCTGTGCTGGGGGTTGGTGTATTTCAGTAGCTCGGCCAGCTGCAGAGGGTACTTGCAGATCTTCTGGACGGGCGTGAGCAGGAACCCATCCAACGAGATGTCAATCATCTTCTGCAGCAGACGACAAGCCTCGAAGAAGAACACGTACTTGTTGGTCTTCATCCGCCTGGACAACTGCACACAGGCGTTGGGGTGGTTGTTACAGTACTCCGAGTAGATCTGGAAGTCTGTTTGCTGAGGAGGGAGAGGAAGAGACAGGACGCGTTAACATGGCGGTTTGAAACGATGAAAATTAGGCTCTAGAGAGGTTTCTTGACTTGGATCCCTAACGTAAACTGCTGGTGATACTTCTACATTTTGGAAAACGGTAATCGTACAAATTCCTCCTCTTCTTCCATGACTAAGCAAGTTCTGTCTGACTCTGGCCTCCTAACTGAGAAGAATGGAATAAGTCAGGCCGCAGGAGACACATAGGTCCTGTTGTATATTAGCATGTTTCCAATTCACCATGCAGTTCTGTCGTGTGGGTGTTTGCCATTAATCCCCTGTCAAGTGTGTGTTCCCCCTCTACAGGCCGATGGAGAATACAGTTAAAAGGCAGACAAGCTCAGAGGCCAACTGGGAGGGACTGGAACGGCAGCACACAGTATTTAGACTTGTGTTTACCATGCTGTTTGTTTCTTTAGTTTGAATGATCAGAATTCATTTTGGTAGAAAATGTTCTGTACATTTTTTGTATCCAGAAGAATGACAAATTCATGGATTATGATTTTTCAAATCAAAGTTTATTTGTCACGTGCGCCGAATACAAGACCTTACAGTGAAATGCTTACTTACAGGCTCTGACCAATAGTGCAAAAAAAGGTATTAGGTGAACAATAGGTAAGTAAAGAAATAAAACAACAGTAAAAAGACTGGCTATATACAGTAGAGAGGCTATAAAAGTAGAGAGGTTATAAAAGTAGACAGGCTATATACAGTAGTGAGGCTATAACAGTAGACAGGCTATATACAGTAGTGAGGCTATAAAAGTAGAGAGGTTATAAAAGTAGACAGGCTATATACAGTAGAGAGGCTATATACAGTAGAGAGGCTATATACAGTAGCGAGGCTATATACAGTAGAGAGGCTATATACAGTAGCGAGGCTATATACAGTAGAGAGGCTATATACAGTAGCGAGGCTATATACAGTAGAGAGGCTATATACAGTAGCGAGGCTATATACAGTAGTGAGGCTATATACAGTAGCGAGGCTATATACAGTAGTGAGGCTATATACAGTAGCGAGGCTATATAAAGTAGCGAGGCTATATACAGTAGAGAGGCTATATACAGTAGAGAGGCTATATACAGTAGCGAGGCTATATACAGTAGTGAGGCTATATACAGTAGCGAGGCTATATACAGTAGAGAGGCTATATACAGTAGCGAGGCTATATACAGTAGAGAGGCTATATACAGTAGCGAGGCTATATACAGTAGAGAGGCTATATACAGTAGCGAGGCTATATACAGTAGAGAGGCTATATACAGTAGAGAGGCTATATACAGTAGAGAGGCTATATACAGTAGCGAGGCTATATACAGTAGCGAGGCTATATACAGTAGAGAGGCTATATAAAGTAGCGAGGCTATATACAGTAGAGAGGTTATATACAGTAGAGAGGCTATATACAGTAGAGAGGCTATATACAGTAGAGAGGCTATATACAGTAGAGAGGCTATATACAGTAGAGAGGCTATATACAGTAGCGAGGCTATATACAGTAGAGAGGCTATATACAGTATAGAGGCTATATACAGTAGAGAGGCTATATACAGTAGCGAGGCTACATACAGACAATGGTTAGTCAGGCTGATTGAGGTAGTATGTACATGTATATATGGTTAAAGTGACTATGCATATATGATGAACAGAGAGCAGCAGTAGTGTAAAAGAGGGGTTGGTGGGTGGCGGGACACAATGCAGATAGCCCGGTTAGTCAATTAGCCAACTTGAATCAAACTCTGGACATTCGATTTGTCTGCGTCAAGACTAACATTTCACCAATCTCCATTGTGGCTAAAGGATTAGAATGGAATTTGGGACAATTCTATTGGACAATTTAGCCACTACAGATGCTTTAAGTCTGCATTTTCTCTCGGCAGGATTTTTATTTGAAAGAAACGGTGGTTTAATTGACACCGGTCAGTCAATCGGATACTCTTCCCTCTGCCTGCCTCACCAGTCAGTCAATCAGATACTCTTCCCTCTGCCTGCCTCAAGCTGACTCAACGGTTAACCCATCAATTTTTTTATTTAATTTCAACAATTTACGATCTTTGTTGTGCTTGATGCCTTGCTTAAGATTGATGTAAAAGAAAATCCCCTTGGGCAGATATGCTTGATCCATTTTTTTGCTCCAGCTCTCTGCCCCGCTGATTGCTGAATCATTGAGCCATATTTTATTACCTGATGATTATATCTGTTACTATCCCCAAGGTTTGGATGACGACCCATGTACTCCCCCTAACCTGACCGTTATATCTGGTACTATCCCCAAGGTTTGGAAGACGACCCATGTACTCCCCTTAACCTGACCGTTATATCTGGTACTATCCCCAAGGTTTGGAAGACGACCCATGTACTCCCCTTAACCTGACCATTATATCTGGTACTATTTGATACTATCCCCAAGGTTTGGATGACGACTCATGTACTCCCCCCAACCTGACCATTATATCTGATACTATCCCAAAGGTTTGGATGACGACCCAAGTACTCCCCCCAACCTGACCATTATATCTGGTACTATCCCAAAGGTTTGGATGACGACCCAAGTACTCCCCCCAACCTGACCATTATATCTGGTACTATCCCAAAGGTTTGGATGACGACCCATGTACTCCCCCCAACCTGACCATTATATCTGGTACTATCCCAAAGGTTTGGATGACGACCCATGTACTCCCCCCAACCTGACCATTATATCTGGTACTATCCCAAAGGTTTGGATGACGACCCAAGTACTCCCCCCAACCTGACCATTATATCTGATACTATCCCCAAGGTTTTAATGACGACCCATGTACTCCCCCTAACCTGACCCTTATATCTGGTACTATCCCCAAGGTTTGGAAGACGACCCATGTACTCCGCTTAACCTGACCATTATATCTGGTACTATCCCCAAGGTTTGGAAGACGACCCAAGTACTCCCCCCAACCTGACCATTATATCTGATACTATCCCCAAGGTTTTAATGACGACCCATGTGCTCCCCCTAACCTGACCCTTATATCTGGTACTATCCCCAAGGTTTGGAAGACGACCCAAGTACTCCCCCAACCTGACCATTATATCTGATACTATCCCAAAGGTTTGGATGACGACCCAAGTACTCCCCCAACCTGACCATTATATCTGGTACTATCCCAAAGGTTTGGATGACGACCCAAGTACTCCCCCCAACCTGACCATTATATCTGGTACTATCCCAAAGGTTTGGATGACGACCCATGTACTCCCCCCAACCTGACCATTATATCTGGTACTATCCCAAAGGTTTGGATGACGACCCATGTACTCCCCCCAACCTGACCATTATATCTGGTACTATCCCAAAGGTTTGGATGACGACCCAAGTACTCCCCCCAACCTGACCATTATATCTGATACTATCCCCAAGGTTTTAATGACGACCCATGTACTCCCCCTAACCTGACCCTTATATCTGGTACTATCCCCAAGGTTTGGAAGACGACCCATGTACTCCGCTTAACCTGACCATTATATCTGGTACTATCCCCAAGGTTTGGAAGACGACCCAAGTACTCCCCCCAACCTGACCATTATATCTGATACTATCCCCAAGGTTTTAATGACGACCCATGTGCTCCCCCTAACCTGACCCTTATATCTGGTACTATCCCCAAGGTTTGGAAGACGACCCAAGTACTCCCCCCAACCTGACCATTATATCTGATATAATCCCCAAGGTTTTAATGACAACCCATGTGCTCCCCCTAACCTGACCCTTATATCTGGTACTATCCCCAAGGTTTGGAAGACGACCCAAGTACTCCCCCCAACCTGACCATTATATCTGATATAATCCCCAAGGTTTTAATGACAACCCATGTGCTCCCCCTAACCTGACCCTTATATCTGGTACTATCCCCAAGGTTTGGAAGACGACCCATGTGCTCCGCTTAACCTGACCATTATATCTGGTACTATCTGTTACTATCCCCAAGGGTCACCACCTTCATAAAGGTGGTGACCCTTGTGATAATTATCCCTCAATTTCTAAACTTTCTTGCCTAGCTAAAATATTAGAATCCTTGATTCATTCTCAGCTAAGATCTTTCTTATCTTTGAAATGTATTCTAAACGTACATCAGTCGGGTTTTAGACCAGGTCATCTCTGCTGCATCCCTAGTTATAAATGATGTGGTTAATGGATAAAAGGCAACATTGTGCTGCCCTCTTCATAGACCTGTCAAAGGCTTTCGATACTGTTGACCACTCATTGCTAATTCAGAGGCTTTCCTCAATTGGCCTTGACCAGGCTGCATGTAACTGCTTTAAAAATTACTTGACCGATAGAACACAATGTGTATCTACTGACAGTGTTAAATCAGGTCTTCTGGATATTACGAAAGGTGTCCCGCAGGGGTCGATTCTGGGTCCTGTACTTCTTACTGTTTATATGAACAAAATCGACTTGTCTGTAAACAATTGTAAAGAAGCACTTGTATGCTGATGATACTGATGTGTATGCTATTGCCCCCACGGTTGACCAGGCTCTATCTGATCTACAGTTTGCCTTCATTGTACTTTGGATGGTGTCCATATTGACTGTGTCCCTGCTTAAAAATATCTGGACATCTAGATAGATGAAACGCTGTCTTTAAAAAGCATATTGATGAGTTAGTAAAATAAATTGAAAGTTAAAACGGGCTTCTTCTGTAGAAATAGGTCCTGCCTCTCGCTAAATAGTAGAAAGCAGATCATTCAGTCGCTGTTCCTATCGGTCCTAGACTATGGTGACATCGTCTATATGAACACAGCTGCTACTTCATTAAAGCCATAGGATGCAGTTTATCATAGAGCACTGTGCTTTATTATGGGTAAACAATTTTATTACTCATCACTGCATTCCTCTGTGATGTCATCACTGCATTCTCTACCAGAAACTTGGTTGGCCCTCTGTGATGTCACACTGCATTCTCTACCAGGAAGTTAGTTGGCCCTCTTTGATGTCACGTAGGTTGATACATTGCTATGTTATCATTTATAAAGCCCTTTCATAAAAAGTTCCACTGTCCCTAATATCTTTAGCAAACTTTAGACATACAACTTACCACACCCAGTCTCAGGGATGGTTAACTCAAACAATTCCTTTGATTGAGGATCTTATAACTGATGAATGAGATGTTCTGGTGCCTCTAGGTCAATTCAGAAAGATAATTCAGGACCTTTTAACTGATGAATGTGTTTGTTCTGGTGCCTCTAGGTCAATTCAGAAAGATAATTGAGGGCCTTTTAACTGATGAATGTGTTTGTTCTGGTGCCTCTGGGTCAATTCAGAAAGATAATTGAGGACCTTTTAACTGATGAATGAGATGTTCTGGTGCCTCTGGGTCAATTCAGAAAGATAATTGAGGGCCTTTTAACTGATGAATGTGTTTGTTCTGGTGCCTCTAGGTCAATTCAGAAAGATAATTGAGGATCTTTTATGAATGTGTTTGTTCTGGTGTCTCTAGGTCAATTCAGAAAGATAATTGAGGGCCTTTTAACTGATGAATGTGTTTGTTCTGGTGCCTCTGGGTCAATTCAGAAAGATAATTGAGGACCTTTTAACTGATGAATGAGATGTTCTGGTGCCTCTAGGTCAATTCAGAAAGATAATCGAGGACCTTGTAACTGATGAATGTGTTTGTTCTTTACAACCTTGTCTTTCTTTCTGCTTGCATGTTGTATTTACATTGACAGGTGTAATTGATGTAAATCAGGGCTCATCTGTAAAAGAGACCTTGGTCTCAGTCTGACTCCCTGATAAAATAAAGGCTCACTAAATAAATAAAATAAATAGATACTAAAGTGTATATAATAATACAGTAACGAGGGGCATCATAGGTCACAATCAAAGCACACATTCATTTCAGATGTTACGTCATGTTTAAGATGCTATGTACTCACCATATTGCTTTTTATTTTGTTTATTTATCTTGCTCCTTTGCACCCCAGTACCGCTACTTGCACACTCATCTCCTGCACATCTCTCACCCCAGTGTTTAATTTGCCACACTGTAATCATTTCTCCACTGTGGCCTATTTATAACCCTCTCATTTGCACACACTGTATATAGACTTTCTCTACTGTATTATTGACTGTACGCTTGTTTATTCCATGTGTAACTCTGTGTTGTTGTTTGTGTTGCACTGCTATGCTTTATCTTGGCCAAGTCGCAGTTGTAAAGGAGAACTTGTCTTCAACTTGCCTACCTGATTAAATAAAGGAGAAATAAAATAAAATAAATAAAATGTCATGTTTCCGACAACGTTACTCAGGCCATATGACACAGGTCAGGTGAAGTCAGCGTCACAGTGTGTTTGTCACGATCGTCATCAGGAGCGGACCAAAATGCAGCGTGGTATGTGTTCATGATGATTTTTTAATTAAAGAAAGCACTGAACACTGAATACAAACTATACAAAACAATAAACGAATAACGACCGTGAAGCTATAATGAGAACTGCGCTGACACAAGCAACTAACATAGACAATCACCCACACCCACAATGACAAAACAGGCTACCTAAATATGGCTCCCAATCAGAGACAATGACTAACACCTGCCTCTGATTGAGAACCATATCAGGCCCAAACACAGAAACAGACAAACAAGACATCCAACATAGAATGCCCACTCAGATCCCACCCTGACCAAACAAAACATAGAAACATACAAAGCAAACTATGATCAGGGTGTGACAGTGTTGAACACTACTCACATGTTCCAGGAAGCAGGATCCGATCTCGCTGAGGTGCGGCTGCTCCTTGTTGAACCTCTTCTCCAGACCTTTCAGGAACTTTTTCTGGAAGCGGTAGATGTCCTCGATGTTCCCGAAGATACACAGCAGCTGTTCCTCGGTGAACATGTCTATCCTCTTACGACACTGCTTGACGTAACCCTGAGAGGAACAGTAGACCCATGTAGTAAATTATACAGATTTTATACCCGATCTTACTCGGTCAAATATGTTAAGAATTCCTAGAAATAATCAGGTTGAAAGTTGAGATGCTGTAGTCTGAACTGAGAGGCTGTAGTCTGAACTGAGAGGCTGTAGTCTGAACTGAGAGGCTGTAGTCTGAACTGAGAGGCTGTAGTCTGAACTGTCGTCTGAACTGAGACGTTGTAGTCTTAACTGAGACGTTGTAGTCTGAACTGAGACGTTGTAGTCTGAACTGAGAGGCTGTAGTCTGAACTGAGAGGCTGTAGTCTGAGAGGCTGTAGTCTGAACTGAGAGGCTGTAGTCTGAACTGAGACGTTGTAGTCTGAACTGAGACGCTGTATTCTGAACTGAGACTCTGTAGTCTGAACTGAGAGTCTGTAGTCTGAACTGAGACGCTGTAGTCTGAACTGAGAGGCTGTATTCTGAACTGAGACACTGAGGTCTGAACTGAGAGTCTGTAGTCTGAACTGAGAGTCTGTAGTCTGAACTGAGAGGCTGTAGTCTGAACTGAGAGGCTGTAGTCTGAACTGAGAGGCTGTAGTCTGAACTGAGAGGCTGTAGTCTGAACTGAGAGGCTGTAGTCTGAACTGAGAGGCTGTAGTCAGAATTGAGAGGCTGTAGTCAGAATTGAGAGGCTGTAGTCAGAATTGAGAGGCTGTAGTCTGAACTGAGAGGCTGTAGTCTGAACTGAGAGGCTGTAGTCTGAACTGAGAGGCTGTAGTCTGAACTGAGAGGCTGTAGTCTGAACTGAGAGGCTGTAGTCTGAACTGAGACGCTGTAGTCTGAACTGAGACGCTGTAGTCTGAACTGAGACGCTGTAGTCTGAACTGAGAGGCTGTAGTCTGAACTGAGAGGCTGTAGTCTGAACTGAGAGGCTGTAGTCTGAACTGAGAGGCTGTAGTCTGAACTGAGAGGCTGTAGTCTGAACTGAGAGGTTGTAGTCTGAACTGAGAGGCTGTAGTCTGAACTGAGAGGCTGTAGTCTGAACTGAGACGCTGTAGTCTGAACTGAGCTGTACTTACCTCACAGATGTCTTTGAGGTGTTTGATGTAGTCTCTCTCTGTGATCATGATCTCATTGATGACATTAGTCCTCATCTGTTCCTTACAAGGCAGGCCTGGTCCCAGAAACAGGCCCACGCCTGGCTGGTCATTCTCCCCAGCCCCAGGCTTCTCCAGCTGGGCTAGGTACTCCTCCATAGGCTCATCCTGGTTCACACGCAACTACAGGGACCAGGGAGAAAGGTACCGTTGTTATAGAATATCCTCACTAACAAATCACTAAAGTTAAGATGCAGAATGTTTTGGGGGGGACAACTGCAGCACTTACAACCCTAGCAATAATAATATATAACAAAGATAAATAAGAGAGAGTAGTTCATTTCTGTTGTCCTCAGTTCCAGAGAGAGAGAGAGCGAGCGAGAGAGACAGATGTAGAGTTAGTTTCTTACCCGGACGAAGCTGGCTGGGAACCAGCCCTCACTGTCCAGAATGCGTCCCCACCACCACTCTTTGTTGGTGGCATCCACTACCTCAATGACATCCCCCGCCTTGAAGCCCAGCTCCTGGTCGTCCATAGTGACATGGTCCCACAGCGCCTCGGCGTACACACAGCTGCCATCGCTAATCAGCTGGGGAGGGACAGACAGACAGGGACAAACAGACAGACGGGACAGAGACAGACAGACAGGGACAGACAGACAGACAGGGACAAACAGACAGACAGGGACAGACAGACAGACAGGGACAAACAGACAGACGGGACAGGGACAGACAGGGACAGACAGACAGACAGGGACAGACAGACAGACAGGGACAAACAGACAGACAGGGACAAACAGACAGACAGGGACAGACAGACAGACAGGGACAAACAGACAGACGGGACAGGGACAGACAGACAGGGACAGACAGACAGACAGACAGACAGACAGACAGACAGACAGACAGACAGACAGACACAGACGGGACAGACAGACAGACAGACAGACAGACAGACAGACAGACAGACAGACAGACAGACAGACAGACAGACAGACAGACAGACAGACAGACAGACAGACAGGGACAAACAGACAGACAGGGACAAACAGACAGACGGGACAGGGACAGACAGACAGGGACAGACAGACAGACAGGGACAGACAGACAGACAGACAGGGACAAACAGACAGACAGGGACAAACAGACAGACAGGGACAGACAGACAGACAGGGACAAACAGACAGACAGGACAGGGACAGACAGACAGGGACAGACAGACGGGACAGACAGACAGACGGGACAGACAGACAGACGGGACAGACAGACAGACGGGACAGACAGACAGACGGGACAGACAGACAGACGGGACAGCACAGGTCAGTATTGGGAGGGTTTCATAGTGGCATAATAAAACATGGACGACATTGTAATACAAGGTAAACAAGGTTTCTAAACATTTTAAACAATTCTGATCAGGAAAAACTCTAGTTATGGGCTAACTAGGGGCCCTGAAGGTTTCCCTGGTCAGGAACTCCTCTGTACGTTATTCATCCAGCATGGATGACTTTGTAAAAACCAGCTTATAAATAACCTCACTGGAAAGCAGAGTGGCTGATAGAGACAGTAGAGATATGCATGATTTACAGTATGATGTAATAGGGCTGTACAGTATCACTAAACTACAACTCATCACTCTGAAACATTACTACTGCTCACCACAGACAAGGAATACAATGTCGTTACCAATCCAGAAATGATGACTTTGTAACAACAATGTTTCTACTCTGTAGGCTAAATTTTAGCACAGACACAACATAATCATCTTTCCACTACTGCGTTAGCTAAGCTAACTGGGTCAGGTCCTGAGTGGAAAGCATTGATTCTGTTGAGCCAAGCCACTGAGACTGAGAGGGGCTTGACAGAGATCAATGTGGAGAGAATGAGACAGAGAGAGAGAGAGAGAGAGAGAGAGCAAAAGAGCCTGATAAATGTACAACAGTCATCATATTTCACATTGCCACATACACACACGTACAGTTGATGTCAGAAGTTTACATACACCTTAGCCAAATACATTTAAACTCAGTTTTTCACAATTCCTGACATTTAATCCTAGTAAGAATTACCCATCTTAGGTCAGTTAGGATCACCTCTTTATTTTAAGAATGTGAAATGTCAGAATAATATTAGAGAGAATTATTTCAGCTTTTATTTCTTTCATCACATTCCCAGTGGGTCAGAAGTTTACATACACTCAATTAGTATTTGGTAGCATTGCCTTTAAATTGTTTAACTCGGGGCAAAGTTTCGGGTAGCCTTCCACAAGCTTCCCACAATAAGTTGTGAGCTGGTGGAACTGAGTAGAACCAGTAGAGCTGATGTAACTGAGTCAGGTTTGTAGGCCTCCTTGCTCACACACACGCTTCTTCAGTTCTGCCTACAAATTTTCCACAGGATTGAGGTCAGGGCTTTGTGATGGCCACTCCAATACCTTGACTTTGTTGTCCTTAAGCTATTTTCCACAACTTTGGAAGTATGCTTGTGGTCATTGTCCATTTGGAAGACCCATTTGCAACCAAGCTTTAACTTCCTGACTGGTGTCCTGAGATGTTGCTTCAATATATCCACATCATTTTTTGTCCTCATGACGCCATCTATTTTGTGAAGGGCACCAGTCCCTCCTGCAGCAAAGCACCCCGACAATATGATGTTGCCATCCCCCTGCTTCACGGTTGGGATGGGGTTCTTCGGCTTACAAGCGTCCCCCTTTTTCCTCCAAACATAACGATGTGATTATGGCCAAACAGTTCTATTTTGGTTTCATCAGACCAGAGGACATTTCTCCAAAAAGTACAATCTTTGTCCCCATGTACAGTTGCAAACTGTAGTCTGGCTTTTTTATGGTGGTTTTGGTGCAATGGGTTCTTCCTTGCTGAGCTTCCTTTTAGATTATGTCGATATAGATGCAAGTGGCTGTTCCACTGGATGTCATAAGGTGTATGCACCAATTTGTAAGTCGCTCTGGATAAGAGCGTCTGCTAAATGACTTAAATGTAAATGTAAATGTAAATGATATAGGACTCGTTTTTACTGTGGATATAGATACGTTTGGACCCGTTTCCTCCAGCATCTTCACAAGGTCCTTTGCTGTTTTTCTTGGATTGATTTGCACTTTCTGCACCAAAGTACGTTCATCTCTAGGAGACAGAACGTGTCACCTTCCTGAGCGGTATGATGGATGTGTGGTCCCATGGTGTTTATACTTGCGTACTATTGTTTGTACAGATCAACGTGGTACCTTCAGGCGTTTGGAAAAGGCTCCCAAGTATGAACCAGGCTGATTTCTTTTGATTTTCCCATGATGTCAAGCAAAGAGGCACTGAGTTTGAAGGTAGGCCTTGAAATACATCCACAGGTACACCACCAATTGACTCAAATTATGTCAACTAGTAAACGAAAAGTTGCAATTTCAAATCCCCGAGCTGACAAGGTACAAAACTGTCGTTCTGCCCCTGAACAGGGGCCTAGTTAACTAAAGGAAGTAAAAAATAATAATAATTAGCCTATCAGAAGCTTCTAAAGCCATGACATAATTTTCTGGAATTTTCCAAGCTTTTTAAAGGCACAGTCAACTTAGTGTATGTAAACTTCTGACCCACTGGAATTGTGATACAGTGAATTATAAGTGAAATAATCTGTCTGTAAACAATTGTTGGAAAAAATCACTTGTGTCATTCACAAAGTAGATGTCATAACCGACTTGCCAAAACTAGCATTATAGTAGTACGCCTTGTCCGAATGGCCCATAAAGCAGGTGTCTATTTCCTGTTTCTGCAGTGTGAGGCAGCGTGATGTACCAGTACATCCCATGGACAGGACACTAGTCTATCTCCTGTTTCTGTAGTGTGAGGCAGCGTGATGTACCAGTACACCCCCTGGACAGGACACTAGTCTATCTCCTGTTTCTGTAGTGTGAGGCAGCGTGATGTACCAGTACATCCCATGGACAGGACACTAGTCCATCTCCTGTTTCTGTAGTGTGAGGCAGCGTGATGTACCAGTACATCCCATGGGCAGGACACTAGTCTATCTCCTGTTTCTGCAGTGTGAGGCAGCGTGATGTACCAGTACATCCCATGGACAGGACACTAGTCTATATCCTGTTTCTGTAGTGTGAGGCAGCATGATGTACCAGTACATCCCATGGACAGGACACTAGTCTATATCATGTTTCTGTAGTGTGAGGCAGCATGATGTACCAGTACATCCCATGGGCAGGACACTAGTCTATCTCCTGTTTCTGCAGTGTGAGGCAGCGTGATGTACCAGTACATCCCATGGACAGGACACTAGTCTATATCCTGTTTCTGTAGTGTGAGGCAGCATGATGTACCAGTACATCCCATGGACAGGACACTAGTCTATATCCTGTTTCTGTAGTGTGAGGCAGCATGATGTACCAGTACATCCCATGGACAGGACACTAGTCTATATCATGTTTCTGTAGTGTGAGGCAGCATGATGTACCAGTACATCCCATGGACAGGACACTAGTCTATCTCCTGTTTCTGTAGTGTGAGGCAGCGTGATGTACCAGTACACCCCTGGACAGGACACTAGTCTATCTCCTGTTTCTGTAGTGTGAGGCAGCGTGATGTACCAGTACATCCCATGGACAGGACACTAGTCTATATCCTGTTTCTGTAGTGTGAGGCAGCATGATGTACCAGTACATCCCATGGACAGGACACTAGTCTATCTCCTGTTTCTGTAGTGTGAGGCAGCGTGATGTACCAGTACACCCCCTGGACAGGACACTAGTCTATCTCCTGTTTCTGTAGTGTGAGGCAGCGTGATGTACAGTACATCCCATGGACAGGACACTAGTCTATCTCCTGTTTCTGTAGTTTGAGGCAGCGTGATTGTTGAATTTATTATGGATTTATTATGGATAAATGAATAAACAATATCCCCATTTTAAATAGAATTGTGTCTAGGTAAACTTATACTCTGTATGTTTAATAGACAATATGAGTTCATAAGAAGAAATTGTGTGACAGGAGAAAGGAGTAATAAAACCATTCCAACTGGGCAGGAACAAATGGTTGTGGACTGAGTAAACACATAAGGTCGTTAGCCTATGGTTGACCCAACCTGAAACTTAGCTCTGGGGTTTTTAGATTAGGCAGTGAGTGCATTCCTAGGTTTTCTGTTAATTAAACCTGTCAGTTCAGTGGTGATCGATAATGTTGAGGGGTCAAACGTTATCTGGGAGTGTGTTAGTAAGATAGAATGAACTTTTCACCTTACTTTGTCCTGTCGAGAGGGGGGTTCGGTTAAGACAGTGAAATGACGTCATGATCTATATATAAACTGATGCATGTGTTTGAGTGGGAGCGCGCTCCGAGAATACATTCTATTACCTATTATTTAAAGACTGGTCTGCGTCTATTTTATGCAAACAAGAAATCTTACAAATTCTCATAAAATAGATGAAGGCCTTTCAATTGATGAAAGCACATTGGCATAATTAAATTATACTAACAGTGATGTACTAGGACACCCCCTGGACAGGACACTAGTCTATCTCCTGTTTCTGTAGTGTGAGGCAGCGTGATGTACCAGTACATCCTCTGGACAGGACAATAGTCTATCTCCTGTTTCTGCAGTGTGAGGCAGCGTGACGTACCAGTACACCCACTGGACAGGACAATAGTCTATATCCTGTTTCTGTAGCGTGGGGCAGCGTGACGTACCAGTACACCCACTGGACAGGACAATAGTCTATATCCTGTTTCTGTAGCGTGGGGCAGCGTGACCAGCACATCGCGTGGACAGAACAGAAGTCATTATTTTATTCTTGCTCAAAAGCCACTAACTAACTCGTACTAACGTAATTCCTCAAGCATAAGCTCCTAACCTTAATATGCTAGGCCTTTATACTGTCGAGTATAGCTGGGATGATAAACTGAAAATGATCAACACCGACCTCATCACAGGCATTTAGCTGATATCGTTAACTATGATAAGTAGCCTATAATAGAGAAATGTGAATGAAATAAGTTTGCTAATGTCGTGACTTGACTTTAACATTGTTCTGAAGACTGTTTTTTAAATTTATCTTATAAAATAATTATGTTTAAATTCTTACCCGATTAAACTAATAATGTAACGATTAACTCATTAGGATCTGGGGCACCACGAGAGAGGTTCTTTAAAGAGTTACCCTCTCCCTAATGAAACTCTAAAAGGTCTTTACCTATCACATCTATAAACAGTCAACTTATTATTCATAACCTCGTATCATATCATCATTCTGAACAGTTGTAACCTCCTTGCATCTGAAAACATCCCATCCCAAACACTAGGGAGTTTTTCCGAGCCAACGTGCTTCAACACCTGCATTGCTTGCTGTTTGGGGTTTTAGGCTGGGTTTCTGTACAGCACTTTGAGATTTCAGCTGATGTACGAAGGGCTATATAAATACATTTGATTTGATTTGACCTTATAATGCAGTACTATACAAATCGGTTCAATTATTTATTTACTAGCTAATTAAAGGGTAACACAGGATAAACATACACACTTAATACGTTAAAAACAGGTCCCTAGCAGACTAACAACAACATGGCTGCTTGTTACAAAAGACATACAGAGGGCGAGAGAGAGAGAGAGGGCAAGAGAGAGAGAGAGAGAGAGAGAGAGAGGGACAGAAACACAACGTTGGTACATTTAGAAACTACTCTCACTAATAGTATTCCTATACTTTGCACACGAACCTCCACCCTCTTGGAGTAAGAAATCATGAATGTATTTACGTGAGATGCCTTGTGAAGCCGTGTATCTCTCTCAGAAACGGGCAGCCTTGGAAAGGGGTTTGGGCCTTTTCACGGCTCGCTTGTAAGGCTCTGATTGTCCAAAAGAGTTCCAACAAGTCTTCTGTTGTTAATCTCTGTATACGGTGACTTGTCCTGTAGTCCTGACAGTTGATTTTCCTTCCATTTGCTCTGGAAGATACCTCTTTGAAAATGTGCTAGTCAGCTGTGTCGATGGTTCCCAGTGGGGTGATGAGAGTAGCGTAATATGATGGTTTGAGAATAGTAGTAGAATGGTCCCACTTAAAATCACTTTTCTAGATACTTTACTTAGGACAGCAAATCAGCCGTACCAGTGATTGTCAGAGAGGTGAGTTTATCGTCTCTACCTCGTGTTGATATTCAGAGTTCAGACCATTTTTAACATGTAGCTGCAGCTCTACGTATATCTGGTCTGGTATGTTAATTCTTAACCCATAATTTTATACAGTTTGTTCAAAAGTGGCGGTTCCGTCAGGCTGACACACTCAGGTCTCTGACCTCACTCAGGTTGTCACTGTGCAAAGTTTGTAATTTATAAAATCTCTTATGGCTCCTAAAATCATATCCCTTAACAAAAACATGTTCATCATTTTCATATCACGTGCACATGCATAGGATGGAATCTTTGTCCATGTTGTGGGTATACTTTACAAGTTACAGTATTTCCTTCATAACATTTTTAATGACATCACAAAATAACAAACAAAATGACGTTAGTGTTCTATAGATCGCATCTGACCATTCCTCATGTTCTATGTTGGAAATATTGTTCCAGTATCCACTTTAGAACATGTTGAGTTTCAGCGGGAAAAGGTCTGTTGAAACAAAAGACATTCATCTGGTGAACATTGGAGAGGGAGAGTTGAATGTTCTACCTTGATTTACAACAGGGCACCGTGAGTTGTTAAACCCCACCAGTTCCTGCGAGTGAGAGGGGGTCTGGTTAAATTGAGGGGGTCTGGTTAATTGAGGGGGTCTGGTTAATTGAGGGGTTTGGTTAAATTGAGGGGTCTGGTTAAATTGAGGGGGTCTGGTTAATTGAGGGGGTCTGGTTAAATTGAGGGGGTCTGGTTAAATTGAGGGGTCTGGTTAATTGAGGGGTCTGGTTAAATTGAGGGGTCTGGTTAATTGAGGGGGTCTGGTTAATTGAGGGGGTCTGGTTAAATTGAGGGGGTCTGGTTAAATTGAGGGGTCTGGTTAAATTGAGGGGGTCTGGTTAAATTGAGGGGGTCTGGTTAAATTGAGGGGTCTGGTTAAATTGAGGGGGTCTGGTTAAATTGAGGGGGTCTGGTTAATTGAGGGGTCTGGTTAAATTGAGGGGGTCTGGTTAATTGAGGGGTCTGGTTAATTGAGGGGGTCTGGTTAAATTGAGGGGGTCTGGTTAAATTGAGGGGGTCTGGTTAATTGAGGGGGTCTGGTTAAATTGAGGGGGTCTGGTTAAATTGAGGGGGTCTGGTTAAATTGAGGGGGTCTGGTTAATTGAGGGGGTCTGGTTAATTGAGGGGGTCTGGTTAAATTGAGGGGGTCTGGTTAATTGAGGGGGTCTGGTTAAATTGCAAACCTGATCTGACCTATTTGGATCCTCACAGGACAGTCATGACACTAATATGTGTTATTGTTAATAATGGAAAAATCGATGGCTAGCACTAGTTTAAATTGTACATTTAAAAAAAAACTGTGGTGTATATTGATGTTCTAAACTTATTGTTCAATTTATCGTTATCGCATTAATTCCGTCGATTTATCGTGAGATTTTTCTCGATAGGCCCAGTTCTACTGTCAAACATAGATCATATTATGATGTCACTTAGCCTATGTGTCTATTACTATATCTATTCTGTGGGCTACGGTGATCTATATGTCTATTTCTATGTCTATTGTGTGAGCTAAGATGATCTATGTCTCCCTGCTATAGATCCATCATCACGGTGATGGGGACTATGGCCCTGTTGCTAGGCGACATGCCCCCACAAATCTATTCTCTCCTCTACTGGTCCTGTCATCATTATACAACTAAACACCAGAATATTTCATTTCACTGACAGTAGATATTCATCACGTGAACCAGGTTAAAGACATAATATTCTAGTATTAGCTGTACTGGAATATCAATACGAGTTTGTATACAGAAGGAAAACAGAGGAAGAATCCAAACATACACACACTCATGTGAGTGCATCTCTGCCAGGTGGTGGATGTAAACAGGGCACTTCTCTCTGTGTGACTCCTTATCAGTAGCTCTGGGCCATGGTGGTACTGCCTGGGTCGTGGTACTACTGCCCTGGGCCGTGGTACTACTGCCCTGGGCCGTGGTACTACTGCCCCTCTCATCACCCCATGGGCCAGCCTCAGCTTCAAACCTGTCCCTGTCCTGAGCTGCCTCGTCACCCCTCACGGCAAAGCTCCAAGACAAGCACGGACTACAAAAGGAAAACCAGCCACGTCACGGACATCAACGTCTTAATTCCAGATAAACTAAACACCTTCTTTGGCGCTTTGAGGATAATACAGTGCCACCAACGCGACACGCTACCGAGGACTGTGGGCTCTCCTTCTCTGTGGCCGACGTGAGTAAGACATTTAAACGTGTTACCCCTAGCAAGGCTGCCAGCCCAGACCGCATTCCTAGCCGCGTCCTCAGAGCATGCGCAGACCAGCTGGCTGGTGTGTTTACGGACATATTCAATATCTCTCTATCCCTGTCTAATGTCCCCACATGCTTTAAGATGGCCACCATTGTTCCTGTACCCAAGGCAAAGGTAATAGAACAAAAATGTATTGGAAGACTCAATAACCTTGTCTTCTCAAATGACTGCCTCATCTGGTTCACCAACTACAGTGTGTCAAATCGGAGTGCCTGTTGTCCGGACCTCTGGCAGTCTCTATGGGGGTGCCACAGGGTTCAATTCTAAAGCCGACTCTTTTCTCTGTATATATCAATGATGTCACTCTTGCTGCTGGTGAGTCTCTGATCCACCTCTAAGCAGACGACACCATTCTGTGTACATCTGGCCCTTCTTTGGACACTGTGTTAACAAACTTCCAAACGAGCTTCAATGCCATACAACACTCCTTCCGTGGCCTCCAACTGCTTTTAAATGCAAGTAAAACTAAGTGCATGCTCTTCAACCGATTTCTGCCCACACCCTCCCGTCCCTACCAACATCACTACTCTGAACGGCTCTGACTTGGAATTTGTGGACAACTACAAATACCAACGTGTCTGGTGACACTGTAGAATCTCCTTCCAGACTCACATTAAGCATCTCCAATCCAAAATTACACCTAGAATCGGCTTCCTATTTCACAACAAAGCCTCCTTCACTCATGCTGCCAAACATACCCTAACATAAACATATGAAACTGACTATCCTACCGATCCTCGACTTCAGTGATGTCATTTACAAAATAGCCTCCAACACTCTACTCAGCAAACTGGACGTAGTCTATCAAAGTGCCATCCATTTTGTCACCAAAGCCCCATATACTACCCACCACTGTGACCTGTACGCTCTCGTTGGCTGGCCCTCACTACATATTCGTCGCCAAACCCACTGGCTCCAGGTCATCTATAAGTCTATGCTAGGTAAAGCCCCGCCTTATCTCAGCTCACGTGTCACAATAGCAGCACCCACCTGCAGCACGCAGTCCAGCAGGTATATTTCACTGGTCATCCCTAAAGCCAACACTTCCTTTGGCCTTTGCAGCCAATGACTGGAACGAATTGCAAAAATCACTGAAGCTGGAGTCTTAGATCTCCCTCTCTAACTTTAAGTATCACCTGTCAGAGCAACTTACCGATCACTGCACCTGTACACAGCCCATCTGTAAATAGCACACCCAACTACCATATCCCAATATTGTTATCTTTTTGCTCTGTTGCACCCCAGTATGTCTATTTGCACATCATCATCTGCACATCTATCACTCCAGTGTTAATGCTATATTGTAATTATTTCGCCTCCATGGCCTATCTATTGCCTTACCTCCCTACTCTTCTACATTTGCACACACTGTACATAGTTTTTTCTATTGTGTAATTGACTGTACGTTTGTTTATGTGTAATTCTGTTGTTGTTTTTGTCGCACTGCTTTGCTTTATCTTGGCCAGGTCGCAGTTGTAAATGAGAACTTGTTCTCAACTGACCTACCTGGTTAAATAAAGGTGAAATAAAAATTTAATTAAAACGTTCAAGCAATAACTCACCTATTCTTAACATGCTAGATCCAACCACATACAGTACACAAACAGTACACAAACAGTACACATACAGTACACATACAGTACACATACAGCACACATACAGTACACATACAGTACACATACAGTACACAAACATACACAAATAACAGAACACACCCCAGCAGTTTGCAATGTGTTCTTCTTCTCCCACACGTTCTATTCACAACATAGAAAAACATTTAACTATGTACCAGACATGTACAACACGTACAAGGCAGAGTATTTGCTACCGTTCATGATGTCAACAACCCCCGTGGTGCAAGCTAGCTAACCCGTCCCTCACACATGAGCTGTGTTGGTGCTAGCTAACCCGTCCCTCACACATGAGCTGTGTTGGTGCTAGCTAACCCGTCCCTCACACATGAGCTGTGTTGGTGCTAGCTAACCCGTCCCTCACACATGAGCTGTGTTGGTGCTAGCTAACCAGTCCCTCACACATGAGCTGTGTTGGTGCTAGCTAACCAGTCCCTCACACATGAGCTGTGTTGGTGCTAGCTAACCAGTCCCTCACACATGAGCTGTGTTGGTGCTAGCTAACCCGTCCCTCACACATGAGCTGTGTTGGTGCTAGCTAACCCGTCCCTCACACATGAGCTGTGTTGGTGCTAGCTAACCCGTCCCTCACACATGAGCTGTGTTGGTGCTAGCTAACCCGTCCCTCACACATGAGCTGTGTTGGTGCTAGCTAACCCGTCCCTCACACATGAGCTGTGTTGGTGCTAGCTAACCCCCGTCCCTCACACATGAGCTGTGTTGGTGCTAGCTAACCCGTCCACATGAGCTGTGTTGGTGCTAGCTAACCCGTCCCTCATGAGCTGTGTTGGTGCTAGCTAACCCGTCCCTCACACATGAGCTGTGTTGGTGCTAGCTAACCCGTCCCTCACACATGAGCTGTGTTGGTGCTAGCTAACCCGTCCCTCACACATGAGCTGTGTTGGTGCTAGCTAACCACACATGTCCCTCACACATGAGCTGTGTTGGTGCTAGCTAACCCCTCCCATCACTAGCTAACCCGTCCCTCACATGAGCTGTGTTGGTGCTAGCTAACCCGTCCCTCACACATGAGCTGTGTTGGTGCTAGCTAACCCGTCCCTCACACATGAGCTGTGTTGGTGCTAGCTAACCCGTCCCTCACACATGAGCTGTGTTGGTGCTAGCTAACCCGTCCCTCACACATGAGCTGTGTTGGTGCTAGCTAACCTGTGTTGGTCCCTCCCTCACACATGAGCTGTGTTGGTGCTAGCTAACCCGTCCCTCACACATGAGCTGTGTTGGTGCTAGCTAACCCGTCCCTCACACATGAGCTGTGTTGGTGCTAGCTAACCCGTCCCTCACACATGAGCTGTGTTGGTGCTAGCTAACCCGTCCCTCACACATGAGCTGTGTTGGTGCTAGCTAACCTCCCTCACACATGAGCTGTGTTGGTGCTAGCTAACCCGTCCCTCACACATGAGCTGTGTTGGTGCTAGCTAACCCGTCCCTCACACATGAGCTGTGTTGGTGCTAGCTAACCCGTCCCTCACATGAGCTGTGTTGGTGCTAGCTAACATGAGCTGTGTTGGTGCTAGCTAACCCGTCCCTCACACATGAGCTGTGTTGGTGCTAGCTAACCCGTCCCTCACACATGAGCTGTGTTGGTGCTAGCTAACCCGTCCCTCACACATGAGCTGTGTTGGTGCTAGCTAACCCGTCCCTCACACATGAGCTGTGTTGGTGCTAGCTAACCCGTCCCTCACACATGAGCTGTGTTGGTGCTAGCTAACCCGTCCCTCACACATGAGCTGTGTTGGTGCACATGAGCTGTGTTGGTGCTAGCTAACCCGTCCCTCACACATGAGCTGTGTTGGTGCTAGCTAACCCGTCCCTCACACATGAGCTGTGTTGGTGCTAGCTAACCCCCTCACACATGAGCTCCCCCGTCCCTCACACATGAGCTGTGTTGGTGCTAGCTAACCCGTCCCTCACACATGAGCTGTGTTGGTGCTAGCTAACCCGTCCCTCACACATGAGCTGTGTTGGTGCTAGCTAACCCGTCCCTCACACATGAGCTGTGTTGGTGCTAGCTAACCCGTCCCTCACACATGAGCTGTGTTGGTGCTAGCTAACCCGTCCCTCAACATGAGCTGTGTTGGTGCTAGTCCCTCACACATGAGCTGTGTTGGTGCTAGCTAACCCGTCCCTCACACATGAGCTGTGTTGGTGCTAGCTAACCCGTCCCTCACACATGAGCTGTGTTGGTGCTAGCTAACCCGTCCCTCACACATGAGCTGTGTTGGTGCTAGCTAACCCGTCCCTCACACATGAGCTGTGTTGGTGCTAGCTAACCCGTCCCTCACACATGAGCTGTGTTGGTGCTAGCTAACCCGTCCCTCACACTGTGTTGGTGCTATGAGCTGTGTTGGTGCTAGCTAACCCGTCCCTCACACATGAGCTGTGTTGGTGCTAGCTAACCCGTCCCTCACACATGAGCTGTGTTGGTGCTAGCTAACCCGTCCTCACACATGAGCTGTGTTGGTGCTAGCTAACCCCCTCACACATGAGCTGTGTTGGTGCCCCCGTCCCTCACACATGAGCTGTGTTGGTGCTAGCTAACCCGTCCCTCACACATGAGCTGTGTTGGTGCTAGCTAACCCGTCCCTCACACATGAGCTGTGTTGGTGCTAGCTAACCCGTCCCTCACACATGAGCTGTGTTGGTGCTAGCTAACCCGTCCCTCACACATGAGCTGTGTTGGTGCTAGCTAACCCGTCCCTCACACATGAGCTGTGTTGGTGCTAGCTAACCCGTCCCTCACACATGAGCTGTGTTGGTGCTAGGTGCTAACCCGTCCCTCACACATGAGCTGTGTTGGTGCTAGCTAACCCGTCCTCACACATGAGCTGTGTTGGTGCTAGCTAACCCGTCCCTCACACATGAGCTGTGTTGGTCCCTCACACATGAGCTGTGTTGGTGCTAGCTAACCCGTCCCTCACACATGAGCTGTGTTGGTGCTAGCTAACCCGTCCCTCACACATGAGCTGTGTTGGTGCTAGCTAACCCGTCCCTCACACATGAGCTGTGTTGGTGCTAGCTAACCCGTCCCTCACACATGAGCTGTGTTGGTGCTAGCTAACCCGTCCCTCACACATGAGCTGTGTTGGTGCTAGCTAACCATGAGCTGTGTTGGTCCCTCACACATGAGCTGTGTTGGTGCTAGCTAACCCGTCCCTCACACATGAGCTGTGTTGGTGCTAGCTAACCCGTCCCTCACACATGAGCTGTGTTGGTGCTAGCTAACCCGTCCTCACACATGAGCTGTGTTGGTGCTAACCCGTCACACACATGAGCTGTGTTGGTGCTAGCTAACCCGTCCCTCACACATGAGCTGTGTTGGTGCTAGCTAACCCGCTAACCCTAGTCCCGTCCCTCACACATGAGCTGTGTTGGTGCTAGCTAACCCGTCCCTCACACATGAGCTGTGTTGGTGCTAGCTAACCCGTCCCTCACACATGAGCTGTGTTGGTGCTAGCTAACCCGTCCCTCACACATGAGCTGTGTTGGTGCTAGCTAACCCGTCCCTCACACATGAGCTGTGTTGGTGCTAGCTAACCCGTCCCTCACACATGAGCTGTGTTGGTGCTAGCCCTCAACCTGTGTTGGTGCTAGCTCCCTCCCTCACACATGAGCTGTGTTGGTGCTAGCTAACCCGTCCCTCACACATGAGCTGTGTTGGTGCTAGCTAACCCGTCCCTCACACATGAGCTGTGTTGGTGCTAGCTAACCCGTCCCTCACACATGAGCTGTGTTGGTGCTAGCTAACCCGTCCCTCACACATGAGCTGTGTTGGTGCTAGCTAACCCGTCCCTCACACATGAGCTGTGTTGGTGCTAGCTAACCCGTCCCTCACACATGAGCTGTGTTGGTGCTAGCTAACCCGTCCCTCACACATGAGCTGTGTTGGTGCTAGCTAACCCGTCCCTCACACATGAGCTGTGTTGGTGCTAGCTAACCCGTCCCTCACACATGAGCTGTGTTGGTGCTAGCTAACCCGTCCCTCACACATGAGCTGTGTTGGTGCTAGCTAACCCGTCCCTCACACATGAGCTGTGTTGGTGCTAGCTAACCCGTCCCTCACACATGAGCTGTGTTGGTGCTAGCTAACCCGTCCCTCACACATGAGCTGTGTTGGTGCTAGCTGTCCCTAGAGCTGTGTTGGTGCTAACCCCGTCCCTCACACATGAGCTGTGTTGGTGCTAGCTAACCCGTCCCTCACACATGAGCTGTGTTGGTGCTAGCTAACCCGTCCCTCACACATGAGCTGTGTTGGTGCTAGCTAACCCGTCCCTCACACATGAGCTGTGTTGGTGCTAGCTAACCCGTCCCTCACACATGAGCTGTGTTGGTGCTAGCTAACCCGTCCCTCACACATGAGCTGTGTTGGTGCTAGCTAACCCGTCCCTCACACATGAGCTGTGTTGGTGCTAGCTAACCCGTCCCTCACACATGAGCTGTGTTGGTGCTAGCTAACCCGTCCCTCACACATGAGCTGTGTTGGTGCTAGCTAACCCGTCCCTCACACATGAGCTGTGTTGGTGCTAGCTAACCCGTCCCTCACACATGAGCTGTGTTGGTGCTAGCTAACCCGTCCCTCACACATGAGCTGTGTTGGTGCTAGCTAACCCGTCCCTCACACATGAGCTGTGTTGGTGCTAGCTAACCCGTCCCTCACACATGAGCTGTGTTGGTGCTAGCTAACCCGTCCCTCACACATGAGCTGTGTTGGTGCTAGCTAACCCGTCCCTCACATGAGCACAGCTGAGCTCACACATGTGTGTGGTGCTAGTCTAACCTGTGTTGGTGCTAGTCCCTCACTCACATGAGCTGTGTTGGTGCTAGCTAACCTGTGTTGGTGCGTCCCTCCCTCACATGAGCTGTGTTGGTGCTAGCTAACCCGTCCCTCACACATGAGCTGTGTTGGTGGTGCTAGCTAACCCGTCCCTCACACATGAGCTGTGTTGGTGCTAGCTAACCCGTCCCTCACACATGAGCTGTGTTGGTGCTAGCTAACCCGTCCCTCACACATGAGCTGTGTTGGTGCTAGCTAACCCGTCCCTCACACATGAGCTGTGTTGGTGCTAGCTAACCCGTCCCTCACACATGAGCTGTGTTGGTGCTAGCTAACCCGTCCCTCACACATGAGCTGTGTTGGTGCTAGCTAACCCGTCCCTCACACATGAGCTGTGTTGGTGCTAGCTAACCCGTCCCTCACACATGAGCTGTGTTGGTGCTAGCTAACCCGTCCCTCACACATGAGCTGTGTTGGTGCTAGCTAACCCGTCCCTCACACATGAGCTGTGTTGGTGCTAGCTAACCCGTCCCTCACACATGAGCTGTGTTGGTGCTAGCTAACCCGTCCCACACACCCGTCCCTCACACATGAGCTGTGTTGGTGCTAGCTAACCCGTCCCTCACACATGAGCTGTGTTGGTGCTAGCTAACCCGTCCCCGTCACACATGAGCTGTGTTGGTGCTAGCTAACCCGTCCCTCACACATGAGCTGTGTTGGTGCTAGCTAACCCGTCCCTCACACATGAGCTGTGTTGGTGCTAGCTAACCCGTCCCTCACACATGAGCTGTGTTGGTGCTAGCTAACCCGTCCCTCACACATGAGCTGTGTTGGTGCTAGCTAACCCGTCCCTCACACATGAGCTGTGTTGGTGCTAGCTAACCCCCTCACACATGAGCTCCCTCACACATGAGCTGTGTTGGTGCTAGCTAACCCGTCCCTCACACATGAGCTGTGTTGGTGCTAGCTAACCCGTCCCTCACACATGAGCTGTGTTGGTGCTAGCTAACCCGTCCCTCACACATGAGCTGTGTTGGTGCTAGCTAACCTGTGTTGGTCCCTCACACATGAGCTGTGTTGGTGCTAGCTAACCCGTCCCTCACACATGAGCTGTGTTGGTGCTAGCTAACCCGTCCCTCACACATGAGCTGTGTTGGTGCTAGCTAACCCGTCCCTCACACATGAGCTGTGTTGGTGCTAGCTAACCCGTCCCTCACACATGAGCTGTGTTGGTGCTAGCTAACCCGTCCCTCACACATGAGCTGTGTTGGTGCTAGCTAACCCGTCCCTCACACATGAGCTGTGTTGGTGCTAGCTAACCCGTCCCTCACACATGAGCTGTGTTGGTGCTAGCTAACCCGTCCCTCACACATGAGCTGTGTTGGTGCTAGCTAACCCGTCCCTCACACATGAGCTGTGTTGGTGCTAGCTAACCCGTCCCTCACACATGAGCTGTGTTGGTGCTAGCTAACCCGTCCCTCACACATGAGCTGTGTTGGTGCTAGCTAACCCGTCCCTCACACATGAGCTGTGTTGGTGCTAGCTAACCCGTCCCACACATCTGTGTTGGTGCTACACACACATGAGCTGTGTTGGTGCTAGCTAACCCGTCCCTCACACATGAGCTGTGTTGGTGCTAGCTAACCCGTCCCTCACACATGAGCTGTGTTGGTGCTAGTCCCTCACACATGAGCTGTGTTGGTGCTAGCTAACCCGTCCCTCACACATGAGCTGTGTTGGTGCTAGCTAACCCGTCCCTCACACATGAGCTGTGTTGGTGCTAGCTAACCCGTCCCTCACACATGAGCTGTGTTGGTGCTAGCTAACCCGTCCCTCACACATGAGCTGTGTTGGTGCTAGCTAACCCGTCCCTCACACATGAGCTGTGTTGGTGCTAGCTAACCCGTCCCTCACACATGAGCTGTGTTGGTGCTAGCTAACCCGTCCCTCACACATGAGCTGTGTTGGTGCTAGCTAACCCGTCCCTCACACATGAGCTGTGTTGGTGCTAGCTAACCCGTCCCTCACACATGAGCTGTGTTGGTGCTAGCTAACCCGTCCCTCACACATGAGCTGTGTTGGTGCTAGCTAACCCGTCCCTCACACATGAGCTGTGTTGGTGCTAGCTAACCCGTCCCTCACACATGAGCTGTGTTGGTGCTAGCTAACCCGTCCCTCACACATGAGCTGTGTTGGTGCTAGCTAACCCGTCCCTCACACATGAGCTGTGTTGGTGCTAGCTAACCCGTCCCTCACACATGAGCTGTGTTGGTGCTAGCTAACCCGTCCCTCACACATGAGCTGTGTTGGTGCTAGAGCTAACCCGTCCCTCACACATGAGCTGTGTTGGTGCTAGCTAACCCGTCCCTCACACATGAGCTGTGTTGGTGCTAGCTAACCCGTCCCTCACACATGAGCTGTGTTGGTGCTAGCTAACCCGTCCCTCACACATGAGCTGTGTTGGTGCTAGCTAACCCGTCCCTCACACATGAGCTGTGTTGGTGCTAGCTAACCTGTGTTGGTGCTAGCTCCCCCTCACACATGAGCTGTGTGGTTGGTGCTAGCTAACCCGTCCCTCACACATGAGCTGTGTTGGTGCTAGCTAACCCGTCCCTCACACATGAGCTGTGTTGGTGCTAGCTAACCCGTCCCTCACACATGAGCTGTGTTGGTGCTAGCTAACCCGTCCCTCACACATGAGCTGTGTTGGTGCTAGCTAACCCGTCCCTCACACATGAGCTGTGTTGGTGCTAGCTAACCCACATGTCCCTCACACATGAGCTGTGTTGGTGCTAGCTAACCCGTCCCTCACACATGAGCTGTGTTGGTGCTAGCTAACCCGTCCCTCACACATGAGCTGTGTTGGTGCTAGCTAACCCGTCCCTCACACATGAGCTGTGTTGGTGCTAGCTAACCCGTCCTCACACATGAGCTGTGTTGGTGCTAGCTAACCCGTCCCTCACATGAGCTGTGTTGGTGCTAGCTAACCCGTCCCTCACACATGAGCTGTGTTGGTGCTAGCTAACCCGAGCTGTGTTGGTGCCCTCCCTCACACATGAGCTGTGTTGGTGCTAGCTAACCCGTCCCTCACACATGAGCTGTGTTGGTGCTAGCTAACCCGTCCCTCACACATGAGCTGTGTTGGTGCTAGCTAACCCGTCCCTCACACATGAGCTGTGTTGGTGCTAGCTCCCTCAACCCTGTCCCTCACACATGAGCTGTGTTGGTGCTAGCTAACCCGTCCCTCACACATGAGCTGTGTTGGTGCTAGCTAACCTGTGTTGGTCCCTCACACATGAGCTGTGTTGGTGCTAGCTAACCCGTCCCTCACACATGAGCTGTGTTGGTGCTAGCTAACCCGTCCCTCACACATGAGCTGTGTTGGTGCTAGCTAACCCGTCCCTCACACATGAGCTGTGTTGGTGCTAGCTAACCCGTCCCTCACACATGAGCTGTGTTGGTGCTAGCTAACCCGTCCCTCACACATGAGCTGTGTTGGTGCTAGCTAACCCGTCCCTCACACATGAGCTGTGTTGGTGCTAGCTAACCCGTCCCTCACACATGAGCTGTGTTGGTGCTAGCTAACCCGTCCCTCACACATGAGCTGTGTTGGTGCTAGCTAACCCGTCCCTCACACATGAGCTGTGTTGGTGCTAGCTAACCCGTCCCTCACACATGAGCTGTGTTGGTGCTAGCTAACCCGTCCCTCACACATGAGCTGTGTTGGTGCTAGCTAACCCGTCCCTCACACATGAGCTGTGTTGGTGCTAGCTAACCCGTCCCTCACACATGAGCTGTGTTGGTGCTAGCTAACCCGTCCCTCACACATGAGCTGTGTTGGTGCTAGCTAACCCGTCCCTCACACATGAGCTGTGTTGGTGCTAGCTAACCCGTCCCTCACACATGAGCTGTGTTGGTGCTAGCTAACCCGTCCCTCACACATGAGCTGTGTTGGTGCTAGCTAACCCGTCCCTCACACATGAGCTGTGTTGGTGCTAGCTAACCCGTCCCTCACACATGAGCTGTGTTGGTGCTAGCTAACCCGTCCCTCACACATGAGCTGTGTTGGTGCTAGCTAACCCGTCCCTCACACATGAGCTGTGTTGGTGCTAGCTAACCCGTCCCTCACACATGAGCTGTGTTGGTGCTAGCTAACCCGTCCCTCACACATGAGCTGTGTTGGTGCTGGGCTAACCCGTCCCTCACACATGAGCTGTGTTGGTGCTGGCTAACCCGTCCCTCACACATGAGCTGTGTTGGTGCTAGCTAACCCGTCCCTCACACATGAGCTGTGTTGGTGCTAGCTAACCCGTCCCTCACACATGAGCTGTGTTGGTGCTAGCTAACCCGTCCCTCACACACATGAGCTGTGTTGGTGCTAGCTAACCCGTCCCTCACACATGAGCTGTGTTGGTGCTAGCTAACCCGTCCCTCACACATGAGCTGTGTTGGTGCTAGCTAACCCGTCCCTCACACATGAGCTGTGTTGGTGCTAGCTAACCCGTCCCTCACACATGAGCTGTGTTGGTGCTAGCTAACCCGTCCCTCACACATGAGCTGTGTTGGTGCTAGCTAACCCGTCCCTCACACATGAGCTGTGTTGGTGCTAGCTAACCCGTCCCTCACACATGAGCTGTGTTGGTGCTAGCTAACCCGTCCCTCACACATGAGCTGTGTTGGTGCTAGCTAACCCGTCCCTCACACATGAGCTGTGTTGGTGCTAGCTAACCCGTCCCTCACACATGAGCTGTGTTGGTGCTAGCTAACCCGTCCCTCACACATGAGCTGTGTTGGTGCTAGCTAACCCGTCCCTCACACATGAGCTGTGTTGGTGCTAGCTAACCCGTCCCTCACACATGAGCTGTGTTGGTGCTAGCTAACCCGTCCCTCACACATGAGCTGTGTTGGTGCTAGCTAACCCGTCCCTCACACATGAGCTGTGTTGGTGCTAGCTAACCCGTCCCCCGTCACACATGAGCTGTGTTGGTGCTAGCTAACCCGTCCCTCACACATGAGCTGTGTTGGTGCTAGCTAACCCGTCCCTCACACATGAGCTGTGTTGGTGCTAGCTAACCCGTCCCTCACACATGAGCTGTGTTGGTGCTAGCTAACCCGTCCCTCACACATGAGCTGTGTTGGTGCTAGCTAACCCGTCCCTCACACATGAGCTGTGTTGGTGCTAGCTAACCCGGCTAACCCGTCCCTCACACATGAGCTGTGTTGGTGCTAGCTAACCCGTCCCTCACACATGAGCTGTGTTGGTGCTAGCTAACCCGTCCCTCACACATGAGCTGTGTTGGTGCTAGCTAACCCGTCCCTCACACATGAGCTGTGTTGGTGCTGGCTAACCCGTCCCTCACACATGAGCTGTGTTGGTGCTAGCTAACCCGTCCCTCACACATGAGCTGTGTTGGTGCTAGCTAACCCGTCCCTCACACATGAGCTGTGTTGGTGCTAGCTAACCCGTCCCTCACACATGAGCTGTGTTGGTGCTAGCTAACCCGTCCCTCACACATGAGCTGTGTTGGTGCTAGCTAACCCGTCCCTCACACATGAGCTGTGTTGGTGCTAGCTAACCCGTCCTCACACATGAGCTGTGTTGGTGCTAGCTAACCCGTCCCTCACACATGAGCTGTGTTGGTGCTAGCTAACCCGTCCCTCACACATGAGCTGTGTTGGTGCTAGCTAACCCGTCCCTCACACATGAGCTGTGTTGGTGCTAGCTAACCCGTCCCTCACACATGAGCTGTGTTGGTGCTAGCTAACCCGTCCCTCACACATGAGCTGTGTTGGTGCTAGCTAACCCGTCCCACACATCTGTGTTGGTGCTACACATGAGCTGTGTTGGTGCTAGCTAACCCGTCCCTCACACATGAGCTGTGTTGGTGCTAGCTAACCAGTCCCTCACACATGAGCTGTGTTGGTGCTAGCTAACACGTCCCTCACACATGAGCTGTGTTGGTGCTAGCTAACCCGTCCCTCACACATGAGCTGTGTTGGTGCTAGCTAACCCGTCCCTCACACATGAGCTGTGTTGGTGCTGGGCTAAGCAGTTCCTATCATATAACCCCTGAACTGTGTTGGTGCTGGGCTAAGCAGTTCCTATCATATAACCCCTGAACTGTGTTTGTGCTGGGCTAAGCAGTTCCTATCATAAAACCCCTGAACTGTGTTTGTGCTGGGCTAAGCAGTTCCTATCATAAAACCCCTGAACTGTGTTGGTGCTGGGCTAAGCAGTTCCTATCATAAAACCCCTGAACTGTGTTGGTGCTGGGCTAAGCAGTTCCTATCATAAAACCCCTGAACTGTGTTGGTGCTGGGCTAAGCAGTTCCTATCATAAAACCCCTGAACTGTGTTGGTGCTGGGCTAAGCAGTTCCTATCATAAAACCCCTGAACTGTGTTGGTGCTGGGCTAAGCAGTTCCTATCATAAAACCCCTGAACTGTGTTGGTGCTGGGCTAAGCAGTTCCTATCATAAAACCCCTGAACTGTGTTGGTGCTGGGCTAAGCAGTTCCTATCATAAAACCCCTGAACTGTGTTGGTGCTGGGCTAAGCAGTTCCTATCATAAAACCCCTGAACTGTGTTGGTGCTGGGCTAAGCAGTTCCTATCATAAAACCCCTGAACTGTGTTGGTGCTGGGCTAAGCAGTTCCTATCATAAAACCCCTGAACTGTGTTGGTGCTGGGCTAAGCAGTTCCTATCATAAAACCCCTGAACTGTGTTGGTGCTGGGCTAAGCAGTTCCTATCATATAACCCCTGAGCTGTGTTGGTGCTGGGCTTAGCATCACCAGTCTAGATCATCCATCGGTTTGCTTTACCTGTGATCACCTCCTCTTATCCTGGGCTCCCATCCACACCAGGGGGGTCTCCACCTCCCTCTCTCCTCCCCCTATCTTCCTCCTCTCTCTCTCTTCCTTAGTTGATGGTGTGTGAGTGAGTGAGTGAGTGAGTGAGTGAGTGAGTGAGTGAGTGAGTGAGTGAGTGAGTGAGTGTGTGTCGTCGGTGTGTCTGTCTACTGGAAAGCCAGGAGGAACATGAGCACTACGTTGATGACGACGAGCAACATCATGATCATGAAGACCACCACCTTCTGAGTCTCGCGGTGGAGGTTGCAGCGTAGCACGGTGTTGAGGACGCCCAAATGCTGCCGGGTACGGTGAGCGCCCCCGCCGGGAGCCATGACATAGGCCCCGGCTGGGCCCTCACCCCTCCCCCTCTCCGTCTATCTCCCCCTCTTCTTCTCCTCCTTCACTACTACCCCGCCGGCCTGTCTTCTGCCTCTCTCTTCCTCTCCGCCACTATCCCCTCCTACCGCTTCACCGTGAAGCCTCACCGCCTGTGTTCGAGCACTTCCCTCCCTCTGTTTTCCGTGTCCTCTCTCTTCCTCTCTGACTCTCTACGTCTTCAGGATGTGCTGTAGAGCTGCAGCTTTCTTATTACATTCATTTAGTTTTTCTCCTCCCCCGTCCTCTTCTGTCGTTCCCCCGTATCTTCGTTACGTCCACACAACCCCTCTAACATGGCCACCCTTTTCTTTTTTCACATTAGCTTTATTAGAAAGAATGACAAAGCCAATGTTTTCTCTCCTCTCTCTCCCTCCGTCTCCCTTGCTCTCTCTCTCTCTCTCTCCCTCTGTCTGTCTCCCTCGCTCTCTCTCTCTCTCTCTCTCTCTCTCTCTCTCTCTCTCTCTCTCTCTCTCCCTCTGTCTCACTCTCTCTCTCTCCCTCTGTCTCACTCTTTCTCTCTCTCTCTCCCTCCGTCTCTCTCTTTCTCTCTCCTCTCTCCCTCCGTCTCTCTCTTTCTCTCTCCTCTCTCCCTCAGTCTCGCTCTTTCGCTCCAATGCTAAGATGGTGCCGAGGTCTGCCTGGAGCCACACAACCATACATTCAGCTCCCTACAGCGAGCAACCAATCTGGATGTTGAGTGTGTCTCCGTATCCTGGATACCAGGGTGGATGAGGAGGGCCTTAGCAACCCTGGGGAGGGCGGGATGGAGCGGGGGAGGATGCAGAATAATAGACTGTGTGTGCAGGAAGGGAGGGGGTGGGTGGGCTGTGTGTGTGTGTGTGTGTTTGTGTGTGTGTATATGCATGCGTGTGTGTGTGTGTGTTCGTGAGCTGCCTAGAATTTATTAGTCTCATCAGCTGATGATGGCTGGCCCAACACACAGCCTCACTCACAGACAATCTGTTTGCTTAAAACAGGAGCGATCGGGATTATTGCATCGGATACCACTATTTTAGCCAATTAATTAAAGTTATATTAAAGCTATAATCCTTTCAATATTTTGCTACGAGAAAAAACGCAGATATTGAAAGGAGCAAGATGCAAGACTTCACTCTCACACAGCCCGTATCTGTGCAGGTGCATGGGTTGTTGCAGAAATTCTATTCTGTTTACGTTCTGTATCTATGTCAAATCGCTGAGTCTACCTTTAACACACAATCACTTAACAGATGAAATGATTGGATTCTCCAACGCTCTCTCCCCCTTTCCCTCTCTCTCCCCCGTCTCTATCCCCTTTCCCTCTCTCTCCCCCGTCTCTATCCCCTTTCCCTCTCTCTCCCCCGTCTCTATCCCCTTTCCCTCTCTCTCCCCCGTCTCTATCCCCTTTCCCTCTCACTCCCCGTCTCTATCCCCTTTCCCTCTCTCTCCCCCGTCTCTATCTATCTATGTCTTCTGGAAACAGATTAATCTTAATCCTGGACTATAAGATATTTCCATGGAGGTTTTCCAGATCAGAGGCAGCAGGGATGACCAGGGATGTTCTCTGTTTAGTGAGTCCTCCAGATCAGAGGCAGTAGGGATGACCAGGGATGTTCTCTGTTTAGTGAGTCCACCAGATCAGAGGCAGTAGGGATGACCAGGGATGTTCTCTGTTTAGTGAGTCCTCCAGGCCAGAGGCAGTAGGGATGACCAGGGATGTTCTCTGTTTAGTGAATCCTCCAGACCAGAGGCAGTAGGGATGACCAGGGATGTTCTCTGTTTAGTGAGTCCTCCAGATCAGAGGCAGCATGGATGACCAGGGATGTTCTCTGTTTAGTGAGTCCACCAGATCAGAGGCAGTAGGGATGACCAGGGATGTTCTCTGTTTAGTGAGTCCTCCAGGCCAGAGGCAGTAGGGAGGACCAGGGATGTTCTCTGTTTAGTGAGTCCACCAGATCAGAGGCAGCAGGGATGACCAGGGATGTTCTCTGTTTAGTGAGTCCACCAGATCAGAGGCAGTAGGGATGACCAGGGATGTTCTCTGTTTAGTGAGTCCACCAGATCAGAGGCAGCAGGGATGACCAGGGATGTTCTCTGTTTAGTGAGTCCTCCAGATCAGAGGCAGTAGGGATGACCAGGGATGTTCTCTGTTTAGTGAGTCCTCCAGATCAGAGGCAGCAGGGATGTTCTCTGTTTAGTGAGTCCTCCAGATCAGAGGCAGCAGGGATGTTCTCTGTTTAGTGAGTCCTCCAGATCAGAGGCAGCAGGGATGTTCTCTGTTTAGTGAGTCCTCCAGATCAGAGGCAGCAGGGATGTTCTCTGTTTAGTGAGTCCTCCAGATCAGAGGCAGCAGGGATGTTCTCTGTTTAGTGAGTCCTCCAGATCAGAGGCAGCAGGGATGTTCTCTGTTTAGTGAGTCCACCAGATCAGAGGCAGCAGGGATGACCAGGGATGTTCTCTGTTTAGTGAGTCCACCAGATCAGAGGCAGCAGGGATGACCAGGGATGTTCTCTGTTTAGTGAGTCCACCAGATCAGAGGCAGCAGGGATGACCAGGGATGTTCTCTGTTTAGTGAGTCCTCCAGATCAGAGGCAGCAGGGATGTTCTCTGTTTAGTGAGTCCTCCAGATCAGAGGCAGCAGGGATGTTCTCTGTTTAGTGAGTCCTCCAGATCAGAGGCAGCAGGGATGTTCTCTGTTTAGTGAGTCCTCCAGATCAGAGGCAGTAGGGATGACCAGGGATGTTCTCTGTTTAGTGAATCCTCCAGACCAGAGGCAGTAGGGATGACCAGGGATGTTCTCTGTTTAGTGAGTCCTCCAGATCAGAGGCAGTAGGGATGACCAGGGATGTTCTCTGTTTAGTGCCTGAATTGGACCCTTTTCCTGGTCTGGCTAAGTATTCAAAATGTAACAAGTTATTTTGGGTGTCAAGGAAAATCTCGTACAAAAATGTACCTTGGTACTACTATGGTACTTTCACTTATACCATGGTGTAGTCTGAATCAAGGAAATATACCATGGTTTTAGCTTTGAAGTATAATGATAATACTGAGGTACTGTCATTGCACCAAACTATTACCATGGTATAGACGTGGATCATGGAAATACCATGGTTTTAACCTGCATTGTGCATTTAAAAATATTGTACCTTTATTTATATAATAATATAATATATGCCATTTAGCAGACGCTTTTATCCAAAGCGACTTACAGTCATGTGTGCATACATTCTACGTATGGGTGGTCCCGGGATCGAACCCACTACCCTGGCGTTACAAGCGCCATGCTCTACCAACTGAGCTACAGAAGGACCAGGCAAGTCAGGGCATTTAACAAGGCAAGTCAGTTAAGAACAAATTCTTATTTTCAATGATGGCTTTGGAACAGTGGGTTAACTGCCTGTTCAGGGGCAGAACGACAGATTTGTACCTTGTCAGCTCGGGGATTTGAACTTGCAACCTTCCGGTTATTAGTCCAACGCTCTAACCACTAGGCTACCCTGCCGCCCCGCATTCCACCATGGTCACGCACAATTATATTAAATGGTACCGATAGTTATGATATAGTATCCTTTTTATTAATTGTGAGTTACCATGAGTATAATGCATTACATTAATAAACCCCCCATGGTATTATATTGATGAATTTACACACCAGTTCAGGCAAGTTTCTGGTCCAGTCAGAGGCAGGCTACTGTTGTTGGTCTGGTACGTCAGAGAAAACGTGACATAGTTTCTGTGAAAAAGGGTTCTTTCTGTTATTAATAGTTTTCTTCTCATGTTTTGGGTTCCCGGTGTTGCCAACCTGAAATGTAGGAGAATGTAGGATACACTATATATACACAAAAGTATGTGGACACCCCTTCCAATTAGTGGATTTGGCTATTTCAGCCACACCCGCTGTTGACAGGTGTATAAAATCGAGAACACAGCCATGTAATCTCCATAGACAAACATTGGCAGTAGAATGGCCTTACTGAAGAGCTCAGTGACTTTCGACGTGGCACAGTCATAGGATGCCACCTTTACAACAAGTCAGTTCGTCAAAATTCTGCCCTGCTAGAGCTGCCCTGGACAACTTGAAGTGTTGTTATTGTGAAGTGGAAACGTCTAGGAGCAACAACGGCTCAGCCGCGAAGTGGTAGGCCAGACAAGCTTCCAGAACGAGACCGCCGAGGTGCTGAAGAGCGTAGCGTAGTCCTCGGTTACAACACTCACTACTGAGATCCAAACTGCCTCTGGAAGCAACGTCAGCACAAGAACAGTTTGTCGGGAGCTTCATGAAATGGGTTTGCATGGCCGAGCAGCCTCACACAAGCCTAAGATCACCATGCGCAAAGCCAAGAGTCGGCTGGAGAGATGTAAAGCTCAGCACCATTGGACTATGGAACAGTGGAAACGCGTTCTCTGGAGTGATGAATCACCATCTGGCAGTCCGAAGGACGAATCTGGGTTTGGCAGGTTCCAGGAAAACGCTACCTGCCTGAATGCATAGCGCCAACTGTATCAATCAATCAAATGTATTTAAAAAGCCCTTTTTATAAAGGCCTTCTAAAGTTTGTTAGAGGAGGAATAATGGTCTGGGGCTGTTTTTCATTGTTGGGGTTAGGACCCTTATTTCCAATGAAGAGAAATCATAATGCTACAGCATACAATTACATTCTAGACAATTTTGTGCTTCCAACCTTGTGGCAACAGTTTGGGGAAGGCCCTTCCCTGTTTCAGCATGACCATGGCCCAGTGCACAAAGCGAGATCTATACAGAAATGGTTTGTCGAGATCGTTGTGGAAGAACTTGATTTGCCTCTACAGAGCCCTGACCTCAACCCCATCGAACACCTTTGAGATGAATTGGAATGCCGACTGCGAACCAGACCTCACTAATGCTCTTGTGGCTGAATAGAAGCAAGTCCCCGCAGCAATGTTCCCAACATCTAGTGGAAAGCCTTCCCAGAAGAGTGGAGGCTGTTTAGCAGCAAAGGGGGACCAACTCCATATTAATACTCATGATGTTGGAATGAGATGTTCGACGAGCCACATGTTCACATACGTTTGGCTATGTAGTGTATATGGTAGCCTGATCTTTGGCATTTTGTCGTATTTTACAGTATTTCTAGTCAAGGGGTGTTGCCCTTTTTTCAGCCAGCAGAGGGAGCCACAAGGTCTAGTGGTTGGTTCATGCGCTCTCAATCTCATGGTAACCTGCATAGACAGTGAGTCAGTTGAATGAGAGAGCCAACTGAAGAGAGACACACCAGATAAATAAAATATTATCATCAGGTTATAAAGCATAGGATATTAAACTTCAAGTTAAGCGGAATGTAATGATATAACATAAGTCATTTTTGATTATGTTTTGATAGTTTAATTAATTTATAAAAGCCTGTTAGCATAGAAGCTAACGGCAGCTAAAGAAAGCTCCAGTCAAGCTAGCCTGTCGTAGTCATGGCGACAGGACCAATGAACATTCATACAAAGTGTAAACAAAGGGAAAGTTGTAACTTGAGTTTTTAGGGATTTGTTGAGAATTACATGATGAAAATGTACCTATGAGATAAGATGATAATTAATACCTTTTTACAAATAGTTTTTTAGTATGTTGGCTATTTAGAATAGTCAGTTGAATGAGAGAGAGCCAAATGAAAACTGCATTTACTGTAAGAAAGAAGCACCAGATAAACTAACTATTTTAAATCTTCAAGGTTTTAGACAGCATTCATTCTTCTCACCAGATTTCAAGGTTTAAGAGGGTACACTACACGACTAGACCATGTGTGTTGTGGTTTTTCACTATGAGTTTTAAGGGGTTCAAGAGGGTACTAGGCCTAT
>NC_068424.1:9957999-9972999 GCF_023373465.1 Oncorhynchus keta
GACAACTTTAGCGGTGTTAAATAGATTACTAATGCATTCCCCCGGTCCCTAAATGAAGCAGACAACTTTAGCGGTGTTAAATACATTACTAATGTTAAATGAGACAACTTACTAATGCATTTTCCCCGATCCCTAAGTGAAACAGACAACTTTAGTAGTGTTAAATAGATTACTAATGCATTCCCCCGGTCCCTAAATGAAGCAGACAACTTTAGCGGTGTTAAATAGATTACTAATACATTTTTCCCCCCGGTCCATAAATGAAACAGACAACTTTAGCGGTGTTAAATAGATTACTAATGCATTCCCCCGATCCCTAAATGAAACAGACAACTTTAGCGGTGTTAAATAGATTACTAATGCATTCCCCCGATCCCTAAATGAAACAGACAACTTTAGCGGTGTTAAATAGATTACTAATGCATTTTTCCCCCGGTCCCTAAATGAAACAGACAACTTTAGCAGTGTTAAATAGATTACTAATGCATTTTCCCCCCCGGTCCCTAAATGAAACAGACAACTTTAGCGGTGTTAAATAGATTACTAATGCATTTTCCCCCCCGGTCCCTAAATGAAACAGACAACTTTAGCAGTGTTAAATAGATTACTAATGCATTTTTCCCCCCGGTCCCTAAATGAAACAGACAACTTTAGTAGTGTTAAATACATTACTAATGCATTCCCCCCGGTCCCTAAATGAAGCAGACAACTTTAGTAGTGTTAAATAGATTACTAATGCATTACCCCCGGTCCCTAAATGAAGCAGACAACTTTAGTAATGTTAAATAGATTACTAATGCATTCCCCCCGGTTCCTAAATGAAACAGACAACTTTAGTAGTGTTAAATAGATTACTAATGCATTTCCCCCCCCGGTCCCTAAATTAAACAGACAACTTTAGTAGTGTTAAATAGATTACTAATGCATTTATCTCCCCGGTCCCTAAATGAAACAGACAACCTTAGTTGTGTTAAATAGATTACTAATGCATTTATCTCCCCGGTCCCTAAATGAAACAGACAACCTTAGTTGTGTTAAATAGATTACTAATGCATTTATCTCCCCGGTCCCTAAATGAAACAGACAACTTTAGTAGTGTTAAATAGATTACTAATGCATTCATTCATTCTATCAATGTAAGACATTATTCTGGTGAGAACTACTTTATTTAATATTCTGGGGGCAACAAGTTATGACAGAAGAGAAGCTGCATGTATCAAACTATAGTTGACACACAGTGGCCTGACAAATGTCAGAAATTATAATAAGGCCTAACAAATTGTAGGGGATTATAATAAGGCCTAACAAATTGTAGGAGATTATAATAAGGCCTAACAAATTGTAGGGGATTATAATAAGGCCTGACAAATTGTAGGGGATTATAATAAGGCCTGACAAATTGTAGGGGATTATAATAAGGCCTGACAAATTGTAGGAGATTATAATAAGGCCTAACAAATTGTAGGGGATTATAATAAGGCCTAACAAATTGTAGGGGATTATAATAAGGCCTAACAAATTGTAGGAGATTATAATAAGGCCTAACAAATGTCGGAAGTTATAATAAGGCCTAACAAATGTCGGAAGTTATAATAGGGCCTGACAAATTGTAGGAAATTATAAGCAGAATCTTGTATAGATTAGGGGCAAGTAACTAGTAATAAATTATAGTACATGTATTATAGTAGTCTAAATGATTATGGAATTATTATGGTGGATTGAATTGCTCAGGTACTTTTTGAAGTCACGTGTTTTTACATCATTACACAACACCCATGATATGCAAAACTGAATAACTGAGTGTCCCGAATATATTGGTGTGCATGTAAACACACTCTTTGCCCTCCGAGTGGCATCATCACAGTTCTCTCCCTTACTGTACGTACCTGCCCCTGCAGCTATAAATATTCTCCTGTCTATCTGTCCAATCTCATCAATACATCCCTGCTCTTCAAACAGCTGTTGCCACGGTGAGTCTCCATGGTGACAAATCACCGTGGAGACAGGGAGTCAGGGCTTAATGAGAGAACACAGAGCGTTCAGACCCCCTCAGGCGATCAGGAGAAAGGGATTTGGCGCATCACTCTGCCATTAAAAAGGCACATATTCAACCCCCAGAGCTGTGCAGTATTTTAGGACCACATTCGATTAGTACGATATAGACTGCCTTTTCCATTTCAGAAGTCTTTAAGAATGAAGAATCATCTAAAAGCCTCTAGAGGTTGGATGGGGTATAGAGGATCTGTTTAATCATGTGTACAGTGAATCTTCCTTTATTCTCTTAGCCCAAATGGCAACCACTGGACCTCACACAGTGCCACACATACACCGTGGCAGAACAATTACATAGTACATATTAAAACACTATTAATGAAACAGTAGACTACCTTTTTATGATCGTAATTTACATCCAGATGCTGTAATATGTGTTTTCACTACAAATTAATGACATTACATTTCAAGAATATTACATATATTATATATTCCAGTCAAACGCTCCCTAAAACACTTTAGCGAGCAGGTCTTTCTAACCGATCTGGCCCAGGTATCCTGGAAAGATTTTGACCTCATTCCGCCAGTAGAGGATGCCTGGTTATTCTTTAAAAGTGCCTTCCTCACCATCTTAAATAAGCATGCCCAATTGAAAAAAAATTTGAACCAGGAATAGATATAGCCCATGGTTCACTCCAGACCTGACTGCCCTTGACCAGCACAAAACATCCTGTGTCGTACTGCATTAGCATCGAATAGCCCCTGCAATATGCAACTTTTCAGGGAAGTTAGGAACCAATATACACAGGCAGTTAGGAAAGCAAAGGCTAGCTTTTTCAAACATCAATTTGCATCCTGTAGCACAAACTCCCAAAAGGTTCTGGGACACTGTAAAGTCCATGGAGAAAAAGAGCACCTCCTCCCAGCTGCCCACTGCACTAAGAATAGGAAACACAGACACCATCAATCAAGAATTTCAATAAGCATTTTTCTACAGCTGGCCATGCTTTCCACCTGGCTACACCTACCTCCGTCAACAGCTCTGCACCCCCCACATAAACTTGCCCAATCCTCCCCCGTTTCTCCTTCACCCAAATTCAGATAGCTGATGTTATGAAAGAGATGCAAAATCTGGAACCCTACAAATCAAATCTGGACCCTCTCTTTCTAAAATTATCCGCCACAATTCTTGCAACCCCTATTACTGGCCTGTTCAACCTCACTTTTGTATCGTCTGAGATCCCCAAAGATTGGAAAGCTGCCGCGGTCATCCCTCTCTTCAAAGGGGGAGACACTCAAGACTCGAACTGTCATAAACTTATATCCATCCTGCCCTGCCTTTCTAAGGTCTTCGAAAGCCAAGTTAACAAACAGACCACCGACCATTTTGAATCCCACCGTACCTTCTCTGCTATGCAATCTGGTTTGCGAGCTGGTCATGGGTGTACCTCAGCCACGCTCAAGGTCCTAAATGATATCATAACCGCCATCGACAAAAGCCAGTACTGTGCGGCCGTCTTCATCGACCTGGCCAAGGCTTTCGACTCTGTCAATCACAACATCCTCATCGGCAGACTCAACAGCCTTGGTTTCTCATATGACTGCTCAAATGTTCGCTAACTACTTCTCTGATAGAGTTCAGTGTATCAAATCGGAGGGCCTGTTGTCCGGACCTCTGGCAGTCTCTATGGGGGTACCACAGGGATCAATTCTCGGGCCGACTCTTTTCTCTGTATACATCACTGATGTCACTCTTACTGCTGGTGATTCTGTGATCCACCTCGATGCAGACGACACCATTCTGTATACTTCTGGCCCTTCTTTGGACACTGTGTTAACTAATTTCCAGACGAACTTCAATGCCATACAACACTCCTTCCGTGGCCTCCAACTGCTCTTAAATGCAAGGAAAACTAAATGCATGCTCTTCAACCGATCGCTGCCCCTACCTGCCCGCCCGTCCAGCATCACTACTCTGGACGGTTCTGACTTAGAATATGTGGACTACAAATACCTATCAGTCTGGTTAGACTGTAAACCCTCCTTCCAGACTCATATTAAGCATCTCCAATCCAAAATTAAATCTAGAATTGGCTTCCTATTTCGAAACAAAGCATCCATCACTCATGCTTCCTAACATACCCTCGTAAAACTGACCACCATACCGATCCTCGACTTCGGCGATGTCATTTACACAATAGCCTTCAACCCTCTACTCAGCAAATTGGATGCAGTCCATCACAGTGCCATCTGTTTCGTCACCAAAGCCCCATATACTACCCACCACTGCAACCTGTATGATCTCGTTGGCTGGCCCTCGCTTCATTACTCGTCGCCAAACTCATTGGCTCCAGATAAGTCTTTGCTAGGTAAAACCCCACATTATCTCAGCTCACTGGTCACCATAGCAGCACCCACCCGTAGCACGCGCTCCAGCAGGTACATTTTACTGGTCATCCCCAAAGCCAATTCCTCCTTTGGCCGCCTTTCCTTCCAGTTCTCTGTAGCCAATGACTGGAATGAATTGCAAAAATCACTGACGCTGGAGACTCATATCTCCCTCAATAACTTTAAGCATCAGCTATCAGAGCAGCTTACAGATTATTGCGCCTGTACATAGCCCATCTGTAAATAGCCCGTCCAACTACCTCATCCCCATGTTGTTATTTATATTTGTTTTGCTCCATTGCACCCCAGTATCTCTACTTGCACATTCATCTTCTGCACATCTATCACTCCAGTGTTCATTTACTAAATTGTAATTATTTTGCCACTACGGCCTAGTCATTGCTTTACCTCCCTAATCTTAATTCATTTGCACACGCTGTACATAGACATTTCTATTGTGTTATTGACTGTACTTTTGTTTATTCCATGTGTAATTCTGTGTTGTTGTTTGTGTCACACTACTTTGCTTTATCTTGGCCAGGTTGCAGTTGTAAATGAGAACTTGTTCTCAACTGGCCTATCTGGTTAAATCAAGGTGAAATTAACAAAAAATGTAAAATATGTATATAGAACCAATCCCTTATGATAATGAAGTACCAGTCTTGTCCTCTTAGGGGCAGTGTAACCCACAGTAAATGACTTTAGTACTATCTGCCTGCCTGCTGCAGACAGACAGTCAGTCCATGGCACATGGAGAGATACATTGAGGGAGAGAGATAGAGAGCGAGAGAGAGGGAGATAAATGGAGAGAGAGGGATTGAGCAGTGCAAATATTCAGAAGAGATTATCCCAGTTTATGTTTACTCGACCGAGCAGGTCAGTGTGCGTGTACTGTATGCACTGTATGTATGCATGTACGTGCGTGTGTGTGTGTGTGTTGTATGTGTGTGAGAGAGAGAGTGAGAGAGTGTGTGTGTAGTCGTGTGTGAGTGATACAGACCGACAATGTCAGATCGGGCCCCTGTGTGTTTGGCCCTTGAGGCAGTCCCACACCAACTCCCTCTCCCATGAGCCTCGGCTGCAGATGAACACTGGGACAAACAGAGCAGAGGTACCCAACTACCCTGAGTTCACTCCTCTCGTTCTGCTCTTCCTCCATCTCTCTTTCATTATTTCTTGCTATCTCTACTGTCCATATCACTGTCTCATCTTCTCTCTCTTCCTAACACTGCATTTCCTCGGTCACTTTCACTCTTACCTCTCCCTCCATCTCTCACGCTCAAAGTCAGTCTCACTCCATCTCTCTCTCACCTCTGACCTCTCGCTCTCTGTCACCCCCCCAGAGAGGTGCAGGACTGGTTGGCTGGTTGCCATGAGAAGCGTCATCCCTCTCAGCCCTAAATGATGTCCCATCCCTGCTGTCTGTTTCAACCAAACTGCATGACATGAATATTCATCCATGAGTCAATGGATGTGACACATGTGCAGCCTGCAGCTACTGTAGAGCATTGATTACCCTGCAATCCATACTGCCTATTAATTAACACCACAGACGGAGAGGCAACTTTACAGCACATGGGATGTGTCTGTGTGAAGCTGGTTCCTGAGCAGGTCCAAGGTGACTGGTCCAAGGTGACAGAACTGGTCCAAGGTGACAGAGCTAGTGCAAGGTGACAGAGCTAGTGCAAGGTGACAGAGCTAGTGCAAGGTGACAGAACTGGTCCAAGGTGACTGGTCCAAGGTGACAGAACTAGTCCAAGGTGACAGAACTAGTCCAAGGTGACTGGTCCAAGGTGACAGAACTAGTCCAAGGTGACAGAACTGGTCCAAGGTGACAGAACTAGTCCAAGGTGACAGAACTGGTCCAAGGTGACAGAACTAGTCCAAGGTGACAGAACTGGTCCAAGGTGACAGAACTGGTCCAAGGTGACAGAACTGGTCCAAGGTGACAGAACTAGTCCAAGGTGACAGAACTGGTCCAAGGTGACAGAACTGGTCCATGGTGACAGAACTAGTCCATGGTGACAGAGCTAGTCCATGGTGACAGAGCTAGTCCAAGGTGACAGAACTGGTCCATGGTGACAGAACTAGTCCATGGTGACAGAACTGGTCCATGGTGACAGAACTAGTCCATGGTGACAGAACTAGTCCATGGTGACAGAACTGGTCCATGGTGACAGAACTAGTCCATGGTGACAGAACTAGTCCATGGTGACAGAACTGGTCCATGGTGACAGAACTGGTCCATGGTGACAGAACTAGTCCATGGTGACAGAACTGGTCCATGGTGACAGAACTAGTCCATGGTGACAGAACTGGTCCATGGTGACAGAACTGGTCCATGGTGACAGAACTGGTCCATGGTGACAGAACTAGTCCATGGTGACAGAACTGGTCCAAGGTGACAGAACTAGTCCATGGTGACAGAACTAGTCCACGGTGACAGAACTAGTCCATGGTGACAGAACTAGTCCATGGTGACAGAACTAGTCCATGGTGACAGAACTGGAGGTGGAACCTAGTTAATTCATTGTCTGTTTGTTGGGGAGGTGTGTATGTGTATGTGTGTGTGTGTGAATGTGTTTGTGTGTGTATGCCAACAGCACAGCTAACAGCCCAACCAGCCCTACTCCAGTTTAGCAAGCATCTCATTTTTCATGGACCATAACAGCCCAGCTAACAGTCCAGCTAACAGCCCAGCTAAAGCTTGCTCTAGCGAACTTGCAACATTGTATAAAATATTCTGGGACCTCAGAGTTTCCTGCACCAGTGCGCCTGGGACAGACAAAGCTGTATGCTATTTGCACAAGGGATAAGAAGCAGTGTTTGATTTGGGCAGGAGCTCACCGGAGCTTAGAACCGGCACCTCAAACGTTCTACTGCTTCAGCTCCTGTTCCTCTTATAAAATATTAAAAGTAGTGTGGAACTCCTGCACCTAAATATAAACAGTACCAGCACCCAAAATGAGTACCGGAACCTATTTCCAATGGTGGAAAAAGTACCCAATCATCATACTTTAGTAAAAGTAAAGATACTTTAATAGAAAATGACTCAAGTAAAAGTGAAAGTCACCCAGTAAAATACTACTTGAGTTAAAGTCACGCAGGCACACGCACACACGCGCACACACACACACCCACGCACACGCACATGCACACACACGCACACACACGCACACACACACGCACACACACACACACACACCCTGTAGCAGCTGTAAAATTACTAGCCTCACCGGGGGTGGTAACAGCAGCCTCCCTGACCGGGGGTGGTAAACAGCAGCCTGACCGTGGGTGGTAACAGCTTATCTGGCTGAAGAGAGGACATATGACTTGTTATTGTGCAGTTTCTATGTCAATATTGTTAAAAAATTGTTAGCCAATTTAACAAATAAAATGAAAGAAGAGGTTGAAAAAGAATTCTGACACCAAATCCTGTTTAGATTTCTGTTAGATAATTAGGAAAACATTTTATACTGTATCTGCCCCACTGTCCAACAGCATGTTTCTGTTTCAAGGTCAAGGCATCATATGTATTAGAGGAGTTGCAGTATATCTGTCCACATTCCTGCGTTGTTTTGAAATCCTCCCTATTGTACAGTGTGTTCTCTGGCAGTAAGTTAAAGGCCAGACTGATTTCAGCAGTTTGTTTGGGTTCATGAAAATGACATGCTTGCTAAACTGGAGTAGGGCCATCATATCTAAGTTAGCTGGGTTAGCTGGGCTGTTAGCTGGGCTGTTAACTGGGCTGTTAGCTTGACAATTAACTGGGCTGTTAGCTGGGCTGTTAACTTGACTATTAACTGGGCTGTTATTTGGGCTGTTAGCTTGACAATTAACTGGGCTGTTAGCTTGACTATTAACTGGGCTGTTAGCTTGACTATTAACTGGGCTGTTAGCTGGGCTGTTAGCTTGACTATTAACTGGGCTGTTAGCTGGGCTGTTAGCTGGGCTGTTAGCTTGATAATTAACTGGGCTTTTAGCTGGGCTGTTAACTTGACTATTAACTGGGCTGTTAGCTGGGCTGTTATTTGGGCTGTTAGCTTGACAATTAACTGGGCTGTTAGCTGGGCTGTTAGCTTGACTATTAACTGGGCTGTTAGCTGGGCTGTTAGCTTGACAATTAACTGGGCTGTTAGCTGGGCTGTTAGCTGGGCTGTTAGCTTGATAATTAACTGGGCTGTTAGCTGGGCTGTTAACTTGACTATTAACTGGGCTGTTAGCTGGGCTGTTAGCTTGATAATTAACTGGGCTGTTAGCTGGGCTGTTAGCTTGACTATTAACTGGGCTGTTAGCTTGACAATTAACTGGGCTGTTAACTGGGCTGTTAGCTGGGCTGTTAGCTGGGCTGTTAGCTGGGAAGTTAGCTTGACTATTAACTGGGCTGTTAGCAGGTCAGGCCTGACCCAAATAGTCGGTACAGTGTTTCAAGTTTGTTGCAGACATGTGTAGCTAATCATGTGTGTAGCCAATGTGATTTATTATAAGATATTTATTTTTATCAGGATATTTCCAACCTGCAGACTGCAATGTTTTGATACGTTGGCTTTATGTCGACTATTTTAACATATTTGGCAATAGGTTTGTATCATTTTCATTTAGATTTGGATAGAATTTTGATTAACCACATGACAATGATTTGGGAGAGATTAAATTAAACTTTCACGAAAATGTGCAATATGAAAACCATAACTGGCACGCCGATCGGTAGAAATGGTAAGATAAATGGCCATTCAACATGAGAAAGGTTGTCGACTCCTGGTGTGGCCTATCACCTGCAACATCAGGAGAGAAAGGGTGGATACTTTAAAGAATCTGAAATATATAATATAGATAAAAAACACTTTTTTTGGTTACAACATGATTCAGGTCTATATGTGTTATTTCATAGTTTTGATGTCTTCAATATTATTCTACAACGTAGAAAATAGTCAAATAAAGAGCATCGCAGTGCTAGCTCTGTCGCAGCTGGCCTCGACCGGGAGGCCCATGGGGCGTCGCACAATTGGCCCAGCGTGGTCCGGGTTAGGGAGGGTTTGACCGGCAGGGATATCCTTGTCTCATCGTGCACTAGCGACTCCTGTGGCGAGCCGGGCGCAGTGCACGCTGACACGGTCGCCAGGTGTACGGTGTTTCCTCAGAGACATTGGTGTGGCTGGCTTCCTGGTTGGATGGGCATTGTGTCAAGAAGCAGTGCAGCTTGGTTGGGTCGTGTTTCAGAGGACTCATGCCTCTCGACCTTCGCCTCTCCCGAGTCCGTACGGGAGTTGCAGCGATGAGACAAGACTGTAACTACCAATTGGATACCAAGAAATTGAGGTGAAAAAATACAACAACAAAAGAGAATACTAAAATATATAAATAAATAATGAGAAACCCTTGAATGAGTAGATGAGTCCTTTTGACAGGTACTGTATATATACACAATGCCTTCGGAAAGTATTCAGACCCCTTTATTTTTTCCACATTTTGTTAAGTTACAGCCTTATTCTAAAAAATGTATAAAATAAATAAAATCCTCAGTAATCTACACAGAATACCCCATAATCACAAAGCGAAAACAGGTTTTTAGAAATGTTTGTAAATTGTAAAAAAATATATAATAAAAAACAAAAAAAAGAAACACCGTATTTCCATAAGTATTCAGACCCTTTGCTATGTGACTCGAAGTTAAACTCAGGTGCATCCTGTTTCCATTGATCATCCTTGAGATGTTTCTACAACTTGATTGGAGTCCACCTGTGGTAAATTCAATTGATTGGACATGTTTGGCACACAACTGTCTATATAAGGTCCCACAGTTGACAGTGCATATCAGAGCAAAAACCTAGCCATGAGGTTGAAGGAATTGTCCGTAGAGCTCTGAGACAGGATTGTGTCGAGGCACAGATCTGGGGAAGGGTACCAAAACATTTCAACAGCATTGAAGGTCCCCAAGAACACAGTGGCCTACCCCATTCTTAAATGGAAGAAGTTTGGAACCACCAAGACTCTTCCTAGAGCTTGTCACCCAGCCAAATTGAGCAATTGGGGAGAAGGGCCTTGGTCAAGGAGGTGACCAAGAACCCGATGGTCACTCTAACAGAGCTCTAGTGTTCCTCTGTGGAGATGGGCCAACCTCCCAGAAGGACAACCATCTCTGCAGGACTCCACCAATCAGGCCTTTATGGTAGAGTGGCCAGACGGAAGCCACTCCTCAGGAAAAGGAACATGACAGCCCACTTGGACTTAGCCAAAAGGCATCTGAAGATGCTTAGACCTGAATGCCAAGCGTCATGTTTTGAGGAAACCTGGCACCATCCCTACGGTGGTGCAGGCATCATGCTATGGTGCTGTTTTTCAGCGGCAGGGACAGGGAGAGTTCTCAGGATCGAGGCAAAGACGAATGTAGCAAAGTACAAAAAGATCCTTGATGAAAACCTGCTCCAGAGTGCTCAAGACTTTAGACTGGGGTGAAGGTTCACCTTCCAACAGGGCAATGACCCTAAGCACACAGACAAGACAAAGCAGCAGTGGCTTCGGGACAAGTCTCTGAATGTCACTGAGTGGCCCAGCCAGAGTCCGGACTTGAATCAAATAGAAACATCTCTGGAGAGACCTGAAAATAGCTGTGCAGCAAAGCTCCCCATTCATCCTGACAGAGCTTGAGAGGATCTGCAGAGGAGAATGGGAGAAACTCCCCAAATACAGGTGTGCCAAGCTTGTAGCGTCATACCCAAGAAGACTCGAGGCTGTAATCACTGCCAAAGGTGCTTCAACAAAGTACTGAGTAAAGGGTCTGAATACATATGTAAATTTGATATAATTTTAAAAAATATATATAACTTTACACAAACATTTCGAAAAACCTGCTTTTCCTTTGTCATTATGGGGTATTGTGTGTAGATTGATGAGGGGAAAAAAAAATCATTTTATCAGTTTAAGAATACGGCTGTAAAGTAACAAAATTTGGAAAAGTTCAAAGGGTCTGAATACATTCCTAATGCAAAAGGGCTTTATTACAGACATAAATATTACTCAGCACCTGTCAGGTGGATGGATTATCTTGGCAAAGGACAAATGCTTAATAACAGGGATAGAAACAAACATGTTGTGTTTATATTTTTGTCCAGTGTACTTTAGAATGACTCAATTTGGCTTTGTTCTTCTCTCTATCTGAGATTTATACCTCTGACTGATAAACTAATTGTGTTTGTGTTCTTCTGTCCTTTTCTTCTATTCTCGGGGTCAGAGAAAAAGAGTAGACGAGGAGAGCGTGTCTGTCTGTCTGTCTGTCTGTCTGTCTGTCTGTCTGTCTGTCTGTCTGTCTGTCTGTCTGTCTGTCTGTCTGTCTGTCTGTCTGTCTGTCTGTCTGCCTGGCCTGCCTGCCTGCCTGCCTGTCTGTCTGTCTGCTGTCTGTCTGCCTGCCTGCCTGCCTGCCTGCCTGCCTGCCTGCCTGCTGCCTCCTGTCTGTCTGTCTGTCTGTCTGTCTGTCTGTCTGTCTGTCTGTCTGTCTGTCTGTCTGTCTTCAGGCTGTCTGTCTGCCTGCCTGTATGTGTCTTCAGGCTGTGTGTCTGTCTGCCTGTCTGTATGTCAGTTTTCAGGTTGTCTGTCTGTCTGTCTTCAGACTGTCTGTCTTCAGTCTTCTACCTCTCTTCCTCCACTGTCATTCTTGAGCAATAATGAAGCACAAATGCAACAAGGGTAGTCATACATGAAGATGCTTAATTTTAAGTTCCTCTGCGTACACATCACGGATAAAATGAAAACAATAGCGCCTGTTCAACCTCAGGATGCTGAAGTATTTTGGCTTGTCACCTAAAACCCTCACAAACTTTTACAGATGTGCAATTGAGAGCATCCTGTCGGGCTGTATCACCGCCTGGTACGGCAACTGCACCGCCCTCACCCGAAAAGCTCTCCAGAGGGTGGTGCGGTCTGCACAACGCATCACCGGGGGAAAACTACCTGCCCACCAGGACACCTACAGCACCCGATGTCACAGGAAGGCCAAAAATATCTTCAAGGACAACAACCACCCGAGCCACTGCCTGTTCACAACGCTATCATCCAGAAGGTGAGGTAAGTATAGGTGCATGATACCTGGGACCAAGAGACTGAAAAACAGCTTCTATCTCAAGGCCATCAGACTGTTAAACAGCCGTCACTAACACAGAAAGGCTGCTGCAAACATACAAACTTGAATCATTGGCCACTTTAATAAATGGATCACTAGTCACTTTAAATAATGCCACATTAATAATGTGTTCATATCTTACATTACTCATCTCATATGTATATACTGTATTCTACACAATCTATTGCATCTGGCCTATACCGCTCGGTCATCGTTCATCCATACATTTATATGTACATATTCTTATCTCATCCCTTTAGATTTGTGAGTAAAAGGTAGTTGTTGGGGAATTGTTAGATATGATATGTTGTTAGCTATTACTACACTGTCGGAACTAGACGCACAAGCATTTGGCTACACTCGCATTAATATCGGCTAACGATGTGTATGTGACCAATAAAATTAGAATTTATTTTATTTATACTGTATGTACAACTACCCGGTGGTTTATACAGACCGTACCCTATCTGCTTTCTTTCATAGAGGGATGGAAACACTGTTTTGTCCAGACATCCTCCTGGTTTGCCTGTGCCAGTCTGTGCCACCCTCCCCCTCTGGCAGGAAATACTCTTGGTCTGACTGTGCAAGCTTTTTCCACACACCCCCTCTCCATCATCCCAGCAGGCCAGTGGCAGTGCCCCCCCCTCTCCATCATCCCAGCAGGCCAGTGGCAGTGCCACCCCCTCCTGAGGAATCCTAATTAAGAAGGAAACAGGGAAGCTGGGGTCTCTTTAAGGCAACCTCTGGCTGACAACTTGTTTACCAAGCTATTTTCGACCCAGTGACAGGCAGGGCACAGACAAGCAGAGGGATGGAAGCGCGAGGCATAGACACTCACTCAAGGACCACACACACACACACACACACACACACACACACACACACACACACACACACACACACACACACACACACACACACACACACACACACACACACACACACACACACACACACACACACACACTGGTAATGCTGCAGCGGTATGAGATAAGAGACACTATGAGGCAATGACCACCCAGTCCAATGCCTACTGAAATTATAAGCCTGACAACTGACATTGTCCAGCCTCCCCCCACACACCACACGCTGTCAGGCTGAAAGAAACCCAGATGTGCCCTTCCCCTTCCACAGCTGACTGGTAGTCAGTGAGAATCAGAGTGTCTACAGTCAGTGTTTTATATTGAAGCAATAAGGCCAGAGGGGGTGTGGTATATGGCCAATATACCACGACCTGGACACAGCCCTTAGCCGTGGTATATTGGTCATACTGTATATGACAAACCCCCAAGGTCCTTAATGCTATTATAAATTGGTTACCAACGTAACCAAGGCTGTTAGCCAATCAATTAAGGTTTATAATTAGAGGACATGTGGTCGTCCCCCCCATCCTCCAGGACACTACCACCCCCTAGGTATCCTACTGGAGGGGGGAGAGGGGCTGGGAGGGGGGTCCTGGTGTGACCCCCATCTGTTCCCTTTCCAGGGGTCTGTCCATTGCTCCATCGCTCAGACTTTCAGAGGGAAGGTCGACAACCACAGAACCTCTGGAGACAGAGAATTACACAGAGTGAATGGCTATGGAACGTTGAGGTCAATTCTTTCTAGTGTTGTAAACAAACATGATGATCATTACCAACCGACCAGGCGGGGGCGAACACAGGCCTCCGTCCTTCATACAGCATTTTGATCTAATTCAGGATTAGGTTGTGCGGTTGTTATTATTATTTTGTCCGATGGACGGATTAGTGGTTATCAAAGTAGAAAGGATTCCAGCCCCATCTCTCTCTCTCTCTTTATATATCTATCCCCATGTCTCTCTCTCTTTATATATCTATCCCCATGTCTCTCTCTCTTTATATATCTATCCCCATGTCTCTCTCTCTCTCTTTATATATCTATCCCCATCTCTCTCTCTCTCTTTATATATCTATCCCCATGTCTCTCTCTCTTTATATATCTATCCCCATGTCTCTCTCTCTTTTATATATCTATCCCCATCTCTCTCTCTCTCTTTATATATCTATCCCCATCTCTCTCTCTCTCTTTATATATCTATCCCCATCTCTCTCTCTCTTTATATATCTATCCCCATCTCTCTCTCTCTTTTATATATCTATCCCCATCTCTCTCTCTCTTTATATATCTATCCCCATGTCTCTCTCTCTTATATATCTATCCCCATCTCTCTCTCTCTTTTATATATCTATCCCCATGTCTCTCTCTCTTTATATATCTATCCCCATCTCTCTCTCTCTTTATATATCTATCCCCATGTCTCTCTCTCTTTATATATCTATCCCCATCTCTCTCTCTCTTTATATATCTATCCCCATCCCCTCTCTCTCTTTATATATCTATCCCCATCTCTCTCTCTCTTTTATATATCTATCCCCATGTCTCTCTCTCTCTTTATATATATCTATCCCCATCTCTCTCTCTCTTTATATATCTATCCCCATCTCTCTCTCTCTTTATATATCTATCCCCATGTCTCTCTCTCT